>NC_073704.1:35598567-35901508 GCF_023634085.1 Falco cherrug | reverse complement strand
AAAAAATTATCTTTCAGCCTCCTGTGGGTGCTTAAAACTTGTTTTCTTATGGGCAGTGGAAAAAATATGGAGGTTTACGTTGTGAATTGTGGTGTTGTGTGTAAATTAATGAGCTGTTGTTGCTTCTAAATAATTTTAATGCTGCGGGCTTGGCAGTCACGTGAATGAGTTCGTATTTTTGTCTGCTGTCCCCTAGGACACTTGTAAGAATAATAAGGTCTTTCTCAGGGATGAAAATTGTAAATAGAGAAATTTGTTTGAATTATTTTGGAAGGAAGAGATCATATCTCTGACAGCCATTTTGAGAGAGAGAAAGACACACACACACAGAGCACAAGTGGTTCAGTTTTATAAGGATTGCAGTCTCTGTCATACTGGACACGTGCTTGACGTGAATAGTAATCAGCAGTGCTGCATGAGCTGTGTGGCTTATTATTAATTTCTCAATTTAATTGGGGTATTATTTGATTTGTAAGTATCAACTGTGTGTGTTGGACTTCCCAGGTAATAGTGAGCTGTAGCCGTGAATTATAGGATGTCTTTAAAGAAAGAAACAGTTGAGGATGTCTGTCATTCTGATCTGTGTTTATTTGAGGTTTGAAATACTGAGAATCAAAATTGCCTGAGAAAATCTACTTTGCTTTACATTCCAATAAGATTTGGGCTGTAATTTAAAAACCTTGGTTCGGGGAGGGGGTGGGAAGGGCAAACACACAAAATGCGAGAAGATGTGTTCTCTCAATGGTTCTGTTAGTAGAAATCTCTCCTATATTTCACTATGTATTGTTAAATTACCTCATATCAGACAGCAATTAAACTGTGCACCATTATATGTAGCGGCAGAAGACAGGTCAAACACTGGGGGGGGGGGGAAGTTCTTCACACAAGTGAAAATGGGTTATGTGAGAAATAGCTGTGCAGTACTATCAGTAAAAGACTCAAACCTTTCAGGGTTATCATCTGGTAGTTTTCATGTGTTAAACAGACAAAGAACTCACCTTATAAGAAACAGACATAATTTCAATATGGGCCCTAGTGCATGCAAGTTCGTAAATTCTTTTCGATTCATAAAGAAGGGATTGTGTAGCACAGAAGTGAAGTAATATTTTAAATTTTCTAAAACCCAGTACAAGCATGAAATTTGCACAGTGGTTTTCTGAAGTACTATAAAGAAACTCTCTCTGCTTCATTGTAATTGAGGTGAAAAAAGTATGAAGAATTTTTCCAAGACAGCATGAATCCCACCAATTATGCTAGGATTAGAACCAATAGTTTTGACAGACTTCAAGTGGCAGAGTAAAATCTGGTGGCTTGAATTGCTACCACCCCTGGATGCCTGTCCCTCTGCTGACACATTGCTGCCCCTGAGGCAGAGATGTCTGATTCACTTCTGAATTGATTCCAAACCCATTGCAGTTTTCAGCCAGTATGTTACAGTCAGCTGAAATTAATAACTGTTAAAGTTAATAAACTTGGTTAAACAAGGTGTGGGTTCAGGAGTATGCTGGTAGCTGGATCAGGTGTACCTGCCTTGAAAGTGGCAATAGCCATCAGAGAGAAAATTGGGGAAGGTGAGCATAGTAACAGCTTCAGCTGTTAATGTTTTAATCTGCTGCTGAGTCTGCCAGAGCCCCTGTTCTCAACCCTTTGTCTAAGACATTAGCCAGCTACTGAAAGGTTGCGCTTTTAAACCAGTGCCCCAGTTCAATGCACTCAGTGCAGGCAAGTCCCTCTGAAAAGTGATCATCATCTAAGAGGAGGCACCCACATTTTCTGGAGTAATTCATTAAGAAAGATAAAAACCATCAGGCGTTCTCTTCAGTTAAGCAGGTTTGAGCTGGAACTTGCTGGTGAAAAAGAACGTATGTTTCAAATTAGATGAATATATTAAGCACAAAAGAATCTGGCTGGGATATACAGGAGGCAAATATGTTGAATTGTGAGTGCATTTTGAAAGTGACTTAAGGCTGAAAATGAAAATGAAAGAATGTTGTTGTTTTCTTTATTTTTAACCTGAATTCTTCACTGTGATTTGAGTAGACAAAAGACTTCCACAAATGGATAGCATCAAAAAAGACAGAAAGAAATCCCATTCTCTTGTGTTTAACAGACTTCGTGCTGATTGCAGTAAGGACAGAACTGGTTCTTCACTTTGTTCTAGATGGGGATGTATTCATATCTCACATGAAGGACATTATGCTTCAAGAGGCTTTTTTCAACTGTGATAGCTTTGATTCTAAAGTATGCCTGCCACTACTTCAGTGCTCAATATGTGCAGTATTTCTGTGCATTGGTAGGTTATTTCGCAGAGACTGGTGAGCATGAGTTTTTCTCCTGTGTTAATTATGCTCAGGGTCCTGAAGTTCTGAAATGAGTTTTGATCGGAGTGAGCTTAGGACTGAGCCCTTTCTTGTGTAGATGTACAAGTAGAAAATGTCAGCAACGTGAATTTCTGTAAGTGCCCTACAATTGCAGTACTCTTTTAAAGTGATTGGTGTGGGGGTCTTTCTATGTGAAATCAAAACAACTTGTGTGTGCTCTCCTTGCTTGCTCGTGTTTCTGGTGGCTTCATTCACTTAACTAATAATGTGAGCAGGATTTGATTCTGTATTGATTCTATATGTAATATAGAATGTAAATATGTGATCTAGGTCTGAACTAACACAGTTGTGTTTTTAAAAGGAGCAATGTATTGTTCATACCCTCTTTGCTTATTGCTTATCAGGTTTACTAGAAAGCAGTACAAGGCTAAAACCTCATGAAGCTCAAAGCTACAGAAAGAAGGCATTGTGGGTTTCCTGGGTCTCCATTATTGTCACACTGGCTCTTGCAGTGGCTGCTTTCAGTGAGTATTGGGAATATTTTAAATCTTCACACCTCTTCCTTTTTGTTTTTCTTTTGGGCTTTCAGAATTTCTCTCTGTGGAAGCTTTCTTATGTTTTTTCTTCACAACTGCTAAAGAGGTTTCTCTCTAGTCTGCCTGTGTCTGCATGGTGCTTATAAATTAGTAAAAATGTTGGTTTTTTTATGCAGTGGATAGGGTTGTTGAAGGTCGGAGAAAGAAACAGGAGATGTTGATTCCTGCTAGCATTTGTGCATGTGGAACTGTTCATTTTACAGAATAGTGTAAAAGTCATTATGCAGTGGATTGCCTTTAACCAAAGAGGTCAAATATGACAAGTCTTAATACACCTGGGATCTGTAGTGGGAATTCTATAATAAAGAATAGTGAATGGTAAGAGAGAAATATATAATTTATCTGTGTTACACTGAAAGATGCCCTAACATAATGCTAATCTGGAGGACAAATACCAGTTTCTTTTTAAGCCAGTGTTTTTCTTTAAGTTTCAAGACTATTGTCTAGTTTACCTTTACACAAAGAATTTGAAAGAAAACCCCAAACAAACCCCTTTTATATGGAAGAAATTAAATATATTTCTTTTATTTCAAAATAGGAACAAATGTTAACATTGTGTAGATAAAGATATATTTTAGTTCAATGCAAATTTGTAAAATACCAGCTTTCTGTCTTGGTCAATTACGTGATACTGTGTTACTGTAAGGACAAAAAGAAATGTGGAATCTGGAAGAAAATCTTTCCAATGGCACATTCTTTGTTTAAAAGAATGAAAAACCAGAAGTGACTGGATTTACATGTTTATATAAAGAAAAGGAAAGCTGTCTAGAAGACAAGACATCTAAGATGTCTCAAAGCATCATTCTTCAGCTTGATAAAGACAGACTTGTGTTCTTTTTTTTTGTTCTTTCTTTTTGTTTTTATTGAAGCTGCAGCAGCATGTGTTTTATTATTCTAATCTGCAGCATACGACCTGCTGCTGGAAGTTGGTGTCAGCTCCCAGGAGAGATTATTAGAATCTGACCAAATGGTCTCTGAAAACTCAATGTATATTGACTTGGAGTGATTTATATAGAAACACAGGTACAATAACTTGATGAAAAAAAAAAGAGAAAAGATAAAAGAGAAGGAACACTTAAAAGCAGAATCTAACACTGTAAAGAATTTGAATGTTAACCAGAAAGTCGGACACTGTGAGTTCCCATTTTGTTCTGCTTCATGAAAATTCAATAGTCTGTCTTTGCTACTGAAGTAACATAAAAGTAAATACTGTGTTACAAAAAAATAACTTTGTTACTATTAACAGTATAATTTTAGGGAATATTGAAATGACTTAATTTTATTTTACGCTTTCATTTACCAGAGTTGCAAGACATAAGTATAATATGGGTAACTAAACCCTCCGTTTCTTTTAAAAGGGTCTTTTTAAACGTTTTGCAAGACTAGTTAGACTACCTGAAAGCTTTTATTTTCTGTTTTCCTTATTTGTGGCAGTCTGGTAGAAATCCTACAGAAAAGAAACAGCAGAGAAGGTAGTACCTGCCTGGATATATTGTGACTGCATACTCAGCTGCAGTGGATAGGCATTGAAGTAGTGAGATCAGCAGTTAGTAGTAGACTAATTGTATGTTTTTTGAATGTACCTTCTCTTGTGGTTTGAAGAGGCTAAATTCATGAAGAATAGAAGAGGAATCAACACACGTACTCATATTAAATCTGAAAGGAATCTCTTAATAGACAGTTGACAGCTAACTTACATGCTACAAAAGCATTGACGGGGCTTTTGATACACTTAGTATTAAAACTTTTTATTGTTTGAGAAAATACAATGATTCTTCTAGAATCACTTTATTTCCCCATCCAACTTCAGCAGTTCTGCTCAGTTTATTGTCTCACATTGGCTGCTTTCTTCTTTTGTGCTGTCCTTTTAGCAGGTGCCTCTAGCCAATCCATGAGTTGGGAAACATGCCAGGTGACTAGAGTTTGCTGCCTGTTTGATATAAATTACTAGTTATCACTTTGGGGTGTCTGGTGCTGCCAATTCTTTGCAAACACCTGCTATTTAAAGAATCCTGTTTCCGTTTTACCTTGTCTGTAATAGTAAAGTGTTAGCAATACAGCCCTGATGTTCCATTTCAGTGAAAAATGCTGACCTGCTGTGCTAATTGTCGGGCTACACTGACTGTATTCGCACTACTCTTTATGATTCCCCTATAAATTCTTCCTGTAAGTTTCTGTTTTATCCTGTTACAGGCTTTGAAATGCTTTCTTGCAAGTGTATCTTATGGTGCTGCTTTTGCAGCAGCACATGATATAGTAAAGATAACAGGCCAGGGAACTGGCAGTACTTGGTAACTGTGACTGAAAAAATGGAAGGCATGGAAGGTAAGAAAAATACTAAGGGGAGTGATACTCATATGCATGGTTTGTGTGGAGAGTGCGAAAATGATTCAGGAGCCTCCTTTTCCAACCAAGTGTTTGTAATTAGACTACCTTTCCTTTTTTATGGTCTGCCCCCCTCCCTTGGGTGCTGCAGCTTGATCACCTTCCTTCCTTTCAAGACTAGGCTAGGTGCTTCCAATGCTAGATTTTTCCATCATTAGAGTAAGCTGGAATGGTTTATCTTCACTGGTATGAGATGTTTTCTTTTGGTGGTATTATGAAGATGCCCCAGCTGAACTCTGATCTTCTTTCACTTGGTAATATTGAAATGGATTGATAAATCTTAAGTTGATCTGAATACATAAAGTAGTTTCCTTATTACATATGGTGCATGAGGGTGAGATCTTTTGATGCAAACTCGGTGTGTTAGACTTGGTATTAAAAAGAACCTGTGAACAGTGTATAAATTCAAATGATGATATACTTATATACATGTCATATATTAGCTACGTAACAGGTGTATAGTATGTATTCTCTTGGGGATGGGCTGTTTTGTGGCCTAAAATACTGGAATGCAGAAGATGAAATGCTGATGTATGCATCAAAATATGTTTGGTCTCTAGCTTTGGAAAGCTAAACCAGGCTAGGCTGTAGCAGAATGGCTGCTTAAGGGAAAATGAAATCGTCATCTTTCATTCACTAATATTGAGAAGTAGGACATACTCAGACCATAAAATCAGCTTTCTCCTTTAGCTGATATAACAGAACTGTTACTATCAGGTACTTAATATGCTTACTTTTACTGCGGAAATGCTGTACTTGTAGAAGACCATTTGAAAGTTTCAGCTGCTGTCTCTAAATACAACTCCTGCACTGTGTGGTAATCACTGTGGTCCCATTGGCTTGGAGTGCTGTTGAAGGTGTTGCTGTCCAGCATATAGTTGTACAAGGCTTCAGTAAAATATTTATAGACTTAAACCTTGAGGTCACTGGAACCCTATGATACTGTCTTTAATGGCTGAAAGTTAGGCTTTCTTACAGTGAGTTACACATTCTGACATTTGTGGTTCTGTGAGGTACTTTTATGGTCAGATGCTGGGCAGTGGCTGATGAGCCTTCGTTTCCATGCTGCCTGAAATATGCATGCTTGTAGGATTCTCATGAAGAGTGGATTTACATTTTTATAAATATATAGTCATAAACTGAGACTGAGCATGATAAAAGTTACTAAACTGAACATTAATTTCTTCCTTGGCACCCCAAGTGAGTGCTGGAATAATAATTTTAATATAGTTGTTTCTGTTTTTAAATAATATAGCAACAATATGAACATCTTTTTTTTTTTTTTGCAACATATATTTGTGTATAAGGCTTGAGTCTAAATAATTTCATAATAGCTACTTCCTGTAGCTGCAGTATTGTAGGTTCACACTGAGCCCGGTTTCAGAATCATAATAGAGGATGAGGGACTATTACAGGTGGAATGGAACTTTGGTGTCTTGAAACCCATTACTCTTAGTTTCTTACATTTATGTTACTAAAACATAATTTTGAAAAATACACAAATATAGCTTTTGCTGTTATAGTTTCATTTCTGCTCAAGCAGCTAGCCTCTGGTAGTATTCTCAGAGCAGAAAACAAACTCTCATTCTGTCTGGTATTTCTTGTCCAGTAGACTTGTGATTCACAGAAAGTAGCCTGTTCGTTCATCTTCCTGATTTGATTAGCTAAAATTGTTTCACAGTGAGTGGAGTAGTCATATCAATATATCTAAACAACATATAGACCAAATTCTGCACTAAAAGCGCTCTTTGTAGTCAGAGATTGAGTAAAGATTTAGAATGTATGCCTTTGTTGTAAATCTCGGCTTTGTAAAGGGCTTTCGTGAGGTGGAACTTGCAGCCAGCCTGCCACAGTGTGGTCAGAGTATGCCTGAATAGGCCCTGCATGCTAATGCATCAGAGAGGGAGTTGGTGCTGGGCTGTTTGCAAAATGCTGGGGAAATAGCAGGCAGCTCGTGAGCTCTGTCCTCATGGCTGCTTTAGAGATCACTCCTTTTAGATCACCACAGACATATTAAAGGGTTTAGTTTTATAGAAATAACCAAGAACTTGAGTGCAACAATAGGTCTGTGATTTGAGCTCTTGTCCTGGTAGGTGTTTAGTCTGGTGTAGTAAATACCCGATGTTATTTTGAGAAGGTGAATTTTAATCTATGTAGTATCTCAGATGGAAACTTGGTAGATACGATTCTGAAAGTGAGAGTATTTTACAGGATTAGCTATTGGTGGCCTACGGATAAGATATTACAAGTAAATGCAAAGACACTGACATTCTGATTTTGTATACAAAACCATTTGTGTTTCAGAATGAATTACTGAAAAATTGTTTAGTGAAGTGATGTTTCACACTGGGATTAGAGAGGCATTTTGTTTGAAATGCATGGTCCATATGCTAAGAAATTTCAGGTTAGAGCTTGCTTTCAGATGAAAGCTTCATGCTAGTTCTGACTCTGACAGATTCAAATACCAGCAAACCTTAGACAGTATGGTTCTAGGTCCACTTTCTTCATTGGAATGACTGAATTGAGTCATAAAATCTCATTTCGTTTAGTTGTAGGACGACTGCTGATTTTCCTCCCTTATTATGCTACTCTGGTGCACTGCAAATGGAGTTACCTGGGACAAATATTGAGTGACTGAAGGTGTTATCCTCTGGATGCTTGGATGTGGATGCATTGATGTAATCTGTCACTTCTCATCTCAGGTGTACTACTGAGACAACCACGATGGGGAGTGACTATATTAATTTATTGATAAATACATCATTTTCCCAGTGACCTATTCCTATTCTTGCTTTAAAAATTAAATTTATGTGGGTTTTCCCTTATGTTTGTACAATACTTAGTGTACCCTGGGCGCAGCTGTGAATAATAATGCTATTACTAATAAAGCATGTAGGTGAAGACTCATGGTTCTGATGCTCTTTAGTTTGGATATCCAGTTCAGCATGCTTTAAAGGTCACTGAATTTCAGACAAATGATGGGCATTCAGAACTCAGGCCTGTTTTAGATTCTGTGGGTACCTAAAATTCTCCAGGATCACTGACCACATGAAAAGTCTTGATCTTTGTGTTTTCCCTTCCAGGAGCTATACAGAATTGCATTTCTCACTCCTAAAGACCTGAGGCCTAAGAGGTGTTTTTTTTGGTGTGTTTTGATTTTTTTTATTTTTCGTAGAACGCATTATGTTTATTCACAAAGTTACATTTCAAGTCACAAGAGCATGCAGACACTTGAAACCAAGGAAAGGCTAAATACAGAATAGAACTGCTGTGTGATAGTATGCAGATCCCTAATTTTGCATATTTCTCAGGACATTTAATTATATCAGTTACAAAAAGACAGATGCTTCAGGGCTGTAGTCCCACAGAAGTGTTAATGAAATATAGATCTTAAATTGCCAAGGTAGAATTCTGATATTGGTGACACTTGTCCAAGCCTATTGTCTTCGTTATAGTTGCATCACTATAGTAAAAAACTGAGTTTAGTCTTAACCATGTTAAGTGAGAGTTCTAAAGGACAAAAAAAATCCATTGCCAGTGCAGCACTGGCAAAAGATAGCCTTTTGCATAGGTCAGTCTGTACTTAGTAACAGTAAAATGCAATTTTAATTCATTGAAAATTAAATGAGAGGCCAGTAAGGGCCTATCTTTTTTTAGGCATACGAAACTCTGACTTTCTTGGGAGGAGAAAATAGCATATGGATGTCAAGTTCAAGACTGATAGCTGTTGAACAGAAGTACAGGTCTAAAATCTGCAATGCTTCACACGTCATGAAATCTTTTCCTTAGTTGGCAGGCAAAATTATGATAGAAGTCTGTGAAATCTAGAACAGGCTATATAATGATCTCTGTCTATGTATTTGAACAGTAAACAATTTAAAAAAATAGTTGCTGTGGTAGAAGTTACAAAAACAACTGAGTTTGTTTAAATGCTAACTTTTAAAACATATGAGTCTGTTGTGGTTTTGCATTAGAGAATTGTAATTTGATCATTCCTTGTGCTAAGTGCTGATTCCTTTCTCATGAGAGAAGATCATCCCATAGAAATTTGAAATTAAAACAGGATGCTGATTTTGAGGGAAAACTAGCTCTATGACATCATTTCATGAAGAATGAGGTACACACAAGTATCTTATGTCTAGGCTATTTAGTGTGAAAATCATTAGCACAATTCTTTCCTTTGTTGTTTTATTTTTCCTGTCTGAGGCTGTGGTAGGTTTTTTTTGTGCAAGAGTCTGAAATAAGTCTGTGCAGTAGACCAGTAAGAACAGTAATGTCCTTTAAATGAATTAACATCTATATTATATTACCTAATTTATACCATATAAAATACATATGATTTACCTATTCTAATAGATATTATATTTATTTTATAGCGGGACATTTTAGACACGTGAAATTTGGTCTTTAGTTTTGCAGTCAGATCTCTGCTAGGATTCCATTAAAGGCAACTTAAGTGTTTGATGATTCAGAAGTTCCAGCTATGAGAATACAGTTGTGTAGCAAGGTACAATATACAAATAAGGTAAATAACTAGGCAGTGTTAAGTAATTGAGCTGGTGTCATGGATCCTAATCATATCTCTGAAGGAATTATGCTGTGCCATTAAAGACAGATGTAGGTAGGGGGGTGAATTTGCATATGGGAGAAGAGCTGAACTTGTAATGGGGAATGTTTTAGGCATGCCGCTTGGCAATAACTGGGTGGTGTAGGAATGATGTGCCCTACAGCCTTCCCTATCTTGTAGTGGATGGAAAAATGTGTATCTTGGTTAAAAATAGACAAAAATAGTTAAAAAAGGAAGTAATATGAGGTTTATTACATGCGATTGGTATTAACTGCTGTCCATCAAAAAACTGTTTGACTTTTTCTGTACAAAATTGAATTTAAATAATCCTCTAGTGCGAGTCTCAATTGCTGCTTTTTAATAGGTATATAACATAGGTTAGTGGTTGTACATCTGCCATTTGAAGGAACATCACTGCAGTCTTAAAAGTAAAATGTTTTTTCAGTAAGTCATTGTAATTTGTTGTTTCTGGAGCTGAAAATCAAGATTAATGAAAGAAAATGGATGGTTAATATTCATCGTACAGTATCACTTTATTGTTTGAAGTTTCTTAGGTTGTAAAGCACTAATGTGTAAACTTCCCTGACAGCAGTGGAAGTGATGAAAATCAGACTTTCTTAGGTTTTCTTTACTTCTGCCAGAAATTTTAAAATGTTTGTGTGTTTTAACTTAGTAGACAACAAAATGTAAACTTGTACCAGATTTAAATTTTTTAATAACATTTATAACTTCTGCTTTACTGGGAGGTTGATAGTGCTTGCTGTTTACTACCTGCCACTTATTTTCTGTGACTTTTCAGTAACAATGTTTGAGTTCCTTTCCCTGAAAGTTGAAAATTTTGATAAATTTTAATACTTTTTCAGTATATAATTTTATTTACCGATGACTCATCTTGTTTTGGTATGCCTGCACTGTAGGAGGACTCAGTAACAGTAAAATAATAACATAGATAATATTTCTTTTTTTACAATGCAATATAGCTCCCAGCAGATCTATAGCATATTGCAATAGAGCATACTGTTGTTTAGCTGACACATGTGCTTCCCTGTTGCCAACTCTGGTGAAGTAATGGTGGTGCTAGATGAGAAATGGGAGTGTGTGAGAAACTGTGAGTATAAGTAGAGTGGTAGTGGAGAAAATATAATGGAGGGTGGTGATGTTTGACTAGATGGCACTACCGCTTCTGAGGTTAATAACCCAGTATTAACTGAAGGACACTTATGTTTCTAGAAAATACCACTGGCACGAGTGTAAAACTTGTGTCCTAGATACTCCTGTTTGATACATGCTTTTCCTTTGAGGAAAAGGCAAGCTAATACCGATCTTGTGAAAAATTCAGTTTGGTAAATTAATCTACTATTTAATTTGACAAAACTATTATTTATCGTTATAGGTGATAAACTGTACTAGAATCCCATTATGCTCTGTTAAACAGCTGTGCTTGTCCACTGTAGTGCTGTGCATTTCTGGTGCATTGTAAAATGATGTGTGTGTGTGTGTGGTTTGATCAATCTGTTACTGTAGTTACTGAAAATATTACACAAATGTTTGTCTAAAATAAAAACAGATGAAAATACTGTGTGGTTGGGTTGTTTGGTGGTGGTGTTTTTTGGTGTTTTTTTTTTCTGGTTTGGGGTTTTTTTTCATTGAGGGGATGGTACTCGGATGATAAGGGTATGCAGTTGTTCTGATCTCTGTTTTGCATTCATAGATTTTGGTATCCTGTCAAGCAACTGTAGTGTCAGTTGGTCAAGTCTTTCAGGTTGAAAGATTGGGAAACTGATACATTGTATTAAAAGGGTAGAGCAACCTGGTCAAATTAGTTTTGTTCAAATTAGGATTATCCTAAGTCTTTGGTAAAGACTGAAACCAGGTCTGGAGATTGGGGAAGGGAAGATAACTTTTAATAGATGCTAACCTTCATTTACAAACCAGCCTTCTCCAGAAGAACCACAGAGAGCTCCTAAGTATCTCATCTGACTTTTGTGTATGACCCATTCTTTTTTCTCTGGATGTGCAGAAAAAGGGACAGATAAGCTTAGATTCAGAGTTAGAAGAAGTAGATTAGTCAGTCCTTAGTCAAAGAAGGGTGACCAGAAGTAACCAGCTGGTATTTTTGCTAGACAGAAAAACTGCAGAGGAAGGGGGATAGTCTGAAAAATACCATAAAAATAGTTAGACAAGAGGCATCTGCCTTCCAGGAACTGCTGCAGAATAAGTGGCTTTTGGTTGCACCGTGAACTGTGCCTTTCTGGAGAAATCTCTGGGCCAGTTTCATGCTAGGTGTGATGCTGAGAACATGAGTAAGATCTACTGCAGAAAAGGATTCTCAGCTGAATCCTAAACAAAGATTTCTTGTCAGATGTGAAGACTGTTTATCTTCTGCTTTTATAGATTATTATCAAGGTACCATTAAGTATAATGTATCTTTTCAGTTTACCAAGGTGAAGGAAATATACCTCTAAGTGCATTGTCCTCAGATCACATTTTTTAATGAAACATTTCAGTGGCCAAAGAATGACAGTATTTCCCCAGGCTCTGAAAAGAAAAATCTCACATTTTGAAAGAAAGATTTATTATCGTTCAGTGGGAGATTTAATAAAATGGAAATGCAGGCTACAGTGTCAGCTAGGATGTGTAGCTGGGGGAAATAAAAGTAGCTCCATGCATTCCCATTATGGGAGGCTTGATAGAAAACTGATAGACAAGTTAAGGTATGCTTGAAATACTGAAGCCCAAATTAGGAGTCAGAAATAGCATTTTGTGGAAACCACGTAACTTACTTTGCCTTGATCAAAAGCATGATTTGTGATCCTTCCATGATAAAATTGCTATTCCAACGCAACAAATGGCTGCAGATATTTAATAATAGATTTGTGGTGATTGGAACAGTTAAATTCCTATTTGGTGTGAATTGAGTTAATCCTAGAAAAAAAGTTTCTAACAGATCCATGGAAAACATAGGGTGGAGCTAAGTAACCAGCATCAGACCAGGAATGGACATAGAAGCTAGTGACAAAACTGACAGTGATTGTAGTGGTGGCAGGTCACTTCCGAACTGCATAGCGAAGAGTTACTTTTTCTTGTGCTGTTCAGTTTTCTTGTAAGACAGCCTGTACTAGCATTGCTTTATGTTGATCAGTTTGCATGTGTGTAAGTGCATGCTGCTAGGGATGCAGAAAGGCAGATGAAAGGCATCAGTCTTAGCTTGTTTTGTAAGAGAATGAATGAGGGCAATATGTATGCCTGGAAGATTATTGTCTACCTCCCGACTTGATAGACATCACTATTCTCTGACTGGCTGCTGTGACTAACATATATCAGACTATAATGTCTAACTGTGTGGAACTAATAGTACCCAAAAGAGCCAATTCGTTTGCTTATCTTTGTGGCACGTTAGAAACTAATAATAAACCATGCCTCCTTTTTATTTAGTATGACTTGATATTTCTGTGTTTAATTAGCTGCAACAAGAAAAGGAGAGATTGTTTAACGATTCTGTCTCTAGCCATGAAAAAACAGGTTAGCAAATTAATTTCTACAGATTTCTAGTTAGGGAGCTAAAATTCAGAGTTATATGTCTTTACCATATGAGTTCTGATTGTGGGAGACCCACTGTTACTGCTTCTGTATGTGTAAAAGAAAAATAATAATAAATCTGATATTGTGATATGGGCAGCAAAATGATCCAATTTTGTTATTTTGAATCGTGGTGAACACTCAAGCAAACCCTGCTCAAAGGGAGCTTTGCTGTTACTTTCTCACTAAGAGGTACTCATTGGGTTATCGTGTGTATATTTCCCTGCTGAGAAGCATCTGGTGGATGAAAACAAGACTTGGATTTAAGGGATAATGTTGCAAGTAATGTTTAATGGCTTATGGAATGTTTAGGCTTGAAATCTCCTAAATACACTTAAAGTAATTTATAGGGACAGATCTTCAGTTGACGTACACAGATCTGTTGACTTCCATGGGTTTATTTATCTGGGCCTAAAGCTTATGGCAAATGATACGATGAACTTACACTGGATGAGGTGTTTTCAGACTTAGAGCTTCTTTTAGCATTTTATTGATAGTAACACTTGTGTCTCATTTTTGTGAGATAATACTTGCTTAAGGCAGCCTGTTTAAACTTTTGCAGACATTTTTAAATGCTGAGGAAAAAAGGTGAATTAACACTAGCTTGCATCCTGCTAGGTTCAGAGACCATGCCAAGAATTTCCTCCAGGGACTATTCTAACCCTGGGCATAGCCCAAGCTTTCTTTGTAGGCTTGGGAAAATGATTTTACTGCTGTGAGCTTGTTCTCCATCTGTACACATCAGGTTTTGATACATGAAAAAAATTGCATTTTCTGCCAAAAAATTGCAGTGTTTTGCTCTATAGTAGTTGACACGTTTATGTGTATCCCAGGTCTTCCACAGTGACAACGTGTTCTGAATTTTGTATGTACAATTCTAGGCAGGGGTTGCAGCCTGCTTCATCTCAGTACTGAACCTACTGATTTGTGGGATAATTTCCATGGTTTGTCGTGGCTTACCTTGTGAAAACTATTTCAAGTTCACAGAACTTCCAATGCTGTAATGCTTGTGATTGGATGTGTTTAAATGTATTAGACTAGTTGTGGCCTGGGCAGTAGTAACTTCACAGTTGAGTGATGTGTTTTGTGGTGGTGGGTTTTGAGGAGTGTGGTGTTACTCTTGTGTTTGCATTTTGCTGATGCAGTTAGCTGCTTCTGCTGACCTGGAACAGAGTAAAGGCTCTGCTAAACAGTTAAGAGGACAGGACTGTGCATTTGGGTATGGTGGTGGGTTTTGTTGGAGTAGATTCACATTGTGCAGTGTCTCTCAAGGTTCATGAAGTGAAGTACTTAGGGACATGGATCTTTTTCTTTTTTTTTATTTTTTTCTCCCTCCACCCCATTCATAGATGGTAGAGAAAGGTAAATGCTATTAACATTTACTTTTCAGTGCTGGGAAACTTACATTTCCTCTGTTTCTTTGAGTAACCATTTTTATTGATCAGATAGATGTTGGAAAGAACTTCTAGAACTTAAAACTGCTGTCAAATGAGTGCTACTGAGAAGGAAAAAAGTAAAGAAAGCTAGGAAATAACCTGCCTTGAGTTCTAAGTGCATGAAGTTTTTGAGATCAAGGAAGAGATGCTTATAGAGGATGGCAGTTTAAAAGATTTTAAAGTGTCTTTGGGCAGCAAGTTAGTTGGTTTTAACCATTGGTAGTTGTCAGGAACACATTAGTGAGGCCTTGACTTTCAGGAAAGAACATGGTTTTTTAGCTGTATGTTTGACCCAACGTTCAGTGTAACTTTTTATGCCAGCATGTCTGATGTTATTTTTTGCAGGGTATGCTAGGGTTGTTGCATGTACTTTTACTTTTTCTGGGAAAAACCTAGCCTGAGGTTTTTGTAACAAAGCTCAGCAGTCTGTGGTTGAAAAGTAAGGTCTGAAAGCTGCATCAAGAATGAGTTGGATTCCATGAGGTTACCAAATGTTTTGTCCTTTATTCTTTTCTTAATTTTTTTTCTTTTTGCCAGGATTTGAACAGGCATTTGGGGTTTGCCTGGTGTGGGCTTCTAAAACTAGGTAAGTTACATCTTTTACAGGATATATAGACAGATTGGTCACTGCATTTACTACTCTGTAAGAATCTGCTCATAATTTGTAACCGTGTTGTGAGTATTTTTGGAGGCTTTGCCCAGGAAAGTGAATTGGGAGTCTAGTGGTCAGACTAGCTACAGCATGTATGTCCCTAAATATTGCAATGGTGTTGGAGGATGTCCCCCTAATCCTTGTAGCTGGAAAACTAAGCAAGCATCTATTTATGAAGGCTAAGGAAGTCTACTGAAGTGAATATAGATTCTGTCTACCAGAATGGTATCCCTGAAGGTTTTCTTAGGTGGCTGAAAGTTTGTATCCACCTATTTTAGAATGGAGAAGACAGTCTCTCCCTATTGTCTTAGAACCATGATAAACACTTTTCTGCATATAAAGTTTCACTTTGTATCTCCTCCTGGTATGTGTAGAGTTCACTGTGAAATAAATGCTGTTTTGCAGTGACTGTTAGGCACACTGGAGTTTAGTGAATTTGGTGATTTGTTGCTCTTGCTATATGCTGTATGCATTTTCTGCATAGGCTTCCTGCTGCAATGCAGTTTTCTGCTGAGCAGAAAAAAACCTTGCAAAATTTTGCTCTTACGAAAAGCAAGCCAAAATAATGTGCAAACTTCTGTAGTACAGGAGAAAAGGTTTGCTAAATATAGTCCAATTTAAACAAACAAACAAAAAAAAAGCACCCCAAATACTGTGTTAAGTTTGTTTAAAAATTCAGACAATCTTATCACTGATGACATTTGATCATTTTTCATGATCAAATGCACATCACTTATTGAGTGTACTAGATACCTGTTTCTGTGATGATTTATTCTTTTTTGAGCTTTATACTTGTCATTATGATGTCTGGCATGGAGAGGAACTGCAGGTACGAAAGACTTGTCTTGCCTAATCTAATATCCTCAAGGTGCTCAGCACCCTGAGCTGGAAGAGAGGGACAAGGAGCAGCTGAGGTCCCTGTAGTCCAGGAGGAAACGGTTAGTGACTTGCTGCTCCACTTGGACACACACAGGTCTGTGGGGCCGGATGGGACCCACCTGAGGGTGCTGAGGGAGCTGGGTGAGCACTCACCCCGCCGCTGCCAGCCATTTACCAGCAGCCCTGGCTCACCGGGGGGTCCCGGCAGGCTGGGGGTCAGCCAGGGTGACCCCACCGGCAGGAGGGGGGATCCGGGGAGCTGCAGGCCTGTCAGCCTGACCTCGGTGCCGGGGCAGGTGCCGGGGCAGAGCCCCCCGAGTGCCATCCCGCGGCACGTGCGGGACAGCCGGGGGATCCGGCCCAGCCGGCGCGGGGTTATGGAAGGCAGGTCCTGCCGGGGACCCCGATCTCCTCCTGTGACAGGGAGAGTCCCTCAGCGGGCGCGGGAGGGGCTGGGGGCTGTGCCTGGGCCTTCGTAAAGCCTTTGCCAGGGTCTCCCGCAGCATCTCCCGGAGGAACCGGCTGCTGTGGCTGGGGCGGGTGTGCTGGGCGCTGGGTCAAAAGCTGCCGCAGGGCTGGGCCCGGCGAGCAGTGGTGGGGGGAGTCACATCCCGCTGGCGCTGGGCACATGGGGTGTCCCCAAGGCTCAATATTGGAGCCAGTTCCGTTTAATATTTTTAAACAGAAGATGTTATATTTAATATTGACGATCTGGATGAGAGGCTTGAGTGTACCCTCAGTAAGTTTGCAGATGACACCGTGTTGGGGTGCAGTGTTGATCTGCTGGGGGGCAGGAAGGCTCTGATGGGTGTCTGGGCAGGCTGGGCCCATGGTCCAAGGCTGGTTGTGTGAGGTTCAACCAGGAGAAGCGCCAGGTCCTGTATTTGGGTCACAACAACCCCACGCAATGCTACAGGCCCAGGGGAAGTCACACAGAGGAGTTCTTAAGGATGGAAAATTACATGCTAACAGTAAATCTGTTGGGCCTACAGGTCAGGTCTGAGAAGGTTTTGGTGTCCTACATGTCACAAGTCATGGTTGTCAAGTCTTTGAAACAGACTTTGTTTACAGATCTACCTTCAGTCCGGTTTCTTTGTTCTCATGTACACTGGCAATGCTTGGTTTCCCTGGCATGAAGAAAAGCCAAAGGCTTGTCTAGTCATCATATGGGCAGATGACTCGAGTGCTTTTAAAGATAGGACGTTTTTGTTTTTGCTCTCCCCTTGTGTATTCTTAGGTTTACCATGTAGAGTAAAATCCTGTTGTTTTGCTGTATAGAGGTGAGAACAATCAGTCTTTCTTTTAATGACAGTCTTAAAAATGTAGGTGGGTCTGAGGGTTTCCATGACTTCCATGTAATTCAAGAGAGCAGACATACTTCCAGTTGGAAAGGAGGGATGAAATCCAGTGATGTCAACGCTAAACACAGGTGGAAACGGACTCTCTTAAGTAGATAATCCAGAGCAAAACCCACCAAACTTGGCATCACACTGCTTTATGAACGGCGAGGTGATAAGCAGTCATCCTGTCCTACATAGTACAGGGCACATGGGAAAACAGATTGTACAATTGGGTTGCAAAGAAGCTGCAGGACTAATAATTTGGTTTGGAAATCTAATAGGAATGTATAAACACAAGCATGCAGATACTGGGATTTAAAGCAAGAGTACAAACTATTTGGCATCTTGCTAAGTGCTATGTAATAAGGCATTACTCTGCATGGATGTAGTGTTTTTGAAAACATGGTTTCAGTTTCAGAGGAATTAAGCTCTCAGGAGAGTTGGGGCAGCTAAGGGACAAAGGTTATAAAACCAGGCTTGCACTCTTGTGCACTACAGTCGATTCCCTTGTTGCTTGGCACAGTTAGCAAAGTTGCTTATGGCAGATAATGATACAAAACTGATTTAATTCAAGAAAGCATCCCAGACTGTCAGTTTTTGAAACATTCAGAAATGTTTGGAGAAAAGGCACTTCTGAAGGTGAAGAGTTGCATTTACTGATGCTCATGGTGTTGAGCTATGACTTTTTTACTTTTTTTAAAAGCTCTCATGCAACTATGAATAGGTTATTCACCAAAAGTAGAGGACACGTGAGGGCCTGACCTTTGCTTGTAACTAATCTATTTAACTGTCATTTAAGTGATACATTTCACAGTTAACTGTAGTTTAAGAAGTGATATTGCTGCCTGTGCTTTACAGGAGGTTTTGCAATTACGTAGCAGTTTTGTACCAAAAAGCAGCAGATTTGATCTTCAGTTTGAATGTGCCCATTTCTGGGAGTCCAATTAGGAGGGAATGCAAGTGGTGTGCTTTTCTTTTCCTCATGGTCTAGGATTCACATTTGCAGTGAGCTGGAACTGCAAAAAGTATTAATTACTACATGATGTAAGACCTTTTAGACCTAAATATTTACAATCTGCTTTCTACGTTCTAACTTTTTGTATGCGTATAGAATGATTTCACTAGGAGGTTAGGTAAGATGCAGGGAAATTAATGAAATGTGTCTCATTAATGATGATGCGTGGCTCTTCTACTGACAGTAATGTATCTGCCTTGATTTCACTTGTGTAACTTCATTCAGAATTGATTTTTACATTCTTCTCCTATGGTATGTGTCTTGTGATATTGAAAAAAATAAGATAAGGAAAGTCAGCATCCTGGATGAGCAGAAGATGTTGATGAGGGGGGTCCCGTTTAGGAGACACTTGGTATTCATTACTTTCACTACAATCAATAGAAATCCTTTGACGTAAGGTGACGCCAATAGGTGGGAAGATTTGACTTTGCAAAAAAATTGGATGCAATGCAAAGAACAAAAATATATAAAAGAGCTAGTTAGGTTGTGTTTTCCAATTCCCTATTCCATAGGTGCCACAAAATAAAATGAAACCAGTAAACATGCAGGGTACACTAAGCACTGTAGCTGTTTGAAAACAGCGGACTAATGAACCTAAGAATCAGTCTGCTTCAAAGAAGGATTTTCCCATTATGTAGATACTTCCAGTGAGCAATTGTTCGTGCTTTAGATGTGGGATTTTCACTGAAGCAGTCAAGCTCTGTAAATCTTGCTACTGTGGTTTAAGAAGTTATCAGTAAAGTGTCTTTAAATGTCTCCTCTGTTCCTTTGCCTCTAGATACTGTCCCTACAATGGAGTTAGCAGGCAAAGCGTGTTCATTTCCTGCCTGTGCTTCATTCACTGCTTTGTAAAGTCTAGATTTTTTAAAAAAATACAAGTTCATTTTCTTAGCTTAGGCATATGATAAGGTCTAGAAATTCTGAATTCATTTTCCAGTTCTCGTACTGGTAGGTCACTAAATTTTTCTGTCACCACATCGCATTTGAATTTTGAGGGCTGCATTCAGCTCTAGTCATCCTAATTTAAGATTAAATATTAGAAATTAAATAGAAATTAGAACTTTAAATGATAGATGTAATTGTTCATTTTGTTTTCATTGAGATACTCATATTGTATTCATAAACCTTAGTAAGATAGTGGTCTTGGGCTTTGAGATTTTCAGGAAAAAACATGTTTTTCTAAGTGTTGGTATAGTGTAGAATATGGTGTAGGATTCCACCAGTTTTAGGTAAAAATGACAATGCTAGGCAGTTATAGAAATCACAGAAATACAGAAGAAGGTACTTAGGATCTTGAAGGAGTTTAAATGTAGTTGTATGTTGTGTTGTTGAATTTCCTCCTTTTAGATTCATCTACTTAAATAAAATAATCAAGATCGTTCAGAATTTTAATATGGTCTTTTTTGATCATCTGCAGTCTTCCTACTGAGGTTGGGTGGCATGGGATCAAAACTTCATGCTTCTGTGTCACCCGTATGTGTAACACTGTGGAATTTGCAGTAGGGATGAGAACCCTGGCCCCTCATATAGGGAAGCTTTTGTAGGATTTTTCCTCTTTCTCCAAGAGATCCAGAATGTCATTCGGTAACCGTATTAGGAATTGCAAGGAGTATTTGTTTTTCTGCATTAAAAACATTCCACTTGGCTTCTATGGGCTTTTGGGTATGTTTTCTGCCTTTGTTTGCTATGATAAAAGCTATAATTTGAATATAGTTTTCTGTTAATGAATAGCTTGTTAATTTTGCTGTGTTGAGATTCAGTGGTGTGGTGTTCAACACGAAGTGGAAGAACAAAACCTAACACCTCATGTCACAGAATTATATTTAACAGTGTTTTATGTCTCTATTGCCTCATCTGTTCCCATTCTTATTTTGGGAGAAATCTAATGGCTACTTAGAAAAACATTGCTTTTTTTGCTTCTTGCTCTCTGGAAGGACAAAAGGTTAGAGCAAAAAAGGACTGTGCATTAGCACAGGAGTGACTATTGTGTTATAGTGTCTGGAAGCAAGAGTTTTAGAAAACTGAAAAAACCAAACTCATACTGTGAAACTTAAGTGAATTCCTGTGGTTTATAGTGAGCTGAGATTTTATGGAATGTCTACAAATTAATTTATATTATTTTTTTGTGGAAGTGCTGATGATACAGAGTGGAATGTTGCCTGTGAGGCAGTGGGGACTGGTGAGAAAACGATGAGAAAAACACCCTTTGATTTTAGGTTCTTGGATTTTTAAGTGCAATTTTAGGTCCGTTTTGAAAGTCTTATGTTCTTTGATATATAACGGTGTTCACTGAGAATCAGAGAAGAAGCAGTAAGCACTGTTGAAAATGTAGCTATTCAGGTTAATTTTTTTTTTAACGTAGAGAAGAATAAAAACAGGCCATTTTTCTTCTTAGTACACAGTAACGCTGACTTACCTATAGGAAGGAGCATCATTTTTCAATCCTATGTTGTACCCTGGCATGCTCTGCTTTATAGTCCAAGTCTTTACACCCTCTGTTGCCTTTTTCCAGTAGTAGATGGAAATAGTAACAATTCACGAGGAGTGACTTACTAAACCCCATTAGCACTGCCCAGTAAGAAAAGTGCTTTAGGTCTGTAGCTTTCAGAAAAGTCTGCATTGCTGTATAGCTCATTTTATCTTTGTTCCTGCCCCCATCACTACAGCCATTCAGGCAAATTGCCATTAAAATACTGTAAGGTGTCGCATATCAGTGCACGTGAAATGCTGGCAGAAGAGACTAGCACAGCCTAGACTGTAGTTACTGTTCAGATGACATCTCTGAAATGTTGGCTTTCTCTGACAAGTGCCTGTTCAGGGGGAGCTGTGCTGAGAACGAAGCAGGTGGTCTGTTTGCTGTGTATGCCTTAGCATGTGCCATACAACTTTCCCTATCACTTCCGGAAAAGTGAAAGTTTAAGGCTGGTGTTTTCAAAGGTGTGTCCAGCCTGGAAAAAGTATGCCATTCTGGAATTTAACTTCTTTTTATTAAACTAATCGTATTACTCTGATTAAAGAACGTGAGGTCTGTTTGTCTTCAGTATTTGTTAATAACTTTCAAAGCTTTGATTATTATTTTTTGATAACAGACCCAAGTATGCGGGTCTCACTTTCCCCAAACTTTTCCCAGGCTCTCTCTTCCCAGCTGACTCGGAACACAACAAACTCAAAGGTATGTCTGACAAAGGGACACGGTTCACATATCAACAGCTACAATGCAATGAAATTTTTTTTTCAGTTTTTCTTCTCTCTAGTTGTGCTTTTTCTAATGCAGTTGCAGAGACAAATGACTGCATGGGTTTTGTTCAGCTGAGAGGCAGCTTTTGGAAAGGTTTTTTGAGACCGTGGTGTTTGGGCAGCCAAGGGAATGTACCTTTTCACTAATGCATGGCGTTCTGCGTGATGTTTCTGTACCATGGCGAGCTGAGGTGTTCCTGACATGGTACAGGAATTTTTATATTAGTATTATTTATTCTGTTTCCCTTGTGAAAATAGCTATTTCAGAGTACAATGAGTTTAGATATTCACAAGAAGGAAGCTGCAATGCTTTGGTTATAACATTTACTAGTATATATATTTCTCTCTATAGGTTTATTTACAGCACTTAGGAATATACTGGACATAACCTTTATGTTCCCTGGGTTCATTTACATAGGCTGTTTGAACAGCTAAGCCTAAAAATACTGCTGGATGCCGTTTTCAGTGGCTAACGGCAATACAGAAGTGTGGCAAGCCTGATTTCCCTCTTACTCCATACTGAGACAAACTTGTCTACTTGACAGATGGAAAGATGACAAAGTTTGGTCACTAACAGTTATTAATCTTCCCAGGTTTTTGTTCACCTTCTTGTTGGCAACGGCTATTGTTCACTGTATTTTATTTCATGGAGGTAAAGATCCTGAATCACACTTGAAAGCTCATATGTAGTGTCTGCCCCTAGTGCCGTGCCCACTTCCACAGATATTGGTGAAGGATCCAGAACATCATGTTACTTCTCTGTTTTGTGAAACGATGATTAAATCTGAGCTGGTTTAGAAAATAACATAGTGATTCATAATGCTGCACATAGCGCATGTTGAATTTCGAGATTAGTAAAAATAGCAGGAGTAGCTGCGTTGAACAACTGTCAAGTTTGCGAGTCCAAAATTGACAATTTCTTTTCTTTCTCCCCTGGTTGCTTGGATTATAGAAAGGCAGAGTTTAACTTTAAGGGGTGGTGTGAAAGCAACAGAACCTGGAGACATGAATTCTTCATGCATTTTCGTTCATCTGTTAGATGAAACCCCTTTTCAAATCAGAAATGTTTCTTAGCATTTTTATGAACTGAAAGATGATTTATCCAAATTAGATAAAGAATATTAAGAAACCTCCTCTCTTCTGTACTCACTGTACAAGTAATGATGTGGTATTTCTAATATTTCATGATAAGAGTTTGTTTTGCTGATGTAGTTCATAATTGCCTTTAGCTGGAGTTAGGTGTAGGAAGTGGTCTTCAAAGCAGTTGATGTTTGTTTGAATGGTTTGCAATCCATAGCAACTGAATAGCTTGTCTTTTAAAAAAAAAATAAATTAGGTTTTCCAGAAGTACGTGAGAAAGCAGTTGTTTTGTAATTGAGGTTTAAAATTGAAAATGAAAGGTTGGAGGAGAAGTGATGTTATTTGGGAAAAGCATGTTACCTTAAATGCTGTTTGTTGAGTGAGAGACTGACAGTCCTAAGAAAGAAAGGAATTGTGTTTGCCTGTACTTCAGCCTCTGGAGGAGTAAAAACAAGGAGCATGCTTCTGCTTTTCTATCCCAGCTGGAGAGGATGAGAAAACAGATGCACTCCAAATTCCAGTTTTCTGTTGTGGTGCTATTTATTCTTAAAGGAAGAGGAATACAAATTTGAAATTATGTCTGCTGGACATGGTAGGTTTTTGGGACACAAATCTAATTTTTCCCCTTCAACCATTATTCTTTAAATTATTTACTTATTTATTTTTTTCTGTGGGTATAAATCTTATAAAAAGTAGGGGGAAATCTTTCTCTTCTGCAGAAATAGCCTTTAGAATAAACATTCAATTAGAATTAAATTACATGCTTAATAATTTAAGATACTATTTTAGAAGTTACGAAACTGAAAAGAACTGCATGTTGCCCTTGTCTTCCACTCCTCTCTTTTTTTCCCTATTCCTGTTCTTTGTGTTCCTCTTTTTTTTTTTTTTTTTTTTTTTAGGTGCCGATTTGTTTTGGTTCTTGAACTATGCTTTGTTCAAGCTTAAATAGCACGTTTTAAACTGTGCTGATCACTGAACACTATTCTTTTTATTACACTATTATGATTCTTAGGTGGAAGTCTGCTGTCCAGGGTGTATTTACAGTAATTATTGACTTCAGGGGCAGGTACCTCTTCTTAGGCTGTTACCTGCATTTAAATAAGATTACCATTGATGACCTTGCCATGTGATTTCAAGAACATTTCAACCATGTCCTCTTTTTTTCTGTGGTTTCCCTGGACCTAACTGCTGTTGTCTTGATCATGTCTCAAAACTACAGATTCAGATCCTGAGTCTGTATCTGTTGCAGTATTTTATGTTTCTGGTTTATTATGTAGCACTAGCAACCAAATGCCTGTGAATTGGATCATACTTACTATTCGGTGCCACTGGGAAAGTTACACTGAAGAAGTATCATTTGAATATTGATTTCAGAGGCCTAATTATGATTCTCAGTGCCTCAGATCACCTCTTCAAATGTTGTCCCGGTGGATAGTTTCGTATTACGTGATGTTTTCCTTAAACTGTTTAAGATGAGTTGTTACAGAAAAATTGCAGTTTGCCCCCATACCTTCTTTATTTTAAGGGAAATCAGTCTAATATTTTAAAAATAATATTTATGTTTATTAATTTCAAAGGAGTCATAAGCCAGGATACTGATCTTCTATCAGGTTTGTTGTTTCCAAGATTTAACCTGCTGCGTGCCGGGCATTAGCAATTCAGGATTTCAAAACAGTGAAGTTTAACATTGTTTGTCACAGTGTACACTGTCTTAACAGGAAGTTTTTGAAATTTATGAATTTGGGTTTTGAAGTTTATGAAGTCTTGAAGTTTGAGTCAATGCTCAGTAAACATTCAGAATTTCTGTAGAAAAAAGCCTGTGAGCATTAATCAAAAGATTATTTACTACCATTTGCGAGGCATGTTTTTGCAACAAATATCTTTGGGGGGGAAAAAAAAAGTTAGTTGAAGGACATTTCATTAGAATCAAAGATGAAGAGCTTGTTGTGTAGCTGAGAAGTATATTAGTGAATTACTAACAGATATTTATGTATAACCAGCATCTGACCTGCACTCTGATTTGGGCATGTGGGTTTTTTCCATGTATGAAACTACTATAATTATCAGAAAGAAAGCAGAGGATAGTAATAGTCCTCATGGGTACTTCCAATAATAAATATAATTGAGTTTACTGAGTAGTAGTCCTAAATGTGCATTGATTTTTGAAAAGAGGAAGAAATAGCAAAATTATTTCCAATGAAATATTTATTTTATTAGTGCAAGGGTTTAGAACAAATCTTATAAATTTGCAGGTCTGCTTTGAAGCAGCCTCCTGGGGGAAACTGTAGTTTTAAAAATTATACCATGAGTTAAATTTATACCAACTCAAAACACCAAACTGTGTTAACAAGCAGTGTGCTGTATAAATGAATAGATTAAAGCTATGTTTGTGTCAGAACCTGAAGGTGCTACCACTGTGGAGTTCTACACCATCAGCTTTTGCACGTCACGTCAGCTGGGTAGGATGCATTGCCATTAAAGCAGCAAGACTATCAAAGGAAGTGCCTTTGAGGTGTCTGATCTATTTCATCTGATAATTAAATTATAAATATGCAATGAACCATTCATGTGAAAAGGTTTGGTTAGGGCAGTGTTGGAAATGAAGAACTTGCGTAGCAATAGACACTTCTTTGGGGGTGTACTTTCTTGATCCCTAAAACTGCATGTGTCAACAAGATGATGTTCATGGACCTAGAATAAGAAAGACCACTAAAAGAAATTATGTAGAAATTTCCAAAGTGACATGAAACTCCATGAGAGGATTACAGAGAAGCTTAATTGTCTTGCTGTCATCGGTGTTTCAAACATGTGGCATAGGACTTTCTGCTAGAAAATTTAATTTCAAAATTCCATTCTTCAAAAAAAAACAAAACCCAAACCCCCAAAACCACATAGCATTAAAGCCGAAATGTTTTCTTAACTAAAGCAAAAGCCTAGTGTGGAGTTCCAAACCAAGTAAAGTGTGTGAGAAATCTTTCCTGCAGAAATATTGAATTTAATAGGATCTAATGTACAAGGGCTGAAAGCCCTCCTTCTTGAAAAATATTTTATAATCTTGATACTGGTTGGATACTGTGTAAAATGTATATATCCTAGAATAGACCCTGTTTCTCCTACTGTAATAGGAGAATGTTTCCCTTCTGGTTTTTGTCTCCCAGATGCAGTGTTACTACTTGATAATTTTAAGTTACCCCAAGTTTTTCATATCTTTGTTTCATAATACTGATTTTTTTATCATCATATATAGTCTTTTAAGACCAATTAAACACTTGTTCCTGGAGGGAATGGTTGGTCTGCATGCTTTGCTGCACTAGTGACTTCATAGCAAGAGCTTTTCTGGTTCTGATTTTGCAAGTTGAAAACATTTGGAGGAACTTGAAAATCTCACTTGTATTTTTGGTAGCTAATATTTTGCCTAAGGGGAACAGCTCCTTCCAACTTATGCAGTGATTATTTCCTATCCTGGAATAGTGCCTTCTGATGTCTTAGCATTTGGTAGTACAAGTGATACTTGATATAAATTATTCAGTGTTCTTGAAATATAATTTATAACATAATACAGTATAGTCTTGCTGGTGGCTGCAAGATATACTTGGCCTGTGGGCTTACTTTGTGCAGACCTGGACCAAAAGTACTAAAGAAAGCGATGAAACAGCAAATGGCAGGGGAGGAAAAGTGGTGTTTCCTTGCTGCTCAGCTACCTTGTAGTTGTTCTCTGGTTTTCTGCTAATGTTGTCCCTTTGGACAGTCACCATTCACTCTTCTGATTAAACTAGTTATCCTTCTCTCAGCTGAGTGTCTGTGTATAAGCCACAGCAGCTGAACTGATCACCTCACCTGCAAAGGAGAAGGTTCGAAGCTTCATTGGAAAAATAAACTTTCTCAGTGGATCTGTTAAGATGATCACATGTTTTATTTAGGTTTATGAGCAAATGCATTTCAACTCTTGGACATCTTTGACATGTATTTGCTCATGCAGGTCTCACTCTACATGCACAGAAAGAGGTATTTGAGTAATTTTGTATATTTTTAAGGAGTCTTACTGTAGTTTAATCACAAGGGTCTGTTAGGACAACACTGGTTCTCCAGACATGTCTTCAATGAAACCCAGAAATTAATAAGAAACAGTATCTGAAGTTCCTGTCTTCTACAGAATAATGTTGTGCTTTGAAGAAAGAAACAGGTAAGTTGTTGATCATTCTGTGTGCCCCTTCTGAAGTAGTTTACAAATTAAAACTTAGGCTATGGACTTAGATGTCTGATATCAATCAGGCTGGCATGAAGAACCTGAGCACTTTTCAGTATTTGCTCTTCTAATGCATTTAAATCCATAAAAATATGGAGCTGCATAGGCAGCCCGTAGACTGTTGGTATACAGTTTAAAGAAGACAACCATCAGACTTTTTTTTTATAGCTGGGCTTTGTATTTTTGTTAATTGGATAGTGCTGGGTAATGCATGTATATTGAATTGCCCTATTATCATTAGTGGGCTTTGCAGAGCAACACAAAAGCCACAAATACAGAACATAAATACGTCAACAAAATCATTTTAGTGAGGCTCATTTAACCTTATTTAGTATTAGAGAGATCACTTATAGAAGGTTATGAGATATTTCAGTTATTGTTTGTTGCTTTGACTTTTTCATGGAAGAGACTGCTCTTTGGAAGCATAACAGGTTTTCTGCTTTAAAAAGTGATTAAAGCTAACCAATAATTGGACTTCATTGCTGACGTTAGAGTTACAGAATATAGTAGAGAATTTTGTAAGGCTTTGCTTGAACTGCATGCAACATGGTTAACTGGACTTAAAACACTGCAAAAATGGTAGCCTAGAACATCCTTGCTTCCCTCCCCATCCCAATTTTAGCATCCTTGTGACAATTTTGAGTGCCCTGGCATAATTAAAATTCACTTTAGGGCTTACTAATATACAACATCTACTGTCTCTGTAAGGAGACAACTGGAATATCTTTCTTTAGTAGAAGAGAAGATGGCTGTTGTAGGATCCGCTGCCTTTCCTCCCTCCTGTGAAGGATTTTTCTCTTGCATCAGGGTGAGTCCCTGAGAACCATGTAGTATATACCTCACTTGCTGGGATTCATCAGTGGTATGACACAAAATGGCATATTGTTGTCTGGTTGACAGACTTCATGCTGTTGCTTATTAGAAGCTTCCTTTTAGATTTTTATTTAGGTGTTCACCCTAATGGTGTTTTAAATGGTGCATTTTTAATATGACTCACTCGAGTGATCAATATCATTAAAATACGTTTTTAGGAAAAGCTATTGAATAATTTATTCAGAAGATGCAGAGCATGGACAGGAGATCATTTTCCCTTGCCTATATAAAACTCACATTCTAAGCATTAAGTCTAATGACAATAAGAGATCCCAGAATTTGCAGTTGTTGCTATTAATCTTTCCTAATGAATGTATGGGTTTTTACACCTTAGTTATGTAAAAACCATTCTCAGTCAGGAAGATTCTGAATTATTCATGTTGCAGTCATGCATCAACACCTATATGGGTCCCTTGAGAAACCAGTGCCGTGTATTCTACTGTTTATTATTCTTGGTTTTGTTCTGTCAACATTTTGTGGGGAGACTGGCAATTAGTAACCCCGTGTAACTGAAAACTGCTCCCATAATGGTAGACATGGAAAAGATAAGTAATTTGACCCACTGGAAAGGATTACATTTAAAATGTAGTTAGATTTTATTTTTTTCTCCTCTTTTTTTATCTCCCTGCTAATTTCATTCTTGGGTTTGTTTTTGTTGGGTTTTTTTTTTTAAATAAGATCAGCTATAATAGGCTTACAGATCCATTGAAATACATTCCTGCAGACTCCGTGCATAATGGCTGTTGCTATGCAAAGCAATATTGTCTAAAACTGAGGAGATATCAGAGATTCTTGGTGGTACAATGTACTTAAAAAGCACTTTTCCCAATAGTGACTGCAACAAAGGTTAGTTTTTATTTATTGGAATATGGACACTCTCCCAACGATTGCAAAGTACTCTATGAATAGAGCATAGAAATGCAAAAGCCTTTTAATACTTTGCATGCACAGCGACATACAGCAGTACAATGATAGCCTGGATTTATGTGTGTGTGTGTAGCTATAGCGTATCTGTAGAGCACTGCTGTTCTGACTCAAAAGTGCTGTCTTCCCTGGAGCTCTTCATGCATGCTGTGGCCCACCAAGGAATTTTTTATTTGGGGGCATCCAGGTAATTATTTAGGCAATAGTGACTTTTGGGTTTCTTCCTGCAGTGGCACTTGATTTGAATGCTGGTTGCAGGGACAAACTTTTCTGTTAACATAGATTAATTCAAACAAGGATCAAAGTGGTTTATTGATTTATTAATGACATGTAGTTAACTGGCAATCAGTAAATTGTACATTAAGGATAAATATCAGCAATGCAATGGATAAACCACAATATTAGATACTTACAGAATATTTATATGCAACAGCAAATTTCTAAATACTCTTTATAACTAACTCTAAGCCCCCCAAGGTTATACATGTGCCCCCGTCCCCTTATTACAGAAAGAAAAGGTTATGAGAACATTTGTTCTCTGGACACGTGCTGGACCTGTTGCACACCCCTCCAGTTGGAGATGTGGGTTTTCTTACTTGATGTATCTGCTAACATACGACCTTGGGCACCCTGCCAGGTCATATACGTGCAGGGTCCCTACCTGTTGTACTCCATACTGTCGCCCTGCAGCTTGGGGTGCTGGCTGCTCATGGGCTCTGGCAAGGAGGCTGCTCTGTCACTTCTGGGCAGAGGTTGTAATGCTGGTGGGGTCACTTCTGGTAGCGCCACACCTGGTTTACATTACTGCTGTTTCCACCACAGCTTCCCTGATGTTGTTTACAAATGCTTATGTTTCTTTGTTTCAAAATTTTTTCCATTCTTCCCCTTATGTCATCTTCTGTAGTATAGTCAGTTTTGGACAGACACTTTGTTCCTACCTATCTTCTCACCAAGGTGATCCTGTAGTGATGACTTGAATCCTGACATTTTGTTCTCTCAGACAAAGAATGCTGAGGCTTTGTCCCCTTTCAAGTAAGCGTTTCAAAGACTAGATGGATGTTTCTTATTCTCTCTCTTACGAATTCATAAAGGCAGGCCAGAACTTACTGAGCTGATTGGGCCCTACAGGGATTGTTACATTTTTAAGTTCTGTGTAATACTCTCTGAAGTCTCAGAACCATGCAGCAGCAGAGCTGGAAATGGGACCCCAGAGATCAGACTGCCAAGGCCTTAAATGGTAGAGGCATCTTTGCCTTCTTGCTCTGGAGTTCCTACCTACCACAGCCTGCTTAAGTTTTTCTGAAGTTCAAGCTATGGCAAGTATTGAAATTATGACAATAATTGATACTAAGTATGCATACGTGGTGCTTCTTTGCATTAAAGTCTCCAAGCAGTTTTTTCCTTTCAGTAATAGCTTGAAGTTTAACAGGTTTCATGTGGATATCTATATGATGAGGGACCTGCTAAAATATGATTGTAGAAAGGGGGATTGTTCCTGGGCTTTAGCTCTTTGTGTTGAGGAATAAGAATTGCAGCCTTCAGCATTTCTGGAAACCCTGGGAGGTGTAAGCGTTGGCTTAGTTAAAAAGCTGAGTAATTCACTCAGAAAACAGTGAACAGTCTGCATAGTGCCTTTTTTTTTTTTTTTCCTCTCTTTCCTCTGAGATCTGCCAATGTGTTATGGAAAAAATGGCTAAATGAAGAAACTCATGAAAACATTTCCTCAATTCGCACCTCCCACTCAACTGACAGTTCAAAAACTGAGTCAGAAGGGCTAAGAATTGCTCAAAAGTACTGTTGGAATTTGGTGTGGACTTTGGAGCCAGGATTTCATCTTCAGTTTGTGGTGCAATACCTACTGCTGTCATCAGCTGCCATAAGTCTTGACCGGTAAAGGTCCTTCACTGAAAATTAATGGTTCCAAGTAAATTATTTTTTCTCACCTCTTATTCAGATTTTTGATACTGGGAATCCTTTAAGGCTCTGTTTTGGCAGAGGAGTAGCAAACGGCTGTTGTGTTAAATTCAACTTCCTGTGCTTGTTACATTTTAATAAGCTGTGTTTGACTGTACTGTCCATGGCTATAGTTATCTAAAGAATTGAAATACTAATGGATTGTCCATGTAATGATAAAAACTAAGCTGTGAGCACCAGGAGACAGTTTTATTTTGAGGTTCAGGTGTTTTGTAGGCTGATAGCTGTATAACACCAGATTCTGTAGAACAAAGTGCAACAGCTACCAGTTGTCAAATTCAGAATTTCTGGAGCTGAAAATCAGACATAGGAGATTCTGAACTTTGAACCACCCCAGACAGCTTTGGCTTATTATAAAATAGAAGTAAAAAATACTTACGGCCCATCTTGGAAGTAGTTCAGTTGGCAGTCCTATAGTTCATCAGTCTGGTATATCATGAAGGAAGTGCTTATAAAAAGAAAAGAAGAATACAGATTATCAGATTTCATATGGTGATAATGAAAATTAGGTATAGTGGGGAGAAGAAAGGGAACTTTATAACAGGTTTGGTTCTGTTCTCGGCTACTTCAGTGATATATACAAGATATACTGGAGTATATTCTTAGTTTATCAGAAGGGTGATAGGAAGGGGAAGAGTTGGGAGAAATGGAAGTTCAGAATAAGCAGCAATATTATATATTATTATATGGATTTATTTGAATTTGTTTAAATTTGGATACCATTTGACATAAACGGAACTGCCCCAGTGCATGTCTTAGAGCTTGAATTTAAATTGATTCATGATTGAAATCTGTTCTTATTTTCAGCCAAATTATGTTAGTCATCACCAGGATAGGATGACTTTTGACTGCAAGTTATTAGTTGTATAAAAGTTTGCATGTGACTCCTCCATAAGTTGAAAAAATAAGTTTCGAAGAACTTGATGTGTGCAGAAGCATTTTCAGCAGCAAACCTGATATTGCCATATACCTGAACAGTATGAGTTTTGTACCCATGTGGAAATTTAACTCTGGTCTTCTGTGAGTGCTTTTTGCTTTTTTCTTTTTTTTTTTTTCTTTCTTTTTTTAAACAAAAAAATAAATTGATCTGTTTGACCATACATTGTTGCTCTACATAGTTAATCTTTTTGCTTGTGTAAACAGAACTGGCATCATGTAAGTGTAGAATTTAATTTGAAACTCTATAAATTAGTTTTGATTTGAGCAACCTCTTTCTGTATATTGCAGTTTTAAGTCTTATTTTTGGGAAAAGCCTGGCTACAATAATACAGTGGTACTAAAAATACTAGAACATCCAATATTTGTTGGGGAGGTTATAATGAATCTCTCAACCCCCCCCTGCTTATAAGGTCAGTTATATATGTCAGAAAATTATGTATTACTGTGGACCGTAGTGGCATGATTGGTGTCATTAAATGCATCCATTTTGCCCACAGATAGATATAAATACAAATTATTTTTGCTGTTGATATTAATATTTGTGTTTCAAGGTCTGCATTTGTAATAGGAAGTTTGCTGGGGAAAATGAAGAAATCTCTTCAGGGCTGCTGTATGTATGTAATAAATATGAAACTCTGTACCCATTGTTTTATTCTAGTTATTTTGAAAATAGAAATTAAACAGATTTTTTTTTTAAATATGCATTTTGGATCTGACTCAAGGCCTTTTAGATTGCATTGCAGACAACAGGAAAGGGAAAAACAAAATGAAAATGCTTTTGCTCTTTGTGTTTTCATGCCAGCAATCTTTGTGTGGTACAACTAAGGAACTCAAAATTTTGTTGCATTTTGATGCCAATAGAAATGTAATAATTAGGTATGCACTAGATTCAGTCCTTTATGCTGTCCAGAAGTGAGTCTGCAGCATCACTACATTTGTACTCTTAGCGAGCAAGTGTAAGGGGAGTCAATTTTGGCAGCAAATGCATATACCAGAGAATTTAGATTAAAAATGATTCTCATAATGGTAATGCAGAGATTAGCAATGTATTCTTCTCCTCGACCTTGGCTGTACTGAGAGAGAAGAATGGCTAAACCCTTAGTAGCATGTTCATTAATGTGGGACATTGTTTTGCTTAAATGTACTGTCCAGATGGCTTCGTTTTGAATATCCCTTTCCCTGTTTGGTTTTCTTGCTCTGGGAAATCTACGAGTATGACTGTATGCTGACCACATCTGTAACATCTGCAGAATATCCACCATATTTGCTTATGGACCTTTCATTTACATGCCATAGACAGCTTAACAGTTTGATATTATGTAGTATAATTGATCTTTTCCTTTTCTGAAAAAAATGTGTTTGCCTTCCTTGGGAGGCATTAAAAGAGTTGGACAAGTGTCTTGCTTTCAGATCATATGCATAACATCATGGTTAGCTAAATACAAAATGGTTTACTGAAGAAAGAGCAATTGCCAGTTGTTGGAAGTTGGGCCTCCAGACGTGTGTTAAATATCTGGGGGATGATTACTTTTCCTTCCTCAAAGACCACATTTCTTAGTCTTTGTATGTCAAGAAGAGTATCTGTACTCAAAAATCTTCAATGGAGGATGGTGATAATAATCTGTTTACAATATCTTTATAGCCATGAAATTCGTTAACAATAACAAAATATCCCTTGAGTTTTTAGATGTTATCACAAGAATGGACATGCTGAATAACGTATATGATTCTTCAGTGGTGGGTTTGAAAATAGATAATTTTAAGAACAGAACTTTGAAATCTAATACATTTTGACAGTCATCACTTCCTTGAGAATTAAAAGGTCCTAAGACTTAGGTGCTTACCTTCTTTACAAAAGCAATCTCTCAAGGAAGTATAGCCAGTGCTGTGAGGTGCACATTTAATCTGGATGTTTCTAAAGTGCTCTAAGAAACTCTTCTTCACTGGTAAACTATCAGCTCTTGTTGAGCAGTTCAGATGTTGGTTTTTTGGGTTTTTTTTTTTTTTTTTTTGGTCAAATAAAAAATCTTCTTGTTATCTCAGGAGAATGCTATATGTAAGTGTACAGGACAGTAATATTTATCAAGTATACTCAGTTTACAGTAACTCAAGACATCAGCACATTATACCGGAAGAATAGCATAAGAAGTATTTTTGAATCTATTATTGGTAAGGATTTTTACCTTTCCTTTACATCACCTGAAGTGGTAGACACTTTTTTCATGTATGGGCATGTACACAACATTGTTGTTTTTTCCAAATTTCTGACTTATACCAAAGACACCCAGATTTTACAACTGCATAAACAATGCTTGACTTTCTCTGAACAGCTCTTTTGACTTCAGTGACCAAAGCCCACATCTGTTAAGTACTTGGAGGATAATTAACTTAGATGATGTCTTTGTTAGGATTTTTGTGGCTCTAGATTTGCTGGCAGGATGCTTCCATGCTGCTGGAACTTAAACGCACTTGGATGTGTCTGCTGCCACCATACGTGCTGCAAATGCTTGACTCAGCAGCAAACAAGGCTGTGGTCTGCAGCTGCCAGCACTGATCCATCGTTTTTCTTGTTGCTGGATAGTTGGCCAAGATACCATTTTGCTTATCTCAGTTGCATCAAGTCATGTGACTGCACATTGCTGCTCAGAGTTTGGGTGTGGGAGATCCTGGAACAGAACCATCATTGCTATGTCTTGGAAGTAATAGAGAAGGATATGGCAGCAGCAAGTTAGAACAGTCAAGGACAGCAGCAGCCAAAACTGTGTGCCATATTTTGGTTAGCTGGGAGGAGGTGAAGGAATAGAAGTCTGTTACTGCTAGGATAAGTCTGACAGCTCTCCCTGTTTGATTCTTTCTGGTTACAGATGTCTAGTTTGTCAACTGACTAGCAGTTTGGGAGAGATTTACTAGTTATAGATGCAATTTCAGTAGCATTTGCTCAATGTAGAGTAACTCAAACCCCAGAACAAGCCAGTTTTTATGTCAGCTGGTCACATAAGTATCAGGCAACTCTGGTTTAACTTTGTGAAGGAAAGCGAAGCACTATGAAAGGAAGTCTGTAAAGCATGGATAGTTCTAACTGCAAAGCTGAAAAAAGAAGGCTTCTTCAAGCAGACACTGTCTGATAGTGCTTGTTTATTACCATGTGTTCAGCTCCAATGGAAGCAGCAGTTCAACATTTTCTTGTTTAGCCCATTTGACCAATATCTTGAGTCACCTTAATATCTTTATTTCTGTGGTATTGCAAAAAGCACATAGACAGAAAGAGTGTATAGAAGCTCATGTCCTCCAAATCCTGGAAATTGTTATAAGTTTGTAACCTTGCGCAAATATATCGGAATCCTAAAATCTGAGTTCATCAGTCTCAGATATTTTTGATCATAAGCAAATAGTAAGGTGCGCTTCTTAGTGTCCCTAACATTGTGTGAGAAGTGATTTTTAGAATACAGATTACGTGTCAGGATTTAAGCTGTTCTGGCAGAATTAATCATGTTTGCTTCATATGAATGTATTATTAATAAACCACACATTAATACTACTTGGTTCTGGCAGAAAGGGCTGCATGTTTCAAAAGCGCCATTGTATAGCCAATAGTAAGACTACCACAAGTTGTATTTCATTAGTAAGGAAGCTGCAAGTATCTCTTGATTTAATTTGCTGTTGGAATTAAACATTACAGGAAAAACTGAGACATTAAGGATTTCTTAGTAGCGAGGTTTAGAAGGGAAGATTCCCCATGCGAGCAAGTGTTTCTGTTTGGGAAGAGACTGCTTGAAAAAATTGCTTTGTCTAAGAATTGGTCCTTGGTCATTACAGGTACAAAAATCTCTCCTGTGTCTCTTCAGCTCTGCTAGCAGAATGGAAAAGAAGGAAATGTCCGTAACTAATAAATGACACGTAGCTATTAGATATCACACTTACTTTTTGTGCCTGTTTCCAATTCTGTCAAGTAGTTGTTTAAACATGGTTTTTAGTGTAATAACCTTATTTTAAAGTCCTGCCTGGTGTTGGATGACTTTGAAGTATAACAGAGCCCGAGTACTCTGTTGCCCAGGAGCCGTTATATCAACTAGGTTGTTATACCTGGAATGTCATGGTCGAAGGATCCCCAAGCATCTGTGGGATATTCCCATACTGTGCTCCATATAGCTTGCCAAGTTTGTTAGAGAAGTCTCTCTGTGTTTCTTTTTTCTGTATTTTTTTATATGCTGAAATCCTACTGAGGTTAATTAGCAAATAATCCTCTGAAAGATTATCTAATTAATGGGAAATTGGAGTCATACAACTTGGCTCTAGAGATGAAAGGAACCTGTGTCTCTGCGTGCAACAATGGCCCTGTGTTATCTTTCTTTAATGGATTTCAGGAATGTAAAGTGATAGGTCAGGAAGGCTCCAAATGTTTCCATAATTAACCTATAATCTACTAAAATAATGAGAGAGAGTTACTTATGAGAATTTGGGTAATTTTACCAGTTTAAATGGGATATTAAACATGGCTGAAATTGTCTATTTCTGTGGGGGTTTACAGAATCAGGACTACTATTTGATGCTTATTTGTTGATGACATTAATAAGGATCCTTTCTTTAATGCATATTATGACTAAATGACTCATCTATTGCTATCACTTCTTAAAGCAGCACACCATCTCATGTGCCAGCAAATGCTATGCTCATAAGCTGGCTATTTTCAATTATAATTAATCAGAAAAAAGGATATTGTGATTCAAGATTTTATTCATTTGCTTAATAAAATCTGTATTCCAGTGATAATAATTAACATGGTCATATAGAATAAGAATCCTAGCAGAGTAAATTTAAATCTGCCTTCCCACCAGCAAATCCAGCCCTGCACACGCCTTCTTTTGTAACTTGCACGTTTCTAGTAGGTACAGGTTTTTACATGTAAATTAGATAATCCTTATTAGATGAAAAATGGGCATTGCAATACAGTTTTAGAATAAGCCTATGCCCTTTCCCCCTCAATCCAAATCATATGATGGCATAGACAGAGACTGCCACCCTATTCAGACAGTAGAAAGGGCTAAAGCTGATGCAGAGGCACATCCTTTTTATTCCAGAAGGAGCAAGTGTTGATTGAACACATTTGCTGAACCTCCCTTGAGCCATGCAGCTCTGTTTATAGTACTTGCCTTTGCTCTGGAGAAAACTGATTAACTCTCTTTAAAAGCTACAGCAGCTACAAAAAGTGAGCCTAAAAGAAAAATGAGAAGATGAAATGTCTATCTATCTGCCTGTCTATAAAGAAAATATAGGGAATGATTAAAGATGAGTCTGATCTTATTTAACATGTTTCCTTATAGATCATCACAGCAATGCCGTGTATTTGCAAGCAAAAATACACTGCTCCCCAGTGTCATCTTGTTCTGGAATATGTGTATATGAGTGATAGGAAATCTACATAGATGTTATGAGGTGTTAATGGAAGCTCCATGTTCTCTGCATGGAAAGGGCACAGGCAAGAGATGGATTTCCATTGTGGGCAAAGGAACTGAAGGATGTGGATTTATTAGGGTAGTTGAATTTATTAGGGTAGTAGAGACACTGTCTCTAATGTTAGCGGTGTCTGGTGCAGGACGTGCACTCCCAGTCCTTTGAGCTACGCTTAGTCCTAAATAAACTCATACTTGTTTTGTACCAGTGTAGGTGGGAGTTATTAACTCTGTTTGCAAAGACATAGGTTCATCTTTTAGAAGATGACCCTATTCAACCAGTCAGTGTCAAAAGTAGTGATGTAAAGTGGTAGCAGCATATGAACTGAATGCCAGTTTTACATTATAATACCTGTGTGAACGTCTTCGTAGGCCTTTGCAGTGGAAAAGTACTGGGCTGACTGTTTTTTTTTCTCTTTGTGTATTTGTTCAAAATGTCTTTAATCAAATATAAAAACTAGGAAGATCTCAAGTGCTCTTATGAGTGCAGAACTGCAAATAATGGAATCACTGTTGCAGGTTTACATGTACATGATGATAACAGAAGCTGCACCCTGCCTATAAGGGTTTGTACTGATTGTCAATGCAGAATGCCCTGAGAGAAAGCATGGCATCACGTTTGTGCTTTGAAACTCAGAGACAGATGGGACTTGTTATCCTAAGAAAATTTTCAATGTTTATGAATAATATCCAAAAGGAATTAAAAATTAAAATATCAAAACATATTAAATGGAAATCTCTGCAAAATGGTCACTTGAAACATGTAAAAAGAATGTTTTACTTTAACTAGCTTAAATTTGTATGTGGAAAATAAGTTAGCATGGACGTCTCATTTTCCAACACACCTGAATTTTTAGGACAGAAAGTTTTTTGAAACTGTCCTTTCCTGTGTACAGAATAAAGGGAGCCTTACTATACTGTTTTTCATAGAAAGTATTAACATTATGCTGGGTTGGGCTTTGAAATTATTCAGTGTTCAGTGAAAACCAGTATGACTGATCTGTAGAATATTTCTTCCGTTAATAAAACTGAGGAGTACTGCTGCCATCTCACAAACAATAGCCGCATGAGATATATGAAAGATTTATGTTCATTTATACAATATTTAAACTAAGAGCACTTCCCAGCATTGGGAGTTGTCAGTGTTGTCATGGCAACAGCTGAAGATGCACCATAAATGGACGAAGCAGAAGTCTTAGGCTTGCCCAGGCTGAAGCCAACACCTCATCTATTGTTTGGAACCTGCCGCCTAGCCAGCTGAATGTTGCTTCTCTTGTTTTGCTTTGACAGCGTACATTGTATTGGATAGGAAAAGGAGTAGCTAGCTTTAGGTGGTTCAGGTTGAAGACTTTATTTAAGCATGTATACATGCTTTCCCTTTGCTTTCCCCCGTTTGAAGCATTTTCTGCTGATAACACAAGCCTGAGACCTGAGGAAGGATCTGCTGGTGATGGACACTGACAAGTGTGATCGTTCTTTCTTGATCTTTGATGTCTTAGGCCAACTCTACTTCTTCCAGTTTATCCCACAGACTAGCTCAGTATTAACACCATTCTGTGTTTCTACCAATGTAGCACATTGCCACATCCATTAGCGCAGATTAATTTACTTTCCCTCCTTCCAGTGTTTGTGGCTATATATACATGGAAAACACATGGAAGCATATTTTGCTTTGCTGTGCTAAACTGGTCCTTTTCTTTAGGTGAGGGATGTGTATAAATGGCTAGTTTTCATTTGTTCTGATTTGATGTGAGTTATGCTTTGTTGTAATTCATTGCAGCTTCTTGAATTCTTAGTAAAATGTAGGGGCTGAGGGACTGCTTTCGGCCAGTTGCTTTTACTGTCTTTTTCATTAATTGAGCAGCTTTGGGGCTGGTGCTTGTTCTGCTGTAGTACCAAAAAGCAAATGAAAAATAAGAATACATGCTTGTGTAAGTTTCACGTTCTAATGATGCAGTTGTGTCACAAGAACACACTACGCTAAAAACTGTAATAAAGAGAGGACCTGCATCTTTAAAGTAACATCAAAGGTATATAATTGGTTGACCAAATTCTTTGGGAAATCAGCTCAGCTTCTCTGCAGGACATGCTATGCAAACGTGTCTTTGTCTTAGAACATTTTAAACAATCTATACAAATCTGCGTAATAACAACACAGGGTTTTCTAGATATTTTTATTCAGGCAACATTTCTGTCTGGTTTTAAAATAAAAGGTAGTTACATATTGTTCTTCAAGCTACGCTAGTGTTTCTTTAAGAAGGAAGGGATATTTTTCATTAAGCTTGCTGTAATAAACTCTTAAGTGGATTCCTAAATATTTCTTTAGAAGTGTAAGGATTAACCACTGTCTTACTGATGTGCTTTAATTTGACAGGTTTTTTTGCCTATGGATCAGAATTTCTTTGTACAGTTAATTATATAACTATATAAGGAATAGGACATGTTCTCAAGTTGTTGTGGAAAAACTACTGAAATGTTGATATTCAGATGTAGGGCTTAAGTAACACTGAAAAAGCAGAAGTACTTTCATTTTGTTAGAGTAGGTTAGAGTCAAAAGTAATAAGTTTTCTTTGAAGATCTTTAAGTCTAGAGCTTTGTAGTGACCTACCTTCAAGAGTCAGTTAGGCCACTGATTCACTTCCAGTAGGTTTTAATGCATTTTTAGAAAAAGTTAAAAAAACTATGGTGTAGGTGTACATGTTTATTAAATGGGAAATGAATAACGACAAAATAATATTTCTAAACAAATTGTAGATCTGGTCGGGTATATACTAAGATCAGCTGAAGTCATTGAATTGATTGTGTTGAGTGCTGGATAAGACCTGATTTTAATGACAAATTCTATATTAAAATAAGCTAGAATAAACAGGTATATAACTTCATTTACGTTTTGTGATTGTTCATTTCTCTCCTTGTTTATCCAATGGCACTGCTATGTTAGAGCCATATAGAAGTGTGGTGAGTCATTGCAAGTCAGAAAGGTTTTGTAAATACCACGGTACAGAAGAGGGATTAGCGTGATTAGCCGTTGTCATTGTCAATGAGTTTGCTTTGGAAAGGGCCTAGAAAAGGTGATGGGGTAGTATCTTATATTTCAAAACAACCCAAACAACTTCTTTCATTGTACATGGAAAGACAATTTTTCCTTCCTACCAGTCATATAAAGGTAATTAAGTACTTAAGGTTCTTTGTTTAAATCTGTTTCTACAGTGATACTTTTTTTTTTTTAAGATGAAAGTATATTTTTTTGGTATGGAACTGTATAAACTGAAAGTGGTTCTGAGAGGAAACAGATGCTGTACATCCATTTCAGGTCAGCTGCAAGACAGAAATTTTAAAAAATATTTAGCACCAGTAGAATGGATTTGCTGAGTGCTTTTCTGAATATCACAGTGTTAATGGCCTAGCTGTTCTAGTGTGACTAATATCAAATCCAAGATCGCAAATAATCAAAGTTGCAGTAAATATTTAACTTTTTCTTAGGGCATAAAAATCAGAATCTGTGTATTGCTGACTACCAATTCAGACTCTTGTGCAAATCTGCCAAGCTGATTGTCTCAATAAGTGATAAAGACTGTGTTTTAGATTGGCAGAACCTGACTTATGAAGGGAAACTGGATTGGCATGTTTGGCTAATTTAAATTAATTTTTAATATCTAGTTTTACTGAGTATTTATAAAATTGTTTTTATTTGTTTCATGCATATATTCTTCTAGCTGTGTCAATGAACTTTTCTCTTTAGGACTGCTTTCTGTGGTACATGTTGTGAAGTTAATCATCTGGTCTGTTTGCAGTATTACAGTTCCCAAATGCCAACCTGTTTTTACTATTTCTTTTCCAGTAGAGCTTAAGAATTCATTGATTCCACTTGTGTCAGTATAAATCTGCAAACTTTTAATCCAGAATTTATTAAAGAATATCAAATACATGGATCAAATAATCACAGCTGCATGTTGTTCTATGACATGGAATAGTAGCAGAAACTATTGAGAAAATAATTTCCATTGAGTAATGTACAGCATCAACAAAAATAATTCATAATTTTATTTAAAGTTCTTGCCATCCTATTTACTTACCAACTCCTGATAAGCACCTTATACTCCTTGATTGTATTTGCTGTTAGTGAACACCTCATTTTCAACAAAAGCAACAATTTCTCAGAAGTGATTACCAAGTTCATTAATGAAGTGGCTTATTTTGGACCCTACTTTACCAATAAGTAATTATACCCCAGTAAGTAATTATCTATTGAGAGTCTTATATTGAAAATATTTTAAATTCATAGTAATGAAAGTGTTCTATAAATGCACGTGAGTCATTCATTATCAGATCTCCGTATAAAAATAACCTTGGAGGTCTCAGTCTTGGGTTGGCGCTGTATCATCGTGAGATGAGATCTAGGCCGGTGTGAGTGGGCCAGTCCACCGCTGAGGAGCTAACCTTGGGCAGTGTGTATGCAAGCCGTAGCCACAGGGAGGATGAAGTATTTGAGCTAATAATGGTCAAGATTGGTCAAAAGCACAAGAACAAGTGAACACAGGTATTTCTTGTGGTCTGGAAATTAGAATATTGAAAGCCATGCCAGTGAGCAAGTTTGCTCATAATTCTGATTGTAAGGTTTGGAACTTGTTTATTTAAAATCTGTTTAAAATGAAGCAGATCTCCTATAGTGAAATCAAGTATGAATCAGTATTGGTTTTATTGTATAATAGTCCAGGTAACAGTCTCTCCTTTTGTTTCTGTTATGGCTTATGATGAAAGCAAATTCCAAATAAGTCTTCTAGACAAAAGAGTGGGTGCTTTCATTTTATATTCTTGAGAAGACCATGCATGTGAAGAAAACAAATGAAAAAAATTAAAAAAATGAAGTCTTTACAGTTTATGGTTTAGGTTTTTGATCCTTTCTTCCCTCTGTATTTTCCCTGTTGCAACTGAGATCACTTCCAGGGTTTGAATTACATCAGTTTGGAACATGTGTAGGAAATGTACCATCATTTCAAGAGGTAATTCATATGCCAGACCTTTGGGTAACATGGCTGGGTCCCTCCTGGATCTTTTGGACAGTCTTATGGCTGATAATCCAATGTATGGCATAGTATTATGTGTCACAGCATAGTAAGTAGGCTTGTGGTAGTCTAACTAGTGACTCATCCTGAAACCGTGACTTCTTATTTATAAAAGATGCTAAGGAGACCAGTGATAAATAATGATTTTCTTTGAAAATACGAGCCTGTTAATATGTGTATGGCATAAAAGTTGGCTTCTGTGTCATAAGGACTTTCTGGCACATAGGAGATTTTATTTGCTTTAACTTATTGCAAATCTATTTTACAAGTATTATTAGGGGTAACTGTCTATGCTATATATGTACGGAATGATCACCTCCTTTCATGTACAAAGATACACTCCTTTCTGCAGAAGAAATTTTAGAACTGTTCTAATGCCCTTTCAAAACTTTTTGTGTGTACTGTGACTTAATGTCATGGTTTCCATCTGAAGCTCCTGTGTCTTTCATACATCCTACCCTAGAGGAGCCTCAGCTCTAGCTCCGAATTAATCTTTTCTCCCTGGCTGTTTCTTTCAGTTGTTTTTTCTGTACTTTATCCTTTGGTAGAATGAAGAAGCATATGGCAGGCTGTTTTTTAAAAAAGAATGCAAAAGGAACTTATGTTGTTAGGATATTTGAGAAGATGTTGCAAATTTGCATTTGAAGAAAGGATATTGTCTTTCCAGCATTTAGGAAAGATGTTTGTAAAATAGTGTTTTCAATTGTATGAATTCTTTTATCCAGCAATGTCACTGATCATGTTGTCTCAATAATTTTCATGGAAATATTTTGATTTCTTTACTATGCTCTATTCAAAAATCTGTAGATTAGACTGAGTGTTACAAGCACGGTCAGTTATACGAAGGCTAGATAATCAAGTATATAAAAAAATAAGCATATCTGAAGAACGTGGTCTAAATTTGCGCAGTCTGAGATTTTGGACTCTTTATCTCCTATGTATGCAATCAAGTCACCATGAAATGTACTGGAGGTGGATTTATAGTACTCCAGAACTCATAGTGATTTTCTTTGCACAGTCAATAAAAAGTAGCTTGCTCTTTCCACTTCCCAAAAGTAAGATACTTTTCTCATATGATATTACTTAATATAGTAATATAGTCTACTTGTCTGAACGTTGCAATAATATCTTTTGACTTGAGAGGGTGTAGAGGGGAAATATTTGTTAGTCTCTTCTGTAACACTACTACAAAGATTTCTAAATTCTATGCTTGTACACATTAACCTCAACTCATTTACAGTAGTTTTACACTGCTGATTTCATTCTTGACTTTCTTTGAAAGTGGCTGAATGAACTTGCTGCAATTTCTTTTTGCTGCAAAGCATACTTAACATCATAGTATGGCTCTGACCACTAGCCAGCTGGAAAGCAAAGATGAGTAAGAGCAATACAGGGAGAACAATAGAGTAACATGTAATCTTAAAAGGGTGTCTTACCTGGGAGAGAGGCTGAGAGGTCATTGACAGCAGTGAATAAGTCAACATAATTGGAGCTGTAATTGCATATGAAATACCTATTTTGGCTTGGAAGGCTTGGCAAAAGAAACAGCTTTTCTTTGTCAGACAGCAGGCAACTGAATTCACTAGGGGCAGTGGTGTTTGCGTCATTGAGGGATTCGAGCTGATGCTGTATTGGTGCATCAGGCCAAGAAAGTTCAAAGCCTTTCCTCACCAAGGAAGTAAGGCAGCAAGTCTGTCACAGTGGGAATAGCGAGCGAGACATCTTTGGCCAATGTGAAATGCTACAGTAGTGTTAAAATTCTCAGCCACTGCAAAACCTACCGGTTCTAGTAAGATAATCACAGACTGAAGAATTGGGATTGGTAACTACAAATTCAGACCATTGGATTTTTTAAAGTTAAGTCCATTCTTCTGGTGTTAGAAATTCTAGGTTTCGGCTTTTATAAATAAGGAAGTATTCTCAACATGATTTACAAATGAAAAAGAAATACATCATTACTTTATGCATGAAGCCAGAGGATGACTAGATACTGGCTGATAGCTAAAAGCAGAGCAGACAAGGATCTAAGAATGATAAAAATGTGTAGTGTGGTTGGTTGTTTTGTTTTTTTTTTACTTTCAATAATCCGAAGCCATGTTTTTAAAAACATATCATTGCCAACAAAAATACTTAAAACTGTTGGTGCCATGATTGTAGAAGACATGTTAACCCTTTTAAAATAAGCTTCATATTTAAAACTGCTACTGGCAGAAAACTTGAGACTGGATTTTCAGAGACTATGCTTATAATTTTCTTAAAATTAAGTCCGGGTGTTTTAGATGACTCCATGGATTGTTGGTGCATAGGATCATCCACTGAAAAGTCATTTTGATTGCAAGTCAGGTTCATGTCAACTCTGCTTTAAACATTCCCTGTATACTGAAATGTAGAAATTTTCTTCTTAGCTTTGAAGCTGTTTTATGCTAATAAGAAGCCTGTAAAACAGAAAAAAACCCAAACCCACAGCACCACCAAAAAGAGCAACAGCAAAAGCCCTTTGTATTTTAAAGGGTGTATGCTGCTTGACGTAAAGGGTTTTATCCAAGGAATCAAGAGGTTGCTCCTTGGAGTAGTTATGCATGGAACACAACAAAATAATTGTCGTAGTTTGAGTATTATTGACATGATTACATGTTTTAAGTAGCAATGTACAACTTTCTAATATCCTCTGGTCTTATAATTGCATTTTTTTCTGCTGTTACCTGTACTACTTTTTGTCCAAATGAATTAAGCTCATCTCATAGAGACAGGATTGCAAGTTTTCTGTTACTTCGATCAGAATTAGCAGTAGACATGTCTCGTCAGTTACTCTAAAATTGGACAGATGCAAACTAGTGTGGTGTGTCAGTCATTCACTGTTTTTTCTTTTAGTTTTACAATTCAATATCCTTCAGGGGAGCTGTTACAATCTTCTTAGTCTTGTGAATTGTATAATTTCCTATTGCTACCTGTTGTCAAGACTGTAACCGAAAGGAAACTGTAACAGTTTTAAAATACTTTTGTTAGAAAATGAGCATTACATGTTTCCAAGAAGGTTTATTTAGAATTTTTGCATTAAGAAGCTACTAACAAAGCTTGACTGAAAACCACAGAACAATGGAAGTTTGTTATTTAGACTCATATTTCATTGTAATTTTAACTTAATGACTTAGAGCCCACAGGTAACTGAATATACTGCGTTTGCACTCCAGATGTATGCTAAGCCTGACTGTAGTGCTGTTTTGTGTGTGCAGTGTGTCTGTGTCATCCTTGCTAGCGTATTATGACACTGAAATAGGATCGATGACAAGCTTCTTTATTGAGGCCCTTAGCAATAGATTGTTAAGATTAACACATTGTCTGGGGAAGAGATTTGTCTGAAGGGCTTGCAGTTCCTTTCTACAGTTAAATTCAACAGAGAGCTATCAGACAGTTGCTTCTCTCCCTGGAAGGTTTGTTTATATTTCAGCCTAGAAAGATAAAATGATAACACAGAGGATTTCCTTTTTTTTTTTCTTTCTTCCTGACTTTTTCAATTTATTTAGCAGAATTGTCTGTGTTGAGAACTTGGAGGATTAATTAAATTCATGTTAAAGACTGAATTTTCATTGTTGGGTGATCTCTGCTAAAGGAGCATTAGTAATCCAGTTCAGACTTCAAACTTTCTATACGTTCCAGCAGCTGTATGAGAAGTAAAGCGAGAGCCTGCTATCCAGCGGCTGTTGAGCTGAAATCCTGCTAGCAAAACAGGCAAAATACCTTTTAGTTAAAAAATCAGGGGCAAAGAAGGGCCAGCAAAGAAAGAATCTTCTAGAGTTGCACACTTTGAAGTGTATTTGGGATTATAGAAGAGTAAAATTATACAAGAGCGAACCAACATGCCTTCCATTGAAGACAATGCTAACATAAAACTAAAAGTGGATAGCTTTTGTAGAATAAGAGCTGTAGGGTGTGTCTATCTTAAAGATTTATACTTGTATGGATTCCCACCAGGGATGGTTTGTGTTCTTAAACTCATTTTATAAAAAGAAAATCTCTAATATTGTGTTATATTCTGGCAGCCTGCTTAATTGTATTTGGCAGCTTGTTTTGGTTCTGGAGCGGCTCACTAGCCATCGAATTAAAATGGGGGGTAGTTTGATACGTGTCTTGTCTCTGAAATTGATAGGGATGATGTCTTCACTGGTTTTCATATTTCTAAGGTCATTAAAATGCTCAGAGAACAAACATTGAATATGACACTAAATGTCATGACTGTGAATTTCTTCTGATCTTGTCTTCACACTCCGTGTTCCATTCTTTGCATATTCTGGAAAGCCATGCATACAGAAATATTTTTTTTCTTAATATAAGAAGGAAAACCTGTCAATCTTTGCATTGTTACTTTCCTCTCTTATGTTGTTCCCACTGATAGTAGAGGGACTCAGTTGTGCCATTAGTCATTGGCTGTTGTAGGAAGTGCTGGGGAAGGCACTGGTCCGTGTATATAGAACAGTTGGTTCCAGAGGAGCAGCCCGCTGTACTGCTGCGTGGGGCAGATCTGTATCAGATCATGACCTGTGCTACCCGGCTTCCAGGTTAGAGCGGCCATTCCTTGTCCCTGGAACCGCTGAACCAGGGTCAGGCAGGGATGGGCTCCAGCCAGGGTAGCAGGCTTAGATTTCTAGATCACTGGTGTGTATGTGCAGAGAATTTATTCTAAATCTGTTTATCCTCTTCACAAACAGCATTGCAAGAGTTAACCACCTGTTAGATGAGAGAGGAAGCACACAAAAATACCAAGGAAAGTGCCAAGCAAATATCTTATTTTACCTTCATTACTTCTGACAAATTTCCTGTTGCATTTGTGTGAATTTTTGCAAAAAAAAAAAATAATAGAACACAGATAAGTCATTACGCTAGAAATTATTTAAAAAAAATAAAATCAGCCTGTGTCTGTGTTCTGTATATTTGAGTTGAATGTAGTTTTTAATAGCTCTTTTTCATAATTATTTTGGGTGACTTCATTATTGGGTATCCAACTGACAGTTTGGTGTGGACTCATTTTTCTGTGTTCCGGATTCAGAACCTTTCAAAAGTATCTAAGATGAAGGATGCTTAGCTGCTTAAAATAGTTACTTTTGCATTCATGGATCTCACTGCATTTGTGTTCTAGAGGTTTCAGAAGGACAAAAATGAGTTTGTAATAACCCATTGATGTGTGGGTGCACTAGTCCCATCAGTTTCAATAATTATAATTACATTATACTAATGTGAGTTAAAAGGCAATAAAAAATTATTTTCAATAGGAATGTTTTTTCAGCACTTCATAGAATTATAGAATGGTTTGGGTTGGAGAGGTTGGATCATCTAGTTCCCCCACCCCCCACCCCCCCACCCCCAGCCCAGGCTGCTCCCAGCCCCATCCAGCCTGGCCTGGAGCACTGCCAGGGATGGGGCACCCACAGCTGCTCTGGGCAGCCTGGCCCACCGCCTCGCCGCCCTCACAGTAAAGAATTTCTTGCTGATATCTAATCTGAATCTACCCTCTTCCAGCTTAAAGCCATTCCCCCTCGTCCCATCACTACACGTCCTTGTAAGAAGCCCCTCTCCAGCTTTCTCGGCGGCCCCTGTAGGCACTGGAAGCCGCTGTAAGGTCTCCCCGGAGCCTGCTCTTCTCCAGGCTGAACAGCCCCAACTCTCTCAGCCTGTCTTCCCAGGAGAGCTGCTCCAGCCCCCTGATCATCTTCGTGGTCTCCTCTGGACTCACCCCAACAGGTCCACGTCCTGCTTATGTTGGGGGGCCCAGAGCAGCACACAGTACTCCAGGTGGGGTCTCCTGAGCACCGAGCAGAGGGGCAGAATCCCCCCTCGCCCTGCTGGCCTCGCTGCTCGTGACGCAGCCCAGGGTGCAGTTGGCTTTCAGGGCTGCGAGTGCACATTGCCAGGTCACGTTGAGCTTCTCGTCCACCAATAACCCCCAAGTCCTTCTCCTCAGGGCTTCTTTCAATCCATTCTCTGCCCAGCCTGTGTTTGTGCTTGGGATTGCCCCAACCCAGGTACAGGACCTTGCACTTGGCCTTGTTGAACTTCATAAGGTTTGCAAGGGCCCACCTCTCAAGCCTGTCGAGGTCCCTCTGGGTGGCATCCCTTCCCTCCAGCGTGTTGACAACATCACACAGCGTGGTGTCATCAGCAGACTTGCTGAGGGCACACTCCATCCCAGTGTCCATGTCAATGACAAAGGTGTTAAACAGCGCCGGGCCCAATACCAGCCCCTGAGGTACACCATTCGTCACTGGTCTCCATTTGGAGATCAAGCTGTTGACCAACAGTTGACTTGATACACTTCTGAAGAACTGCTGTATTTCTGTATGAAAGGAAGTCTGCTTTGATTTTCAGAAGTCTATTGAAATACTTCTAGTATAAAAATAGAGTATCTTAAAACTGTTAAGCTGTGGGAATGCCATAAAGATCGTGCAGATCGTTTCTAACTGGGTTACCATTTTCTGTAGTTAGTTTGCATTTCTAAAAGTTAAGGCAGTGCTTTCAGAATGTGAAAAGTCATAAAAGGCAGATCATAATACTAAACAGTTATTCAAATAGGTAAGATACTCATGGTACCTGCTGTCACTCACCGCAGAATTACTAGGTGTTTCCATAGGGTAAAATGATTTCCCCTGTGTATATAACCTGCTAAAGCATGGGAGTACTTTCATCACATTTCAGAGAAGAATCCTAAAAAAGGGAATGCTAAGGGTTTTGTGAGAAGTCACTTAGTAAGAGAGTATGATGTGTGAGACTGTGCCACCCACCCAGACCCAGCTGCCTTTTAAATTATTCTCTCTCTTCAGACTCTAGTTATTTTGGCTATTAAACATATTCTGCATCCCTGATCTTCAAATATTTCCTAAGATCCCTGATCCAGTTCTGTTTTCTTATCTGTGAAAGAGGAAGACCACTGTAATTGTTGGGTTTGATATATTTCTGTGAGGTAATTGTAAATACAGCTACATAACTACATAGAATACATAGCTAATGACCTCAAAAATTATAACTCTCTTCACGCTCATACTGAATGTAAGAGTTAAGATCCATCAAATGAAATAAAATAGATGCTGCTTTATTTGGAAAGCTTTCTATAGTAAATACAAAATTTTGCAATTCATTGAGCTGCTTAAAATTTCACTGAAATTCTAGGGGCAAAAAGACCTTTGATCAAAAATTTGTGTGTTGAAGTTCACATGCAACTCCATCGGGCAGGTCTGTATTTGTTTATGACTAGAGAATTCACCAGTGTTTTCTTGTGGATAGTAGATGCTAAGAAACGGGTTCTTAACAGTTAACATGGAAAAGTAAGAATTTAGCCACTGCTTTTGTGGGCTGCTTTTAAATACTTACCACGGCTAAATTGTGTTTTCTTTTCTTAAATTTGAAGAACACCAGGAACAATTTAACTTGAGTAGGCTTAAACCACAGCTAGATTGTTGCTGTTGTTTAAGAACTGTATTTAGGTATGGGATAGTTGGAATACTTCTAAAAAGAGTTATAATGTGGCAAAGCTAACATGTCAGCCAATTTACATGGAGCCGAGGTTACATGTAGTATTCCAGGTATTTAAAGCTGTGTTACATTTGTTGGTGAGAGGATGTTTGAAACGTTGTTTGTGTGCTCGTTTGAAACGTTGTTTGTGTGCTCTATAAGGACTGTGGTTTGAATCTTTGTAGCATGCTGAGAATTAGGTTTTTTGATATTGGACAATTATTTATGTTTCTTAGAAGTACTTTCAAATTGGACTCTTTTTTATTTTTTTTGTAACAGCAGTGTTGATTTGTTTTAATGTTCTTGATGCATGATGTGTCACAACTGTTGAAAATGCAATTCACGATGAAGTCAAATTTGAAATAGTAGCATAAAAATAGTGAAAAAATAAATACAAAGAAGTTGGTGAATCTGGAGGTTTGGCATTTGGACCTTTCTGATACATTTCATTTAGCCTAAATTTGGAAATCTTCAAGTTAAGCATCTTTTAAAAAGAAAACCACTAGGCTTCTTTATAGTAATGGAGACAAATAACCTTGTCCAGGGTGGAGGGATGCAAATCTAACTGATTATATTCTTTTAAATGTGCTTAGGTTTTAAGTAAAAGCTACTTAACAATAATTTTTTTAATATAGACAAACACATAGCACAACCAATGATATCTATATATTTATTGTTGTTTATATTACAGTTAGCCTGAATCCTTGCATGTAAATTCTATGTTAATACATGTGAGCTGTAGCTTGCATACAATATCATTCTTTAATTATCTTTTCAGGAGGATCTCTCAGTCTTTCTAATGTGACTGCAGGACAGGAACTTACCAGACGGAAACTGAGAACAATGGCAGTACTTCTGCTCTTTTATTAACCATTCAAAACCTTTGATGACTAGTAAAAATGTTTAGCGTGTATCCAAGCTGTTACAGATTGGGGATACATGTATAAAATAAGAGTTTGCTGGATCTCTGGAAAGCTTCCCAACGCCCATTTAAGTCAGATAAGCATTTATAAACCTTCACCTCATTCTGGGTTATTCTGTTAAGTTAGATAAAACCTTCTTTAAAGCAACTGGCCAAACTCCCAAGAACGAATTCTTTATGCCATGTAGAACCTGAATATTTCTCTGCTAACTTTGCCTCATCAGTAAAACACAAAAGATGGGAAAAATTTCGCCTTTGGAGAGCCTCCTAGGTCATTATATCTACGCAACTTTCATTTGGGTATGGTAGGTTACAAATCTTGGCCACAGGGCTTTAGAAACAGCTGTTGAGTGTGTCTGATATCACTCAGCACTTCTGGTTTGTGGCTTTTTTAGCCCAGCTACCACTCATTCCTTGTCCCCATTAAGGGCCAAACTGCTTCCTTTGGTTTTTGAAGCTAGTTTCAGGCTTGACACTACAAAGTCTGTGGACTGTAGGTATAAGCTGCAAAAACTTACCTTGTAAATGTGCTGTTAAGGGGCATTTGCAAGCTTCTAGACCATTTCAGTTGTTATATTTGGAGCTGGGGCATCAATAATACATAGTGTCATTAAAAGACAGGGTGCTTTAATGTCGTTGCACTGAGTTATTTTGGGTGATTCAAGTGACCCCATTTGAAATAGAACAGATCAAGCTATGTACCTGTGTGTTCAATTGCAGAAAGTTGGCACCATGTGCCTGGAAGGAAAACTAGTATGTTTCTTAGAGACCTTCGAGTTTTATTGTTCCTGCTCTTAAATGCAAACATATGCATTTAATATCCTGAAAAAGCTCAACTGGAGCTGTAACATATGGACTGTCTTTTAATTCCTGCCCCCTGGAAAGCCAAAACTAAACAAAAATACCACTCCTCCTTTTCTCTGATTTATTTGTGTTCTTTTTTTTTTGAGATGATCTTGTTTGAAAACAGAAGGTTGGCACCTGAGAAAGGAAGCATAGGAAAGCAGTGGGATGCCTGACAGGAGGGGTCCTGCTTTCTCCCAGAACGGTCACTGCAGTGCACTGCTCTGCACAGTGCCTGCGCGTACTGTGATATTACCCCTGCATGGGCTTTTGAGCAACCCTGGAAATAGCTGTTAACTCTGCTTTATTGGAGTTGCCTGCTTTCCGGTTTTACAAAAAGCTTTCCCTAAATAAATGGCTTCTCGTGTGCATCTCTAGCTATGCAGGGAAGTGTGACGTACAAAACCGACTGCTTTGGTGTATTTGGCTGACCATTTTTTAGTGTTATAACCACTGAAGGTGGCAGCGAAGGCATGTTGTATATAAAAGACATTTCAGAGAGAGCCCTGGCATTATTTTGTTCTGACTTCAGGAACAGATTTGCCCTTGATGTGTGTATCTTTTGCTTGCAGGTGGTTTTTTTTCATTTGTTTGGTTGGCTTTTTTTACTGGTATACTCTTGGGGACTGTCTACTGTGTATTGTAGAGAAAGCTGGTTCACTGTTTTCTCCACGTGGATAATTTTTTCGTCATTCGAGAGGTTGTACCTTGCTTTTTGTAGTAGGATTGTTTCATAGTTCAGGATTGTGCAGTCCTGCTCAGCTGCCCAGTCAGTTCTGTTCATTTGTGGGAGATGCCAGTGGAGGCATGAGTGCTCTTTCAGTAGTAAAAGGGCAGATGAAATCATACTAAACAGAAGTGAATCGGGGGACTGAGTAAGCTTTAGAACTGGACTGCTTTGCTGTTCTTTGAGATTGCCAACTATTGGTGAGCACCATGGTATAATGAGTAATCAGTTTGGGGAAACTACCTCTGTGCTGCCTGCATGGAAGCCAATACTGGGAACATTCAACCCCCGAAATGGAAGTCTTCTGATCCTTTACAATGAGGTTCTGATGTAGCCACAAGACAAATATGATCAGAAAACATGTAAACAAAGGGAATTAAGGGAGAACCACAAATATAAGTCTTTAAAAGATTCTGACATTCAAACATTGAAAAATGAATTCTTTAACATAAAAATCCTGAGGTCAGAGATGAATAATAATATTATTTTTTTTCTGACATGTCAGCAAACTGGAAAGCATTGTTTGGATTAAACTCAAAGGAAAACTTTGGCACAAAGCCCTGACATTCTACTGTTTCTGTAATAAGAAATTAGGAAAATCTTCAACTGATGTGCACTGTTGTAGTTTTCTGAACTAAATGAAGTTATGGAAGTTTTCAGCTGCTTAAGATTTGACCATTGCGATAGATGAAAACAAACAAACAAAAAATAGTAGTATATTTTGTGAGTAATAGACAAAGAAATAAAGATTTTCCTGGAAAGCTTTACCACTACTGATAGCAGAATTCGTTACCAGATTCCTAGGATACCTTGAGGATTTTTTTTTCCTGTTTTGTTATGGAAGAAGTAAAATGAGTTATTAAATAGTAGAGTCACTAGTTTATGTCAAAGATCTCAGTCCTTTAACAAAAACTGAAGGAAAAGCTAAAGCTGTTTAATAGTTTTGTTGGGTTTGCACTTTCTTTTTAAAGGAAGGGAGTAGTAACTCCTAGGTTCCTTAGCTTTGTTGCTTTTGTACACATTTAGAAACCAGAAGTTCCAGCCCTGCCAGTAGTCCGGGGATAATAGAGACAGACTGGAAGATAGAGTTGTTGCTCTGAAATGTGTGCAACTTGTACAGAAAACAAGGTGAGAAACTGTAAAAACAAAAAGCTCGAGAAGAGTAGTTTCTTGGCCTAACAGTCATGCCCCAGGTAGGGGCAGAGCTGAGGACATGATGCCTAGTTTCTTCAGAGCCCCATCCATTGGGTCACGTCCCACAGCTGAGTCTTCCCCAAGAACAGAAGTCTCCTAGTACAGTGCTGCAGTTCGTTCTGCCCAGAGTAATTATGACACCTTTCAGGAAGATGGAAAAATGAACCCTCTTACAGACTACTTTACAATTTGGTCTTCTATGATTCTAATGAGATCAAGATCCAGGTTTGATACGCATTAAACTAATGTTCCGCTTGGTAGATACATACATAAATGGTGTAAAGGTATTCCCTGGAAATAAGGATCTTTACCATGTTGATGCAATTGTAAACTGTGAAAATGAGATTAAGATTTGGTATAGATAGGGTTGGTACAGTTTTGCCAGTGACTCTGGGATAGAAATACAGGTCTAGGAACGTGATGCTGATGGATAGCACTGGATCTGCCCATGTAGATTAGATGTCTTGCAGGCTTGTGTCTGAGATACTGGATGTTTAGCAGCCATTTGTAACTACTATGCTGATTGCAGATGTTTTGGGCATGTACATAAAAATCCTTAAATTTTGCTCTACTCTAATTCTGGAGAGGAGAGAAAGCGCCTGGGGAAGCATTATGAGTACCTGTTGGTTCTGAGCAGTAGCATTTTTTACAAGTATTAACAGTGTCAGAGTCATGTCTGTTTATTGCCTTCAGTTGTAAGGGATTTTTAGAAAGTATTACTCATTGGGTTTTCCCTGCTTGGAATGGATTTATTTTGAAATATGTATTGTGACATTAGTTTTTGATGTTTTACCAACACTGGGCAATGAAAACAGACTGTATTTCAGTTTCACTTCTGATTCAGCCAAGCTTCCAGCCAGTTCCTCTTGCTTCTGACTCTGTACAACCTATAAGATATGCTTGGTAATATATACAGAAATAAACTGAAATCACTTTCAGTGGTGTTCAGATTGCCTACCTAATTTCTACTAAATGTGGGTCTTGTGCTTTGAAGCCATGATATTTTATGTGCTGTCATCCAGCTGTGTCTTTCAAAAAGACTAATTTCAAAGCGAACATGATGGAGTGAGTGATTGTCCCTTCAAGAGGAACTTCTTAAAAATAGTTTTCCCTCCTCTGAGTAGGTAAGAGAAGATTTTTATGACAGATAGAGTTGTTTGTATCTACCATTTCTCATTTGCAGCCAGACTCATGCCAAAGGTTTCTGTTCGGGAGAACTGGAGGCACAGCGTTAATTTCCTGTCCTACCATTTGTGCACCATGGTGCTCTCCCAACGCAGAGAAGGAAATGAGAGACCCAGGGTCACTGCAGGGTCCGGTCTCTCCAGGAACACGTTTTAGATGGATTAAACTTGGCAAAGGCTGGAGGGAGACTAGATGGCTGAAGAGTTAAACAGGAACAATTTTGTAGGATTAGGGCCCTAGTCATATGATTCTTCTGAGGCACATGGAAATGCATAAACCCCTTATTTTGTTGAGGATAGAATGTGTGGGAAATGGGATATTCTTCTTTATGTGGAATCACTTTGGAAGGGGTGAAGGAATTACAGCAAAATCTGACCTGGGTTGGCAGATGTTGCAACTGATGTTGCTGTGCAGGTGGAGGCAGTGGTACATTTGTGGCTTATTGTGCTGGCTCTATTTTTAGTTTCTAACTGCTTGCAAGTTCCGTTTACAAATGTCAGTAAAATGCATTAGGATTATCTGCTTTATTGTAGAGGTAATAAAATGCTGTCCAATTTAGCCAATAAAATAGCTAAAAGCAGGCTTCCACTGTCATGGCAGTGTAGCTGCTAAGTGTATACAGTGGCTCCACAGGATTTTTAAGCTGCCTGCTCTTTTCTTTCCTCGTGGTTTGTTTCCCACCATTGTACTGATTCTATATGGAGATTAGGAATCTGTTGTTGGGGGTTTTGCATTGGGTTTTTTTTTTGTGTGTGTGGTTGGGTTTCTTTTGTTTGGTGGTTTAGGTTTTTTTTGTTGTTTGTTGGTGGGTTTTTTTGTTTTTTTATGTCAGAGGCTTATCTGGGAATAACTGGAAATACATAATGAGAAGAAGGAAGTTGAGGGTTCAGCAAAAGCTCTGTGATCCATTCCTGGATGCCATATATTACTCCTGGAGCATGGCAGTGATACTGGAGGCATAAGGACCACTAATTATTCCTTTGCCCAGGGATCTCAAGTGCTTAGATGCTAAGAAGCACTTCCTAAAAGTCCTTTCAGCTTCAATATCTAGAATGGGATCCAGTCATTGTCTTTAGAGGATGTGGTCAGTCGGTGGCAACCTGTATTGGCTGATAACCCTGTAAGTTAATATTACAGTTGCTTTTTCTGCCATAGAGCCTAGACTGGTGGGCAAACATCCCATTAGAACTGGAGTGACTTACTGGTGAGTTTTATGACTGTGTTTGCCAGCTAGAAGTTCTAATGTGCTTAAGTTGGGGCTGAAGGTGCTTTGATGTTGAGTCTTTCAGAGAGACAAATGGGTTGTTTTTCCCATTAGAAAACCAGTATGTAAATAAATAACACAAAAAGTTACCTTTCCAGTGCTTAAATGGTCAATACTACTTTTGTTATGGCTTTTTACCTCTACAAGTTAGTATTGCAGAGTACCAGTCCTTGGAAACTCTTTCCTCCAGTCATATTAGCTAGCTAGCAAAAAGACTTAAGCAGGCTTGTGACCCTGTTAGGTAATACTTGTTCTTCATTACTATTTTAAATAGCTCAGGCCAACCAGATTGTATGTTAGTGTTGTGGATATTTATTGCGGTACAATATACGAAAATAAAGACAGTTCTCATGCTAAAGACCTTGTGCTTTAAATACATTCAGTATGTCTCCTAAAGCATTCTTCAGGTGTGGCTATCTGTGTGCATTTCATTGCCTGTAGAAATTATATATTCATTTTTAAGGGAACCATAGGATTAAAATTAGTTTTGAATCTGGATTAGAGTGGGGAAAAAAGCTGGCAATTAGTAAAAACTGAGGAGCCAATTCCACTACATAGGAAGGCTAGAAGTAAAGGAGGCGTAGAAGTGTGGCTTTGAACTGCATCATATGAAAGCAGTAATGACAGGAGTATCACAAGCTTGTGCGTACCTGTGAATGCCCCCTTTTTCTTTTTTTTTTTTAATGCAATTTCTGCATCAAACTATATGTCTCTAAGAAAGCATATGAAAATTTGATAGGCAATATATTATTATGCAGTGAAGTGTTCAAATTTGCAGCTGGATCACTGCAAGCTAGTGTCAGCTTGTCAAGTGTAGCTCTTGGCTGATAAGTCTGACCAAGAAACATAACCTCTTTTTTCACCTAGGAGATGAAGTGTGGGAAATCATGTTTTAACAATGACAGGGAGATGTAAATCCATACTGTTTCAATACTCTTCAGCTTGGAGAAAATGGGAATCTGGAAATGAACCTGATGACTTTTCTTTGTGTTTTGTCCAACTGTAATGATAAAGTCCAAGTATTTGTGATATTGGGCATGCTCATGGCCACAGCTAGGGCTTAGATCAGTAAGAAAATGGTTATTATTTCCAAGATTTTTAATTTCTGTTTATCCAGAGAAGTGCCACAGAACTGCAGCTTGCTATAACTGAAAAGAACAGTCAAACCATAGTGACTCTGTTCTGCCAAGCTGTTCTAATGAATACTGGAATACTGAAAATTAGATATTGTGTTTGTCAGCCGAAGACTGGCAAAGTTGTTGATGAGCGTGATTGTCTTTTTTTTTTTTTAGTTGAAGTATTTTTCTTTTTACAAAAACGTATTTTTCTCAGTAAGCTAGCTGATATCTGTTCATAAAAAGAATAGTAAAAATTAATCCTTTTAGGCTTTATTCCAAGCCCTCTTAATATTTGAACTAGACTGATAGGAGGTTTATTCAGGGAGCATAGGTTCGGTTACTCCTTTTCTCACTCAAGTCTGCAGAACACAGCAAGAAGACTAGAGCTGCTCAATGCTTGAGCTTGACAGAGCCATAGTGTTGCCGTTAGCCTGTGAGAGGTGCAGTTTGATGATGCCCCATGGAGAGGTGATGGCCTCTTCTGTTGCTGCCTGCTTCTTCCCTGGTATTCCTCTGGGCTACTGACAGGAATTTTTCATTGCACAGTAACAGATTTGGGAACTGTGAGATGATGGAATTAGGATGCATGGAGTAAAATGATAAAAATGATACATTTTTTTAGTTGTTAGCTCATTTTTAGAGTCTGGTTTATTTTTTAGAGGCAGCATGCAGTCAAAATCAGAGCTGGTCAAGATTTTTCCTGCTAATGCTTTTTTTCCATTGGAAATCACTGATCTGATGGAATTTGATGGGGCTGTGTGATTTACCCTTAGGCTTTTTGTCAAAAAGAGGGCAGTCAAGAAGTCTGGATGGGCCTGCATAGTTTTATGTCTGTCAGTTCAGGTGGCCTTTTGTGCCCAGCTGGAGCAAAGGAGCACTTTGAGACAGGTAAAGTTTTCTAAGAGTTCGAAATTGTGGTTGCTACATGGTTTTACTCAAAACAGCATCTGAAATGCAGCATGTTTCATAAACAGACTGCTTCTGAATGCTATGCTAAGGTCTGCCCCATTAGGTTTTGGAAGAGAGAAGAGCACCTCTCAAGTGACCTAATAGTTTCTTGCAGCACAAGGCCTTTCTTCTAGACCTTTTTAAAAAGTCTTGGTCAGGTTGTTCTAGTGGGAACTGGGTGAAACTAAGCCCACATGTTGAAACTAGTTTTGTAGTGCTCAGACAAGAGAAGAAGTAAGGATACAAACCAAAAAATTTAAAGTGATTCTAAATAATATTTTCTTTCCTTTAGCTGTCTCCGTAATGAGATACAGTGCATCATCATTTGGATTTGCTGTAAGTAGAGATACAATTTAAATATTCTCTACCGTTGTGTTTCCATGGGCTTTTTCATGAAATACTGTATTTGTTCTTATTGTGAGTTCATGGCAAGATGTGTGAAGTCAATGATGAATTAGAAAAAATAGTGTTGAAGTGATACCTTGGAAAGGATAGTAAAGATACTTTCATTATACTTTTCCAGTTTCCAGCTACTCAGCCTTATATTTGACTTAATATCAATGCTTATCTGTCATCATTGATAGATATTATCTATCAGATAAAACTTTATCATACAAAATGTCTCAGCTTAATCAGTTCTGTTGTTGAACTTGAGCCAAATTCTGAAGTTCCTTTCTGAACTTGGTGGGACCCTTTCCCTACTGAAGTCTATGGTAAAACTCCTATGACTTTGGGATGATAGCTTTCCTCTCTAGTAATTGCCATGACTTTCCTGATCAGAAATTTTGCAGAGCAAAAAAATTCCTAACAACAAGCAAAATGACTACTTTCAAATAATTTGTCTTTTGCTCTCAGATTAGAAGTTCAAATTGACTCTGTAGAAAGTCTGATTTAAGGGTGAAAATTCTTATGGTAGGACAAGCCTGGTTTTTGGTGTTACTTACTATCATGTCTTCCTTAACTGGAAATACAAACATGGTGATTTTGCTGATGATAAAGAATAATATGGAATCTGGATATAATGGTGTTTTGGAAAAAGTTGATATTTTTGTGGTTTGAAACAAAACCTTCTGTTGCAGAAAGTTAGTGACTTTGCAGGAAAAAGGAATGTTTGACAGGCATTTTCAAAGGTTGTTTTTTTTTTTTTTTTGAGTCTTTCCATAAGAATCATATTAGTGTTTTAACTCTTATGGTGCCACAGTGGCAAATTGTGGTGGTTTCTTTTTTTTTTTTTTTCTTCTCCACAGGTGATGGATTACAAAGAAAAAGTTTTTAATACCTTGATTGACTTCCTGTGCTCTGAAGTGTATCATTGTGCAATAATACATGGCAAAAATGTGAAGATCAATTTAATAAATGTAAATCCTGCTTTCATTAAAATGATTTATTTGAAGCTGCTTTGTGCCTGTGCAGCAGCATAGTAAATGCATTACTGTTAGTACAGGGCACATTTAATGGCGCACAAAACAATTGACTCTGTATATCTTTCAGTTTGATGCTACCCTGGATGTTTTGTCATCAGCGATAGTTTTGTGGCGTTACAGCAACGCAGCTGCTGTGCATTCTGCACACAGGGAGTACATGTAAGTACACTTAATTACTTTTGGCATTGGTAGAGGCCTGCAGAGCTTTTGCTGTCAAGCTGTGATGCTACAGATTCCAGGGCGTTGACAAGAAACATTTTGTCATGTCAGCAAGTATTCTTTCCTTCTGCCAACTTATTGTTTGGTCCCAAACATGCAGCCTTTCCTTAGGCAAACCTCCCTGTGATTATGATTTTCAGTTTCTTTTTAACCAAGATAGTAATTAGTAGGGCTTGGCGATTTTTTTTTTTTTTCCTTGCAGCATCTGTATCAAATGAACTGTATCTGCAATCTGTAATGGATTTGATCTCTTTTATTTTGCATTTTACTCCATTATTCTTACTAAAGTATGCTTTTTAAATTGATGCTTGTATTATATTGGTGCTTCCCTTAACAAGATTGGAGTATGAACCCCTTCTCTTTGAATCTAAATCACTTCAATTGCTAGTGATATTATTGGAAGTTGAGATTACAGAACATCTGATAAGATTGAGCCTGTATTAGTGATATGATAGGAGGGTGACACAGTTTATTATAACTGCTGTACAAAGAGAGAGGTAGACACACCTTTTAATTACAGAACTACAGCTGTTTTGGTAAGTAAGAATGTCTCAATACTTGCATGTTTTCTGTATGGAAAAAGGTATATGGTTGCAAAGTAAGCATATTTAATGCTTGCTATATAGATCTTACGGAATAACAAGAAGGGAAGCCTGATGATATTTAGCCCTTACATAACTGGTAGGATCAAGGAATAATAAAAAAAAACCCCAAAAAGCCACACAGAAGGGATTATAACTTGTCTTCATAGTCCTTTCCTCAAAACTAAGCAAACAGTAAGCAGTATTTTTACATGCAGTAACTCGGGCTCATGCAACAGTTTGCCAGCGCTGTGAGTTCCTTTCTGGCAGGACTCCATGCATAGCAGTTTGGAATAAAGGGCCATAGAAGATTGATGTGGCATTGATTCATAAAAATAAATCCAGAAATGTGTGATTAAAATTAGTCTTCCTGCACAAATTTGGAGATCTTAACAGGCATTTCCTGAGTATGTTGCTTTTGTGGGTGTCCACAGAGATTCCTGTCAACATTCAATTAACATATTTCTGAAACCTCCTTCTGTTGAGCTTTTTCAAGTGAACATTGTAAAGTACTTTATAGAGAAAATAAATCCCAGTACAAAAGAATAATCAACATATCCCCATGGCTGAGCCAGTAAAGTGAACAACCAAAGTAGAAAACATATTTTCCTGCTTTTTATGCTCATTTTTGTTTTCAGATAACCCCTCTGCTTTATATAAGACTAAATTAAGTCAATGAATTACTTGCTGTGCCCTCTATTTGAAGACAGCTAAGGTTACATGATGAGATCAGTACTGAGTGAAAGAATGTTACCATATGCTGGGAATATGAATCACTGGATAGGCAGTCTGGTTATCCCTCCATTTCTAGAATTCATAGGAGAATCATTATAGTACTGACAAATGAAGAGATGGTTGTGTCTCTTAAGGCAGCTCTTCCTGTGTCAGATTTTTGAAGGAGGCGTATTTCTAATTTCTTGTTGTGTTTAGTCAGTCTCTTGCTTAAAAAAACTGCATGTAATTCTTTTTCCTCTACACTCGGAAAATGTTTCGTGACTCTTCCTGGCTCCTTGCTTACCTGGTAAATAATCTTTGTATCATATGTGCCTATAACTGTACCTGGTCTTTCACAGTCCGTGGTGATTGCCTCAGTGGGGAAGTCTGCTTTCAGACTGCTGGGCAGCTTGGTGCAAATTCATGTAGACGCTTGGGTTGTGCTGTGCGTTACGCCTGTTTCTGTGTGCCTAGCCATATCCTGCCTTACTACAGGAGCCTGTGCAAAATTGGGTTTCTGCAAAAGCATTATTATTGTTTACCAGAGTAAGCTGTGCCAGGGTGACTTCAGTTTCATCCTTTATTTATAGGCCTGTCTTTTATTGATTTCAGTATTATGTTTGTCTGTGTATCCTAATATATCAGAAAATAACATGAGCTCCTTGACAAAAGCTCAAGTGGAATTGCTAATTATGTTTTGCAAATTTATAAAACTTCCTGCTTCATAAACCTGACAGTAAGAGATTGCTCCAAAATCTGTTGAAAGCAGTGGAAAACATCTCTCAGAAGGGCAACGTCAGATCTAATCCTAACTGTTGGACATCGTTGAGAGGGAACATAAAGATAGAATGAAAAACAAAACTGCAGAAAAAGACACAGAGAATACAGCCTGGCTCATGATGTGCTATGAATTAAATACTTAAAATAAACTGCTAAGATGTAAAAGAACTGCATAATCTTACTTAAGAGGTAGCCATATGGAAGTTAGAGATGCAACATTTCATGGCCTGATACTCAGAAGGAACAGTACAAGACTGCTTTTTGTGCCAAGTTCTGCTAAGCTGAACCAATGCATTTCCATTTAACTTCAGGGGAATTGTAGTGCTAAAACTATAATGAAAATGTGTCCCACTGAGTTTAACTCAGTTAATGGGTTTAATTTTTGCTAGATCATTTGATTTCTCTTGCTTTTTTGGGGCAAGATGAGAAGGTACTTTTTCAGTGTACGTGTAGCCAAAGTGACACAGTGTACATCTTTGATGGTAGTTCACATGTAGTAACTGCAAAATGTATTTTAACTTCTGTGATTTGCCCTTCTTGAAAATTCTTTGACACTGATGGCCTCTGAAGCTAAAACTGGCAGGCTTTTCACGTCTTTTATTGATGAGATTTTTTCCTAAGTCATTGTGAAAATGTGTATCTGGTTATGGTCAAGGTATGTCTTAAATTATGATGAAATTCTGATGAAATTGTTGTGCTTTATTGTTAAATATACCAAGTAGCTTTGAAAATATAATGAATGTTCACCAAGATCAGGTATGTAGGCCATGTGAGACACTGCTTGATTTTGCCTAGCTGGCACATTAATGAAACAGTATGTAGGAGTGGGATGACTATTTGCTGTGGTTGTTACTGATACTTTTTGGATAGTTTCACACTTAAACATCTTTCTGTTTTGACAGTCAAATAAAAGTGGTTAAAAACAGGCTACTACATTTTCATGAAGAGTGCCTGAAAGAATTGTAGGTCTTGAGGCAATGCAAGAATTGGGAAGGACTACAGAGATCTGGGAGGAGAGAGTTCATGAGTGCTTGGTTTGTTTGGTGTGAACTGCTGGGTTGCAAGTTAACATGCAGAAGTCATAGAGGTGCTGAACAAATCATCCACTGAACAAATCCGAAGCAATGATCAAGAAATCCAAGGAAGAAATATTCAGAAATAACTTGAGAAATAATTTTAAATTCCAACAAATGACGAAAATTATACAACAAAATTAAAATTCTTGCAATTCCTTGTTTTTCTTCATAAGAGGAGAAACTATGAGGAAGAAATATAGTCTGATATAGCTGATAAACCAGAAACTGAAAAAATGTGGTAGACCTGTGCAGTTTGGGTCAGTTACAGCTTATTTATTACTTCCTGGTAAGAGTTTTGTGGGTCAATTTAGAACAGGTTGTCAGGTTAAAGGTCTGAATTCAGTCTTCTGTTTTGCAATTTGAACACTGAACAATCATTGAGCTATTCAAGATGCACAAAGAAATCTGAAAGGTCCCCGTTCCTGCTCTCCATAACCAGTGTACAAATATTCTTGAATATTCTGCCCTTCAGTAAATCTTCAGTGACATAATAGTTTATTGGGCTGCTGAAGCAAATCTAAATTCTGTTGAAGGAAGAAATTTATTGAAATTGGTATGGTAACAGGAGTTTTTCATGTGCATAAATAAACCCAGTAAATAGCAGCAGAAGTAATTTCTTAATAGATGAATCTGAAGCATTAGGAACCTGGGAAAACATCTCATGAGAGGTTGAACCAGTAACTGGCTATACAGCCAAAGGGCAGCTTTTTGATCTGTTAAATTCAGGAATGAAAGATTTGGATTGGAGTGCTGGAACTGTGTATGAGGAGAAAATGAGAAATACCACTAAAAAAGGAAAGGCAGAGAAAACAGAGTAACAAACTTCAGGCACACAGCCTTGTGAAAAAGCTATAAAAGATGGAGCTTTTTATGTATAGTTGGTTGGAAAGATCTCAAAACTGTGAACAAAGGAAAAGCCTCTTGTTTGATACCCTCTGCTCAGGAAAACAGGACTTTGCTCTGTTGGCAGCCTGCTCAGGTCAAATGGAGTAAATGGAGTAGTGCTACTTAGGCTATAAACCAGTATTTCTATTTTTACATTACAGAACTGGAGTCTTGCATTTGTGTACAATGCAGTGCAGGACATTGTCTGCTTATGCCCATAGGATCCATTGCTCCTAGGAGTATTTTTTTTTTTTTTGGCTACTGGGTTTTATTGAGGTTGTATGTTTAGTATTGCAAAAACTAACTCAGTACAGCATATTTAACATCGTGATTCTTGACAGTTGCATCTGGTGTTTATTATATATTATTTTGTTGATGGTACCAAGTTAAATTCTGTGTTTCCCAAGAACCAGTCTGTCAATGTCTTTCTTAACCCAGTGTGAGAGTAAATAGGAACATTCTGGATTATGCCAAAAGCAGAAAGCTCACATTTCTTCATTTATTTCACTGTTTAGTTTTTTGGGTTTTTTTCCTATTCTTTTTTTTTTTTTCTGGTGGCATATGTCAGACTCCAGCTATTCTTGCCTTTATTACTGTAATAAGAAAGCTAAATTGTATCATGGGCAAATAATTTCCAATGAACTCACGGTGCTCTGTGTTGCCATGACACAATACATGATGAGTGCGTTACGTAGGGATATGTACACACAGAGATATTCTGGCCCTTTCCTAGGACTTCATTCACTAGGCATGAAACTTCTGGCTGTGTGGCAGTATGACATGGGAATTAGGCTATTTTAAAACATTTTATGAAGCATATGAATGGTATCAACAACCTTTTTATAATACCCAATGAGTACAAAATTACCAGTGTATCAATCACTTTCCTCAGCTGCTTGATAGCCGCCTGGGTGCATACTCTTTGTCAGTTACCTTTTCACAGAGTGTACCTTGCGTTCAGTTTTTGATTGTGAGTAGCCTCCTCAGGTAAATGGGGCAGTGCAGCAAGTAGGCATGTTAGTGTTACAAATACTGCCGCGAATCGATGGATGTTTATCAAGCGGAAGGATACAGCTTTGAACAGTTTTTCTTTTATAACCTTACATCATTCTAGGCATGTGACTTTTGGAGAAACCTAGTCTAGTGATTAGAAACCCTTACCAGTTGCTTAGTTACGTTATTTCTGGAATTCAGACTTAAGTAAACAGCAATAATAAAGTCATCTGTACAACCCTGTGTACGGTAAGTAGACACCCAATCTGAATTGGATGTAGCTGAAAGAACCGTCCTTTGCTGTGGTGTTCCCTTTGTCAGTGTGGATATCTTATGGATAAATATTCCTTTGACACCTTATTCTCCTGCTCTTTACTTTCCAGTGCAATCCATTTTTGGAAGACAGGGGATATCAGATACGTACATGGTATCCTTCTTCAGTTGCTAGGGGAAAGTGTTGTATGGCTTCATAAAATACCTTCCTGCGTTGTACTATGTTACCTCTTCAAATTGCAAATCTGCTTTTGCTCTATAGTCTCTTGTCCAGTTGCTTTACGGTGTAGTCCCATGCAGTCCAGGGGCTTTCATCCTGGCAGTGATTTCTGCTTTGAGGATGATGATTGGAATTGCCCTTTATCACTGCCTTCTGCAGGTTCTGTAAAGAGCCATCACCGTCACCATCTCCTGCAAAGCCACGTCTTGCTGGCAGAGGAAATGGGCACATCTGTCTGGCTGCTGGGCACATGTGGGCAGTTAGTGGCTGGTGACTTTGTGTAAAGACTTCTTTCTTACTGAGAAAATGTGGTGGCAGGTGAGACTCTAAGACAGAGTGAGTTTTTCCTTCCAAAGTAATTGTAACACTTTTTTCTCTTGCTTGTGTTCATATGACCCCATTTGAGAATATTTAACCCAAGGTTTGGCCACGAGGAGCCTTAAATTATATTGAATATGTGTTGAGTACATTTAGGCATGCGATATGGGGACCACAATGTATCCTACTCTTGCACCCAAAGCTTGAAAGAATTAGAAACTGCCTTTTCTGGGAGGAAATGGCTGTCAAACTGCCAGGTTAGGTCCGGATCTTCTTTCTTTTACTCTAATTCAAATAAGAGAGCATACTGATCTGTATGGTTGCAGGGTATATCCTCTCTTGGTTCACAGAATTAAAACTCCCTCATTTTCAGTATTAGTACTGTAGATTTTAATTTCCATTAAACTGGCTCTGCTGTACTGGTTAGCCCGACTAAATGAGTGCTGTCTATTTAGGTAGTGTTGAATGAAAATAATCCTCTAAATTCAGACCCAACATATCAGTCACATTGAAAAAAACTGTGGATAATTTTATCTATGCTATACATACGAAAGAGATGTAAAGCACAGATGGCAAAATCCACACCTACCCACAGTTCAGGGCAAACCTCTGTGGCTGGAGGAAAAAATCTTTTGTGATGAGTGAATGAAATAGCTAAGTGATCTGGAAAAATGTCAAAGGCATGGAGATAGCCTAGAAACTGCAAATAGCTAAGAACCTACCTCTGCAGCTCTTGTTTAGTTCTCAGTTACTATGAGTTGGACCTCACACGGCACATGCATGTCTTTCCTACCCAGTAGAGCACAGTGCAGAGTTGGCAAAATAAGTGTTCACCTGTGCTTGGATGTCTGCTTATAGGAGGAGAAATAGAGTTTCTTTTTAACCACACTAAAAATTTCTAACCCATTCTTTCTTCTGAAATATTTAGCTGAAGTAGTACGTCTGGGTACAGTACTAGATACAAGTTCTACAGTTGTTTCATTAGGCTGACTTATTAAACTGTGTCATTTCTCCATAAATCCATTATCTCCTATTCTGGCAAAAGTGAAGCAATCATAAACTTTGCTCTTATCCAGGCAGAAACGCATGTATACATACATTTGTGCATGCACACACACAAAATCCTCACACATAGAATTTATATTGAATATGAAATAGCAAATGTATATATTTATGCGTTCTAAAAATCTGTTTCTAAAAGTGTGGCATCTGTAGACTTGGCAATGATTTTACTGGAGCTAGATCCAAAATCTATTTAATTTATGGAAGCCTTTCCTTTTACTTCACTGGTAGTTGACTAGGCAGTATTTGTGTATATTAGGTAGTATTTATACATGTGTATATATAAAAAAAAGTTCAGGGATATGGTGGTGGTCTGTACTGGAATTTGATAATCACCATGAAAATGAAAATTACAGAAATTTTCAGAAGGGTTTATTTTCCAGCTTCAGGGGAATGACAATCTCTGATCACCTGCTACAAGGCTAGGAGCAGTGATCGATCACCTCTTCGCAAGCTGGGAGGGTGGTTACAAGGCAGATGTACCATGAGTGCGACTGTACGGTCTGTGCAGACCAGGAACTAGAAGATAGGTTGTAAAAGTTATCAAAATCTCCAAGCTATAGAAATGTCTGTTAGCTTTTATTGGCAGATTTTTAATACCTGGAGAATCAAATTATTTATGGAACTGTTGCCCCAGTTCAGCTGCATGATTTTAAAGGATGTAGATACCTTGTTCTGCAGTGACTAGTTGAACTCCTGAGGATAATAAAAGTTTTAGAAGGCCTATAACATTTTCAACATGAAATGGATCCCTACCATAGCTGATTTGAGTCTCGGATATAAACCCATGCTATTTAAATATAAAGAGCAGATATAAATTATCTTACATAAATGGATATAAATCCATGCTTTTTAAGAAGAGGTTAGACCATGAGATAACACTATATTTTTGAATATAATAATTGAGAGATCAGTTTTCAGTGATAATCTGGACTATTACTTGAGTTTTCTTTATTGTGCAATCCGGTTTGTTTTTTATATTTTTTTATGTTGAGAAAAAGGAGTAGCTGTAGTGATGCCGATCTGGATTCTGGCAGTTGGAGGTGGATTGTGGAACATGTGCGATGAACAGCAAACCCTCTTTGATCCTTTTAAAGTGCATCTTGAAGTGACTATTCCCTCTTCACCCAGCAACAGGCAGGTGTAAATACTCTGAGCAGCTGTGATTCTGTACAGTTTCGTGTTGGAGCCCTCCTCAGTAACTAAACCTGATAATAGATATAAGCCATACCACAAACATAAATGAGCAATATCACTGTCTAATTGGACACAGAAAAGCTCAAGATTAGCAGTAGAGCATGGCAAAGAAGCAGGAATCTTAAGTCTGAGGCTGATACTGCATCTTTTAACAGTAATGTGCCACAGTGGCTAGTAACTTCTTTTTAGAGTAAGCCCTTTAATGGGTTCAAGAGGCAGATTTTAGTTTTCACAGTTGTGCATGTCACCCTAAGGAAAAATGTGGCTAGAATTATCTCAGCAATATTGCGGAATGGGTAGCAAGGAACAGATGTTAGTGAACAGCTGCATTGTAATTTTTATGTCTCTTTCTAAAATAATGGGCAGCAGCCCCGTGCTTGCGGCACAGTGTGTGGTAGACTGAACAGGCCCTTTCCTGTTGGAGAGATATGGTACCTAGCCATAGAGATTTTGCATCACCTGCCCCTGATGTGTCTGGGGTGTGTGCAGGGTGGCTGTTGCTGGGCAGACAGGCATTCCTGGCAGGGCTGCTTAGGCTTCTTTCCTACCTCCTTGCATACTTTTCCTTCGTGGCAGGAGTGGTCCTTGCTCAGTTCTTCCTGTTTCTTACTTGTGAAGCAGCAGATTAGGATGTGTAGATAGCAGAGGCTGCTGTGGAGGAGAAAGTAGCTAGTCTTGGAAAGACGTGGATTACAGTTGAGATGAAGGAAAGAGAAAGCCAAGAGGCCTGCATTTGTAACATCCCCAGCTGTCCTTTGGTGCCCCAAATTACTGCAAAGCACAACACTTTCAGCCCCTTCTCTCCAAAACATGCTCTGACTTTTTCTCTTTCTGTATTCTTTGTCCACATACTTAGTCCTGAGTCCTCTTCCGTTTTCTCTACCATGCTCCACTTCACCCCCCTCAGCCAGAACCCACCGGTTTGCCACCAGAACATCATTTTTGGTGACCCAAAAGTTGATCTATTTCCTCCTGAGTTCTCACCCTTTGAGTATCAGCATTCAATTTTGCTTATGCTTGAGAAATCTTGAGCTGGTCGTGACGAGGATTTTATGCTTGGGTAACTGTAATCAGACTATAAGACCTGCCATAATATAAATATTAAATGAAAGTAGGCCTAGCTTCGTTTAATCAGGCTGACTGCCTCTCATGTAGAAGAAATGTGGTGCTGATTATTGCAAACTCCAAGTTACTAATGAAGGAGCATTCACAGAATGTAATTTTTATTTGCTTATGGGAAGAAAGGCTGAAAACCAGAGTACCAGCAAAACAAAGAAATACGAAAGAGTTCTTGTCATGTGGCTAGCCACAGGAGACAATTAGGAAAAAAGTATACAGAGATCCAGAATTAGAAAGTGAATGAATACTGTATGCTCAAAAATATTTTCCTAACTCCTGACATAGCAAAAACCTCTTGGCAATTGCCTCCCTTCCCCTGAATGATCCCATACATGATACTCACTGTCACCCACTAGTACTCAAATCCTTTCAAATCATAGGGAAATGGGAATTAGCACGTTTACAGGTTTTATTGAATTAATGACTTTTATAATTTAAATTTTTTTCTTTCTTAAACTCCAGAAGTTTCATTACTGGGTTTATTCAGATATTAAATCCTGTAGCCATCCTAAAACTGATTTGCTCAGGTTTGCTGAAAAAGCTCACATTACTCCTGGGCTTAGAGCACCCGTTGCTCTTGTTGGCCTGCAACTCCTTTTAATGCTAAGTTACAGTTCCTTGCAAAGTAATAGTTTTAACGCTACCTCTTCACTCCAGTGCTGAAAAGAGGCTGTAGAGGTTTTAACATTTCCTTTTTTGTGGGCTATTAGGAGCCATTAGTACTGAAAGATCTTGACAGAGCCTGCAGAGATAAAAATTTCATGAATACAAATTGGTAGGATCATAGGATAATTCGGGTTGGAAGGGGCCTTGGGAGGCGTCTAGCCCCAGCTGTTGCTCAAAGCAGAGTGAGCTGTGAGATCCGAATAGGTTACTCAGAATTTTAGCCAGTCTGGTCTTGAAAGCTTCCAAAGATGGAAGCTCCGCAACCTCTCTGGGCAAACTGTTCCACTATTCCCATGGTGGAAAAATGTATCATAGTTAGCTTCTTAACAACCAAGAAAATACAGAATTAAAACAGAGCAAACAGCTCTTGGAAAGTAACAGAATTATGTGTAGAAATCAGGAGCGTTATCTTTTATTTGTAGTATCCTAGCTGCTAGAGAACTGGATGAGGAACTGAAGCTTGTTTTGATGGCAGCTTTGCAAATGTGAGAATTTAGCTTCTACCTCAAGAATATCAATACAAATACTAGTGGTTTATAATGACTTTTCTCATACTTCTCTCTGTTGTGTTTACCTCTGTAGCTCTACTGAAATTGTTAAAATGTTTCCCCTGAATAAGGTAAGTGATGTTTTCAATGAATAAGGCAAGTGATCATGATACACAAGAAGTAAATTTTTTAAAGTGAGATCAATCAATCACTGGAACAACCTCCTCAGGGACGTGGTAGTGTCCTCATCACAGGGGTTTTCCAAAATACGATTAGACAGAGTGCTAGATAATCTCATCTAGGCTCCCTTTCCCTTGAAATGTTGGACCAGGTGATTTTTTGAGATCCCTTCCAACCTGGGCTGTTCTGTGGTTCTGTGAGGTTCTTTACAATGGTAAAAGTAACTAAAAAACCCCAAATAACCCATGTAATCAAAAAAGATCAAGTATTCTGAGATGCAGGAATGAATAAAAGAATTGGTAGAATAGCACAGTATTTGACAAGGAGGTTAGTTTTTTAATGCTACATTTTAGTTGTATGCTAACAAAACTGGGAAGTAATTAGACTGCTTCTGTCAATCTTGTTTTATTCCACATGGTGTCATCACATTTCAAGGACTGGTTTAATGAACTTGAACTGTGGTGGTAAAACAGGTTCCAGAATGTAACAGACATACTACAAAGTACGTGAGACCCCTTTCCCTCTCCACGGCCCCAAAACAACTGTCTCTGTGAGGTGCTAAGAGAAAGTTAACACATTTTTTGCAGATTGGATTCATATGCATCACAAAGTTTTTTTTGAATCCTTAATTCTGCTGCACTACCTTTGCTGCATATGAGAGCAGGTTGACTTGAGAGGCGCAATTACCAAGAGCTTCATCACAAGCCCTTGTCAGTACTGTGTTACTGTATTCCATTTGCCAGAAAGATAGTAGGATGACAATTAATGAGGGAAGCCTCTTGCAGTGGCTGTTTTATAGCTGTCAATTGGTATGAGGCCAGCTGTTATCAATCACCCTTGTGGAGCTTACCCCGATCTCTTCTAAAGTAATAGATAGCAGAGCTTATCACTGAGGATGTGTTTGTAACTTTATTACTATTATCTATTTATGTTTTACAAAATGGTACAAACCAAGTAGCTGAGAGTCTAAATTTGCTGTCTTACTTCAGGCTGACTGCTGCTTACACAGAAGAGCCGTTCCCTTTGGCCGGAATGGGTCAGCTGACGTAAAAGAGTATTCAGCATGGCAAAAGCCATGCTAAAGGTGGGGTCACTTTATTATGTTGAAGATTAATCACCACAGAGATCTGAGTGAGATTAATCTTTAGCTCTGTGGTGGAAATATTAACAGAATTTTAGTCTTAGCACTACCTGTAGGAAATCATAACGAATAATTACAAATATAAGACAGAATTAAGGATAAATCCATGAATTAGAAGGGTGTTTTGCTGTCTGTGCTAGATGCAAATGAATTGAACAGTTGGACTTCTTATCCTTAGGAAATTAACTTCATGATAAAAGGAGGAAAAAATGTTTAACTTACTAATAGCAGCTTGAAAATGGACAGTTTGTGGAGATGGAACCCCCTGCATCTCAGTAGTTTTCGTAGCTATTTGCTTAAAAGCCATTATCTTATGCAAAGTAACAAATTTTTGATTAAGCAGAGACTATCAGGTGCTTACAGTGATAGATTTCCATTTCTGGTTTCCTTAAGAGTTGTGAGAAGTTGTCATCAAAATGAAGAATTGTGTCTGTTGGAGTTCCATACAGGGAATGTGCTACGCAAAAGATGAGGTCACAGCTGTGTGTCACGTAGCGCAGTTACACTAATCTTGTTTTGCTGGGTGTGAGTGCAAATGTCCAGGACTGGTGTAATACAAAATGGACATTTATAGGGTTGTATAAATATAAATGGATTGTATATGGGTTGTAGTACTGCCTTCAGAAGAATGCCATTTGGAAATTGTCAGGTTGTAGCGCACACAGAATCAAGCTTTAGAATGGACACATGAGTTTAGTTTTAGGATTTAGCCATAATCATGTTCCTGAATTCCACTAGAAGTAACCTAGCAGTAACTGAAGCTCAAAAGCTCTATATAGTCTGAGGCAGTTTTGAAAGTCCAAATAAATTTATTCTCAATATCTGTGGCTCTAATACAGCTGATTTAACAGCATGTTTCATCTATGACAAAGTTGACAAAATTGTTGAGTTAATTTTTTAATACAATGAATTGTACTTGGAATTATCTTTTGGATTTTCAGATAGAAATACTGCATCAAAAACACATCAAGGAGTCTCTTCAGCAGATTATGATCTGCTACCAAGACCTACAGCAAACTAAAGAAGACTTGATGGTTTCACTGTTAAAATCGTAATATTAAATTCTTTTTACCAACAACTTAATGATGTAGTTTTAATTACTCTTGCATTCCAAGTGCCATTGCTGCAAGAAAAAAAACCCCCAACTTGTGGAAGTTTCAGCTTTAGTTGACCTAAAATTTTATTAGTGCCTGGCCATCAGAGACATGACCTCACCTTATCCTTTCTGAATTAGTCTATTATTCTTTAAACTATACTGCATTGTGAAAGATTCCAGAAAGCTTATTGTTTCTGAAAATCAACTCATGTTTTTCCATTATGTTTTAAAATGTTATGACTAAGTTGCCTCTGTTGTCTTTCTTTTTAGAAGTAATATATTACATGGAACGGAGTGAGATTTCAGATTCATTAATTCTCCATTAGATATTTTCTGTTGCCTGTCAAACCTGTAGGCATCAATTATTTTGTGTTATAGATCAGTTCTGTCTCTAATGATGTAGATATTTAGTGGGAAGCTCTTATACTAACTCATGTAGAAATGGCTGCAGAATAAGTACGTGACTTTGAGTAGGTGCGGGAGGTACGAGCAAGTGGTACTGATGACATATAATACATGGAGATCTCATATATTCCTCATGGTTGTCACTGGACAGAGAGTACCCTCATGTCTTAGCAAGAATATATCAGCGTTCTGGAATATAAGGGCATCAGGTGGACCACCACTTACTCCAGAGGGTCTGAATTGCTGATAGTGATTATAGGGGACCTGGAGATTGAGGGCCGTTTATTACACTACGGTGATTCTAAGTCAGGGGTGTCTGTACAATCTTCACTAGGTTTTTGGTCAAACCTCACTTTGTGTCTTAACTCCTCTCATTAAATTTTATGGGTACTTTTAGTTGACTTGAACTTGTTTAGAAACGGCACTTGGCTCATCTAATTTAATTGAATGTTATTAATGAAATTGCATTTGCCAACAACCTTGGCACTAACATCCTTCGTGTGCAGTTGGAAACACTATTTAGTTACAAAGCAGTAATTGTTAGCAGATGGAAGTTAGCAGGCTTGTATTAAAGTTTTCATTGTCTAATGGCTTGAAAATAAAGCAAGCTTACAATAACCAATTGCAATTTGTTTATTATGTGCTACAGTTAACATTTCGGATTAATTTTTTGAGATTTCTTATTTTATACATTTGTAGTTGGATTTTGCATGATTTGCAGTATAGATATAAATTATTTTTCTGTCAAATGAGATTGAAAGAAGACACCATGCAGTGTTTTGTTCTAGTAGTTTTGCAGATAAATTGATACACTCAAGAAGACAAGAAGCATGTATTTTTGCACTTAAATTACTATGTCATTACTCATGAATTTTTCATGGCTACGAATCCCAAAAGCCAGCATATAAAGGAGAATGTAGGCTTTCTAAATATGATGACTGAATGCTGATTCAAACCTCAGACTGTGTTTCTGTCTGGTATTAATACCCTTGTCACTGTTATTAACCTCTTCCTTTTTTTCTTTCTACTTTTAGCTATTTCTGGTGAAGTAGGTGTATAGGAATTCTTTTGACATAGTAAAACTGATCTGGGGAATAAGGGAAGCAGCTCAAGATTGCTGAAGTCATTACTTACCCTCTGGCATAGGCAAAGATACAAAATATTTGCTGTTAGGCTTGGGTAGTTGGAGAGTTTACAGAGACAACCCCAAACTCTCCCAACTTAAATGAGAACCAAATCTAGCCAGTGCTCAGGCCAAGGGCTGGTTCCCCGGATGCATTAGGCTCCTGTCAAGCCCATAGGGAACGTCTGCCTGTCTCCTTAGACGATGTGTTCAGGGAATAGAAGGTATGCTAAGGGAAGGTGATGATGCTTCACTGCCTTCACTTTCCTGTACCCTTGGAATTCATCAACATGTATTGGCACGAGGAATTTTCATCAGTTGCTTCCAGTTCAAGGTTTGTAGCTATGTTGGTTTAAGCCTGCTGGGAATGGTAGAAAGGCTTGTCTTTTAGTGTGGCTTTCATGTCAAAGGTCGGCAAATTCTTGCCTGAAGTATATGTATCTTATGTCAGTGTGTCACTGGCTCAGCAAATGGCATTAGGCAAGTCAGCCAACTTTTGTGGACCAGCTCTGCATTTGTCCCAGGTAGGTAAGTGGAACTTTTAGTATATGTTTCTGTACCTTACCCCCTTCCTCCAAAAAAAAAAAAAAAATCATCTTTACAACAGAATCTATTGTGAAGGATTGTGTAGTATAAGCTTCTTGGGTTATGGCAGTGCCAGATGTTACAGAAGTAATACATTAATGTGGTACTGAAAAGTTTTGAGTTTGACAAAAGTAGAGCAAGAGGCTCTGGACAGATTTCTGTGCAGTGATCCATTCAGATAGTGAAACTGCAAATCTCTGAAAAGATTCTATTGCAGAACAGGGAGCTGCTTGCAAATATGCAATGGAAAATGGAAAGCCCTCTAATTTTCAATTTTACTCATTCTTTTTGGGAGATGAACTTTCTTCCCGTTTGTATTACCATTTAATCATCACCTTGCTGTAGGATTGCAGAGAATCCTGTGAGTTTCTTCCTCTGTTGCAGATGTGCGCCAGATTTTTGTTCTTGTGTTTGAGTCTAGAGGAAGGAGCCTAGGGTAATCAGACTGTCTCAAGCCTTTGCTGTGTACTTCTTGCAACAGGTTATATTTAACAAGAATGAGGACTGTGTTGTGATTTACTACAAAGTTGTTTAACGTGTCTTAATATAGTTGTAGCAGAGTTTTGCTTACCTGAGACGAGTACCTCATCTAAAATACCACTCCATTGCTAGGACAGACGCCAGCCTCTACTTTGTCTGTACTCTGTAGAAGGGCAGACCCTTTACTGAGAACTTATCTGTAGGATTATCTGGCTTGTCCACAGCACAGTTTAAGTGTCATTTGTGTTGGGGAATAAAATGGCCAGCTACTCGCATGTGCTGCTGCTGCAGCTGTGTCTTCTGACTTAGGCAGAGCAATGCCAGCTCAACTGCAGTCTCTAGATTGAGCTTGATGTGAACATTACATGTGCCGCCAACCACCAGATGGCCTGATGTCTGAGTTGTTGAAAATAGTAGCATGCTACTGGAATAATTATAGCATCCATAAACTGAGCTAACAGATAGGTACCAAATGATGAATAACAAAGGAAATACAACTACTGAAGAAAAAATCATACTGGTAGATATCACTTCTTAACTATTTCATGCTTTAAACATTAAAATTGCTCTTAATGTATATCTGTAGTAATAGAATTTTATATGAAGAGCTATTAGTAAAATGGAGTTATATCAATGATGTAATAGACTGGTTACTTTTTAGAGGAAATCGAAACCTTATATCCTGTACTACTTCACAGCAAGAAGAACTCCATCTCAAGAGTAGTACCAGTCTGTATGTTTGAACAAAAGCAAAATTTTCTTTTTTACTGTAAAGTTCTGGGTATGCATGATGTGCTTTGTAAACTTCATTGTGCCTGTGTCCTATAGAAAACTTAATTATTCTCTGTTACTTTATCTTCTTTTCATTAAGCCATTTGTTTGCTTTTTATAAGACTGGGTTGTAAGCTCTGCAGAGCAGGATTAGAGAGTCTAATTCTGCACAGCACCTGATCTGATGAGAATGATCCTTATTTAGGTATTGAGAGACCCTTGGACAGCCTATGAAGTGATGCATCTAACCTGCTGGTGGTTTTTTGTTTTTGTTTTTGTTTTTTAATATATACACTTAAAATCTTTTTTTTCTTTGAAACTTGGGGAGGAAACAGATGTTTCAGGTTCTGCTATTCTACTGACCAGATTTAGCAAACATCTGTCCTGGTTTGGTAAAGAGAATGAAGTTCCCTTGATTATTTCTCATGTAGGATCCTAGCAAAACAAGCAAAGAAAGAGAAATAAGCCTCTAGAGGACTCTGATAAATGATCAGGAGCAGAAGAGGCATATCTTTTTCTCTCACTCTGAAACATCATCTGGTCTGCCCCACGTTTTCGTATATAATCCAGATTTTAAGAACTGCGGAGGAACTGAACATTTCTTTTCATTCTTTTCTTTAATGCAAGTCTCTCTCTTCAGCGCTTTAAGATTTTTTTATCATTAATAACCTGTGTGTTGTCCTTCAGCACTGGGAGAATTGACAACTTTAAATATGCTCCTAACATTTCATTTTATTTTTCTCTTTTTTTCGCAGAGCATGTGTTATCTTGGGTGTCATATTCCTCCTGTCATCTATATGTATTGTGATCAAAGCCATCCACGACCTCGCAAAGAAGGTGCTTCCAGAAGTGGTAAGGTGATTCATGTTCTTTAAAGGTGTTCCCCTTATTGCCTGCACTGCCAGTGAGACTGAGAAAGAAAGGCCAGTGTCTCCTTTCAACAAGCCCCGCTGAACTCGGTGAAGCTTTGGCAGGTGCATTTCCTGCCTGGCTGCGCATGCTGGTCCTAGTCATCAAGCAGTATTTTTTCCTTGTGTGATAGAGTCTAGTCTTTGTTTTTTTATAGGCTTGACCCCATCTCTTCTTCTCCTTGGTTACCTTTATGGGCCACATCTTTCTGTGCATAATGACTTGAAGCTTTCATACAGGACTGTAGAAGTTCACTTACGGAGAGGAGGTCTCGTCTCTCAGGGCTTAATGAAAGTAGCAGAATTTTATGAGGTTATTACTCCACTGACTTCGTTGTTTTATTTTTAATGCGGAAAAAATGTATTTTTGGATTGTATTTTTTTGTTTTCCAGCTCTTGCCCCCAATTCCAGAGCCACGTATGAGTAGCAGGAATGGAACAGGTGAGGGGAGCATGCTGGGTGAAAGAGCTGGCTTCTTGACTGGCTCACCATGGAGCGTCACAAAGGGCTTTTCTCCTGCTCTCTGCTTTCTTTTGGTTATGAAAGCCAGCCCCTACCTGGCTTATAGAGCAGCTCTCCCCAGCGGCCTTTCTCCCAGCTCTGCTCTGTCCTGTCCTGCTTTGCTTCCTTTCAGTACTGGGTATTAAATTAAATTAAATTAAATTAAACTGACCTCTACTCATCCAAACCACTACTCACTGGGAGAGCCATTTGGCAATGGTTCCACTCCCAGAAAATTCTTCATAATGTGCTCAAACAATTTTGTTTGGCTTCAGTTCAGTTTTTGTGTATATCACCTGACTTGGAACTTTTGTATTCAGCCTTCGTGAAGTGTGGTCTATTTGCAAACGTGTGCAGACTTCCACATCAGGGCTTCGCCCTGCCAGGTACCATTCTCAGCACATCACTAGAGATAACCTAAACTCCTGGCTTTCAACCAGGAGTTGGAGGCAGAGCTGGAAAAACAAGCCAAAATGGAATTCCAGCTTGTTACCCACTGTTGGCAGTGCAGATGATGTACTGGGTCCTGTGCTCTCATGGAGCTTCCAAGAACCTGGACTACTACAGAAATTTATTTTCAGTAGTTTAGTGGGATTTGGGCAAAGATGAGTAGCATAGCAAAAGCCCATTAACTAATGAATTACTGAGTTGCAGCCAGGTGCATAGTTTGACTGCAGGTGATTCACATTCTCTTTGCATTTCACTTTTTTCCTCTTTTCCAGCCTTCATGATTTACTGCCTCCTCAGCTTTGCCAGCATAACAGTACATGTAGCTGTTCACCAGCCTGGTTCTGTCAGAATGATCTAGGTTAGCTTAAACACTTTTAACAGTCAGTTCTTAAACTCGACCACAACATTTTGACAGAACTGGGTTAAGGAGTGAGCATGGATGCTATTATACCAGTAAGGTTGAAGATCCTGTAGGGGAGACACTACATGATGGATGGCCAGCTCGAGGACAACCTCTTAACTTGGCTGTACCCGAACAGTGCCATCTGGCTACAGTTGACTCTGTAAAGGAGAATTAAAATAAGGGAGGCTGCAATGATGATTAAAACACCCATTTGGTAAATTTGTGCGAGTGTAGATCAGATTATTTTGGATGTTGCAGTCTAATTCATTGTGGACAAATGCCCTAATAATTCCAGCAGTAGGAGCAAAAGTTTAAAAGGTATCATCTGTATCTCACTCTTCCATCATTACAGGTACTGTCAACAGGTGAAGGCTCGGTTTCTTACATGGGGAGAAATGTCTCCTATTTGCAGCATCAAAGTTATTTGTAACTTGCAGATCTGTGGTACTTCCTCATTTTGAATTTTTGAAATACATTTACAGCAGGAAAAAAATACAAAATCAGAAGGTATTCCTGAATCAGAAAATCCCATTACATTTTGAGTGTCCTTTAAGAGTAATTTGTACAGATGCCTTTTGTCACAGACTGCTTTGGATTCAGGCTTCGGTGCGCTGAAACTGTGTCAAGTAGGTGAAAGTTAGGGTGCATAGTGCTAACAGATGACATGGTATCAGGATAAACAGGTGATCATGTTCCTGTGATATTGCACTGAGTGTTCTTGCAGGGTTAAGCACTTAAGTACTACCAACAGTTTGAAAGGTGTATCTGGCAGGCACAGGCTGTGGCTGACGAGTGGTAGGGTAAAAGCCACATGCACACATGTGAAGGATTTTCATACCCTGCAATTCTGTCTGTAAAGTAGGTTAGAACAAGGGATGAAAAAATGGTACTTCTGTTCGGTGTCTCTTAAATGACATGGCAAGGATTCTCATTTTAAAGTCCCTCAGTGCAACTCACTGTGGGAAACTGATTCAGTAAGAGTTGCACGACAGGTGTAAACTAAGAATAACACTGAAAAATGAGGAGGACAGCGTTACTGCACCAAGTCACGGACAGTGAGGCATTATGCCTAGGAGTTGCTACATTACAAATAGTTGGGGGAAAAGGGTATTGTTTAATGGAATCCTTTTCAGTTGCTCTAGCTGTGCCTGAATCTGATTTTCTGTTTGTGTAATGCTCCCTTAGCTGCTCTGTGTCTCAGCAGAAATAGCCATTCTTTCCAGTGCTGATGGGGCGTGTTCTCAGCTCATCTGCAGCAGCCTGGCAGTATCATTGTTGTCTTAGCAGAAATGAAATCTGGTCAAGTTAAATCAGTAAGGGGGAGACGTTTCTGCCTCTACTCTCTTGTCTAGGGTGCTGTCTTCTCCTTCTTGGACCACAAATGAACTAATTGCTAATGATACTAATTTCTGTAATATCTTGCCATGTAGTTTAGCTGTAGTGTATGAACATACATGGAAAAATAATAGAACAGTGTTTTCTGCTAATGGCTTTTTACATAGCAGTGAAGTATCCAGTTCTGCATCAAAATAGTGACCTGAAATATTTTCTTGTTGCAGAATGGCTGTGTGATCATGGCCATGACTCCCTTAAAGATCTTTGTGAAACAAAGTTAGTGTAAGTTAGCTGAAGCAGGCCTTGCAGCTGTGCTGAGGCATGCTGATAAGGAAGCTGAGAAAAACACTGACCTTGTGCCTAATGTTGTAAATAACTTTGAGGAATTCGCGTAGACAAGAGAGGAAAAAAAAATATGTAGCGAGCTATCCGCAGAAACCGCAAGTAGGAGGACATATGAAAATGTAACCCTTTAGAGCTTAGCCAATCAGCAGATGACTAGTAGGCATAATTAACTGGAACTGTATATAAGACATAATCGCACCATAATAAATCGAAGCTTGCTTTATCACTCCTATTGAGTCGGCTGCGTGCTTCCCCTCGCTCGTCATTTTCTGACTGTGATTTCTGTATTACTGGGATTTCATATCAGTGTGCTACTCTGACACCAGGGAAGTATCCTTGTGGTAAGCCAGAACAGAACATTAAGACCAAGGAAAGGTAGCGTAACTCCACTGGTGTCCCAAACTGGTATAAAACTAGGGTGAAGAGCTCTGCACTAGATTAAGAGGACGTATGCCTCAGCATATTTCACATGTGAGTCATAGGTGCATGATTTTTTATTTTTTTTTTACAGTTTATATCTTTATTTGTCTTTCTTGAAGCAAAGGGCATTGAAGATTTGGGTACTTTTTGAAGCGTCTTGTGAAATTTTAAATTTTCAATTTTAAAGGAGATAATGTGGCTAAAACACAAAGCTAGTATTGTCAGTCTCAAAGACAGAAGCGGTTTGGAATGCATTGCTCTGCTGTTCGTGGGGGATTCATGGTAAATGTAATGTTAGTGTAGAGCAGCGTGGCTGACTGCATCATTCTCAGAACTGTAATGTCTCTTCCACCTCATCATTTGTGGTAAACTTAGGTGACTTTGTCAGAGTTGAAAATTGGGAGCAGTTATAACTTCTCTGAGTTCATTTTAATTTGCATAAGTTTTGGAGAAAATATTATGATCTGGAGAGTTTAACTTCAGAAATGAAACTGATCAAGCAATTAGGTATCTGCTTGCTAATTGTAAGGTGCTATAATTAAAATCCCAAAAGCATAGGCAGTAGCTTCTAAGTAATTCTGGATCAATTATACAAAGTTCATTGTCTTTCTTGTTGCACATAAGATATATCGGTTACATATCTGTCAGTTCTTAATATGCATGTAGCAAGAAAGATACTTCCTTGGAAGGAATTTATGAGGTCTTTAATGTAGCAATTCCGTTGTTCTTGAAGCGGATCTTAGAAGAGTCGCTTTCATGACAATACTACTGATAAGAAAGCATATAAAATTCACATGAGTAAGGAATAATTTTAAATGCTTTTTCAGATGTTTTGAACATGTATTTTCTTCTACTTACGGGGATGTTTAGAAATGGGATTCTTCAGTATCATTGTCATTTTATATGATGATTTCAGCTGCAGGTCTGATGATCCTCACCAGGATTTGGAGAACCAGAAGAATGATAGGCTTACACATTAGTGGCATTAATATGTGTAATAAATGGCATAACCAGCTCAACTACCCCATCCTGTAAGGGACTTAAATGCCCACAGTTTCTTGTTAGGCTGCAGAGAAGAGCTACTTAATTTACAGGACAGGAGCTCAGGTTTAGCTCAGTCAGGTATTTTTCGGTCACATGTTTGAATTCTCTTTTATTTCATGCTGAATTTTGTTGAAACACTGTGAATGATACCACTCCTGATCTGCACTGGCCTAGAAGAGAGGACAGTTAGAGCTCCTGACTTTCTGCATTTCTGAATACTGCTTCTGCCTTTCTTTTCTGCTTTTTTTTCCATTTTACCTCTTTCTCAGTTGAAGTAAAAATCAATAATAGGTACTGTATGTCACTACACATGCTTTCAGCACAGGCAGTGTTTTTTGCAATACTTTTTATGCTTCAAAACCTTGGGAAACACAGAAATGACGTGTTTCTCCTTTTGGTTCCCTTGCTTGATATGCTAAGGTCTGTAGTTAACTTTGAAATAGCCTGTAAGGCAGGATATGAATGACTAGGTGAGTTAATTCTTAAAAAATACGGATAAGTTTAATGATAAGAGTTTGTCTAGAATTTTGATTGCTGGTAGTGTGTGTCTTTTCTGTATGCAACAGCAACTGCCGCCATACTGGGTCAGGCTAAAGGCTCATCTTTGGTCACCACTGACTTTCTTTGTACCTTTTTTTTTTGATTTTATCTCCATTTTTAGATGGGGAAGCCTAAAGAGTCCACAGGGTTCAAGGTATAGGTGTCACTAGGGATTTTTACAATATGTTCATTTTGGTGAATTCCTATTGAGCACTGTATGATATTTTTACAGAACTTTTTAAGTGTGGATTCCATCTTCTGCAGAACACCGAGTTCAGAAATTGTCACTGTTAGCTAAACTTAGGGCTTTCCCTGTGCACAGTAATTTATATTTATATTATAATTATGAAGAAGCTTGCCCTGAAAATGACATTTTGTGTCAGAAGAGATAGCCAGTGAATTAATTATACACTTACTATATAAATCTGCATTTGTGTTAATTACACATTACTTACTATCATGGGGAAAAGTTTTTTTTTCTAGTAATTGAGATATATATTAGTCCTCAGGGATTAAGATACAATCTCTTGTGCTAGCGTTTTCAATGTTCGCAGTACAAAGTAGTGTTTTCCAACAACCGATCCATAGAATTGTATTGTTTATTGAGCTTTAAAATGAATTAAGTCATTAATTATAGGGTTTGGTGATAAAGTAGATGTGGGAAAAATATTGCAACTAATGGGATCTGTTTGTCTAAAAAGTCTGGAAACTGCCAATATTGAATATATGCAGTGAGAAGTGTAATGGATTTTTTTTCCTTCCACATTTTTGAAGCTTTGGACATTACTTCTAGTGAGCATTAGAAGATGTAGTATGGGTCTCTGATTTTTGGGTAGAGGAGTAAATGATGAGAATAAAGCTTTCATTTCCCTTCCAGAGAGGATCTTTCTGTCATGTAATCTTACCTTGAATTTGCAGAGATGCTTCATTTTCCTTTGGAGGCAAGTTTGTGTGTGGGTGTGTATGTAGACGCAGTTTCTGCGTGCATCAACACACACACGCAGGTTCATTCTTCATCGAGCCGCGACCTCCGCTCTCATTTGCCTGAAAATATTTTTAATTAAAGCTCTCTTATTTTATGAATTTAGTGATGTGATGACATTTTCCACTTCTCTTGGAGCATGTTGGTTTTAAAGGAAATCTTACTGTTTCTCTCATAGCGTATAGCTAGGATGCTTAGATATTTGGGTAAGATTTCCTGTAAAAAGTGGGCACACTTGTGCTGTGTAGGACCTATACGGTGCCCCCAGCCCTTCCTAGAATTTTTAAGTGGCAATGTCTTAGACTTTCTGTGCAATTCTGTACAGTGGATCTGCCCAAACACTATGCATATGTTTGCAATGAGGAGCAGCTCTGAATATGCTGCTACACACCTGGAAAACTTGAAAAAACATGGAAAGATAACAAAATTCAAAGAAAACAAACTTTTTACAGGAAAGAGAAATGTACCATTAATGTGTGGGAACGTTACAGCTACAAATTCCACTTCTTTCTGTGGTGTTCTTCTACTTTCTGTATAGTTACGCATTTCTTATATAGCTCTTACTCTTTATTCTTTGAGGGTCTGCTTCAGCACGACATGCTGCAGTTATTTCAGTTTCATATCGGTGACCCCTGAGGAAATATTTTTCACTGATCAGATCTTTCTCTTCCCCGCCTTCTTTTTCTTTGTTCCTAATATGCTTGCTGGAAGTGTTAGAAGCAGTAGGCCAGCTGCTGTTCTTTCTGGGTTGTTTGGAATTAAGATTTCTGATAATTTTAGCTGTTGTACGATACACCTGACTTAAAAAGCTAATCAGTATTTGACATTTGGAATACAAAACCTTAATCGTGTTTACTCTTCCACTTAACTTTAAATGAGTATTTCTCAGATCATGTAATTTAAGGGCTTTTTTTTTTTCTGCAATGCTGAGTCTTGAACCTAAAATAGAATCACTTCTTATTGGCTCAGAAATCATTTACTATGGGTTTTTTTCACCCTAGATGTCAGATTCAGAATACTTCCCCTATTGTTACTCACAGCAGTTGTTCTTTAACCTATGTTAGCTGTAATAAGATAATTCCCACTAGGAAAAGGAGTTACCATTCCTTTATTGATGTTTCAGGGAGCTATATCCACAGCCAGTACTGACCCTGAGGATTTGGTATGCACGTATTTCATTGCAAATAAGGAGGAACAGTGATATTGCATTTCGTTGATGACATCATGCTTGGATTTCTGTGTAAATTCTAGTGACTTTTTGGATGTTTTGTTAATACATTGAGAAAGGAGTTTAAAAATGAACTTAGGCATAGGTTTTCAGCCTTGTTTTGTGGTTGCATTTGCTAGTGTTAATGCTTGCCATCTCCCTGATAAAAATCCGTTTTCATTTGCCACTTTACCTTCATGTCATGACTTCATGTCAATTACTATAAATTCTTGGATAGTATGAATACAATTTAACTGTAGATGATGTATTTTATTTTGACTGTTTCCACAAAAAATTTGCAAGCCTTTTCTTGTTTATTAAAGAAGGCTAAAAAAGCCCAACCCAGCCACACTGAGAATGACTGTTTTAATTTCACCTGGGGTTGTAAATCAATATCCATTTACTATTCAGTTACTGCTTGCATTTCCCTAGGTGATAGTATAACACATGTAATGTCAATGCAGTTTGGCATTTGTCCTCATTAGTATGGCAAAGGACACATTTTTTTGCAAGAGTAAGCAAGCATCATGCCGTATTTCTGACATTTCCTGCAGAACAAAGGAAAAATGTCATCAGTTTGTGTATAAAAGACATGCACCATCTGATGTGGTGCTTCCAGTGCTTTTATAAATGAAATAATTTGAAAGGTTAGGCCGTGTGTAATTCTGTTGTATGCTATTGATTACAGTTGCAATGGGAAGATAGGGGTGGCACAGGGTAGCTTTGAGCTCTAATTTATTTACTAATTTAATTGTTTATAACAAATACATCAGAAATATATTAACGTCAGCAGTTGAATTATAGGTCAATAGCAATATAGCAAACAATACTTGTGATTATATACACATAATATATTCCTTATGTGTACTTTCCTATATATTACTAATCTCTCATAAGTTATATATATGTAATTTATTGCTTACCATTTCAAATCAAAGTACCATTAGAATTCTGTTTTATAATTGTTACCTATTACATATGATTTGGTGGTTTGGTGTTTGGCCTTAAACAATTAATTTAACCCTAAAATACACATGCTTCTTACAGGTTGGTGAGAATGTTGTGGATACTTGAAGTAGCTGGTAAGCCAGGGTTAGGAAAAACATCAGTGACACTTCACTCTTGGTTCAAGTGATTGGTGGGAAGTCTTGTGCTCAGACTTTACCACACACTGATAAGAAATAAAAGTTGACAACTTTGGTAGGGTCTGTGAAATGTATTGCTGGTCTCAATCCCCTACTGATGAGGGAGATGGCAGTCTCACTAGGGAGACACTTCCAAGGGTGGACAAATACCATTTAAAATTGTGGTTTATAGCTCTTTGAAGCTAAAATGATGTAGATGAATTCTGGGAAAACGGGAGGCATGAGTGATTGTAGAGTTTCAGGCAGACCCTTTGCAGGGATCCTAAGGTCACCAGAAATCTCTGGAGTCCACAGCGTGTTGGTTCCTGGCCCTGGAACCCCCACCGTGGCATTCAGCACACCCTCTTTGTTATCTGTTTCTTGAAGAAGTGTTCTGCGCTGTGGAATTGCTCTGTCACAGCTCTTCAGCACCAAAGATACACGTTTAAACATTCATAAGTTGTTGGGGTTTTTTTGGTTTTTTTGTTTTTGTTTTTTTTTTAGTACTAATAATAGATCTTTATATCTCCATGTGAAGAGACTGTCTTCTGCTTGAGTCAGGCACAGGGCTGTCGCTTTGTTTTCTGACAGTAAAGTGCAATTAAAACCCTTATCCCTTTTGAAGTTAGCTGGCGAGAGAGACCCTCTGGCTTCCCAGAAGCTCCCTCTAGACTGATTACATAAACTATTACTTGGGAGAAAGTGTGATAGAGAATTGAAACTTTATTTTTAAAGCATTTGTATTAGAAACGTCTCTGTTACTATATATATAAACATAATCCTTCAGGGGAAGAGGAGGGAAGCCAGTCAGTCCTTTTTGGTTAAGTAGCACACTCTGCAGAGGTGCTTTTAGCCACTGTGCCCAGATGATGTGAGAGCCGCCGAGGGACCTGGCGGAGTGCGAGGCAGTGGAAAGCGTGTGAAGATGGGCATGGGGAGCAGGGTGCCAGCAGGCCCTGGCAGGTGCTGGGGAGGATGGTGACCAGTCACCTGGACTGAAGAAGGGTCATTGTTGGGACCTGTGAGACAGATGGTGAGTTGCAGAGATGGGAAAAATTAATATTTAATGACACAAACTCAGCTCAGTTTGGGCTAGCTAGCCATGATGTCGCTCCTGCCAACAGCATCTGTAGCGTTCCAGAAACGCGTCCCTATCTCAGCCAAGATGAGCAAGGCTCAGCAGAGAAAGATACAACATCACGAGACACCAGTTTCTCTGGGAAGGGAAAAAATGGCATGAAAAAGGTGGTACCAGTAATTCCCAGCTCCTGCGGGACCGGGGAGGTAATTCAGCCTTTGGCTGATTTACAGAGGAAGCTAAGGAGAGGGCAGAAGAGTGGAAAGCTGAAGCTGTTGTAGGGTGGGCAAAGCAGCTTGTTTTGGGATCGCACTAGGATGAGCTACCAAGGAGGGCCGGAGAGGAGGACCACATATAGCTTTTAGTCATCATATTGTATGTGTTGTGACCGCTGGGGAGGAACACTCAACGTGCCTTCTTCCTCCCATACCGATGAATGCCTTTTAATAACACTGTACGCTTCAGGTGAATTGAAAACACTTTTACAAACCAGAAGTAGAAGTGAAAGGGCTATAATTAAAGAAGAGGGGCGGAGGGGAGTTGGTAGAAATAATATATGAAATCAGGGTGATTTTTTTCGGGTCAGAATTAGTAAGATGCAATCTAGGAAAAGATTAGGAGTGCAAATCAGCTGAAATTTAGTTACTGGACTGGGAATTGGGTGAAAATATCTCTATCTAATAAGCCAAGCACTGAAGCATCCCCTGCGGCTTTTTTTTTAATTTCTACAACAGATTCAGAAAGAGATCGAAGTCACAACATCATCATCAACACGTTTTCCTTAAGCCATAAGATCACTGCTGCTTTCGGTGAAATCCCTGAAAGCAGGGACGGAACCGTTGTCGTGTTTTTTGAAGACTCCTCAGCCGCACCGGTGGGGACAATGTGTACGGATGGCATGGAGGACAGCTGCCTGCTGGCTTCTATTATTCTTTTCTTAGGGCTGAAAAATGAGCTTTCTTTTGGGAAACTGTCACAACATAAAATCTTGCATAAAATAAGTCTTAAACAGGGACATTGTAGCTGTTAAGAGTAATGAGGTGGCAGTCCAGGATGGGCACCTCGCTTTATGTACGGTGCTGCTTTATACATGAAGCTATCTAATAAGATATACGTGTCCTTTAATTAAGGTCTCATGTACTGTGTAGTAGTAATGAGGGAATATGATGAAAAGAAACGGAAAAGGAAAGGGGTTTATTTACCACGCTGAGAAGCCTTTATCGTATGGAAATGATCAGAATTTAAATTTTTATCATCTGTCGCAATTTGCTGCTGCTTTAATTAAAATAACACTAAGGACGTGTACAGTGAGTCTGGCTAGATGTGCTTCGTGCTCTTAATGATCAGATGGGAAGGCCAGGGGTACAGAGAGGGCAGGGCTGCGGGAGGATCCGGAGGGAGATGGTGCCAGATGGCCAGGCTTATTTTATTAATTTAAATCTCCATTATGGCTTCTCTATTCTTCATTTCTCCAAAGGATGAGTTAGTTTAATGGGAATAATTTCACAGCCACAGTATGACGCGTTTAACTCTTTGGAGCCCGTAGCACTGCAGCAAAGGGCATGTGTCAGTGGGGTGTTCCATCGGCCGGCCGCCTCCCCGAAGCCCCAGCTCCAGCCCAGGTGCTGAGCCCACAGCAGCCCTCCCTCAGGTAATTTGTTGAATCCCACTGTCCTAAACCTGTTCCAGCTTCTGATCATTACAACAAAGCAGTGGCAAGGCAGCGTTTGGAGCTCTGACCTCCCTACCGCCTCACCTGCTCGGGCATCCTGCCGCAGGGGCTGTCCAGAATGCTGGCTTCACCAGGTGTTGTGGGCTGATCTCTCACATCTGCAAAACCGTAGTAGCGAGTAGCCTCACTCTTCTTCCAGCTCTTGGGTGCCAGGAAGCGTAGCAAAGTAGCGAGGAAAGCGAATTGAAACCATTTTTTCCCTCCCCTTCGGTTTTGCCTTCGTGCGCGGAGCGCTGGGTTACCACGGTGTCTGGCGCCGCCCTGTGGCTGTTGCGAAAAGCCGCACGCAGCTGGAGATGGTGATTTTAGCTATTATTTAGATTCAGGGATTTAGCGATAAAAGAAAGAATATTGCCTGCTCCAAAGCTGTTTGGCACAGTCTAAAGCAAGAAACCGCTGAGGCGTTTGTGTTAAGAGCAGGATTTTTTAATTTCTTCCCTTTCTGTGTTTGCTGTGATAACAAAGGAGCTTTGATTTTTCAGGTCTTCTGCATCAACAATGCTTGTTGGATTAGTATTAGCAACAAAATGAGCTCGTCTTCTGTGATTCAGTGAAAAAAACCCGCCAAACTCGGGAATTTCTAGTTCCTGAGTCCTTGATAAGAAGCCTGTTTATTAATTCACTTTATGAACCGATTCAGAAATCTGTATCACATATAAATCATTCTTGGGATTCCAGTAAAGTAAGTAGACTAATGTTGATCACAGCTGTGTAGCTGGAACCAATAGCAAGATACATTTCTACATACCGTAGGTTTAGTGACACGTGCAGGAAAAACCCCTCAATTTACTCCAAAGATCTGTAGTACCTGCCATGGCAGGAAAAAAACAAACCAGCTCCAAATAATGTGCCATGCCAAAGGTGAAACTTTGCACTATAACACAGGGAATAAGACATAACCTTTCCATGATTCTGTATTAATACCTGGACTTTTGAACTTCTGCATTGATACTTCTCAAAATCTCTGGTGTTGGGATTTGTAGTTTTTTCCAAATGATGTGAATTTGTAATTGCCTCCAGATCTATCCCCAAGAATTTCGTAGGTATAGAAAAATGCATTTTGTCAGCCCAAGGCTGACAGTAACGTAACTTTTGATAGCAAAGTAATTTATGCTGCCACTTCCACTGGGTCTGCAACGTTCAGTTCTGTGCTCATGACAAAGCTTGTGCCTCGCTGAGGAGGAAGACGAGTACATCCCAGGGATGCCTGGGAGCCATCAGTAAGCTTTTGGAGAGTTGTTTGGGTGGTGATGAAATAAGAGGTGTCATGTAGTCATTGAGCATTGGCAAGTGAGATTCAGGAGAAACATGGTGTCGAACTGTCGATTATTCCAGTGAGCCCTCGGCCGACACACACGTTGCCTGGGGAAGGCTGGGGCTAGCCATGGGCCAGTGCGCGGCTGGGAGCACAGCACGTTCACACACCCCTTGGCGTTGCTCCTTTCATCCGCTCCTCGCTCAGTTTTTAGTGAGTGGGGGGCCTCCCATGCTCTCAAGAGCATCGGGGTGGGTTTGCTTGCCATGCTTACTGGGAAGCTCGCATTCTGTCTGGTAGCGCGTGGGAGGGGCACTGACTGCTAACGCGGCGGGCTGGGATGGGGGTGGCGAGGCTGATGGAGTGTGTCATTCTGCTTCATACTATTCTGAAGTCTTATATGTATGCTGTATGTTAGATATTAGGTAAAGTATCTAATAAAATATTAGATGAGGTTAGATTAAAATCTCAAAACCAATGAGAATTTGTCAGGCTATGAAAATTAAGTCCTTGGGCACGGTAAATACGCGTTTTTGAGAAAGATGCCCAAAAGTCAGAGGCCTGAATTTGACAAAGATCTCAAATTTCAGGTGCCTTTTGCAAAGCTTATCCAGACTTCTGGAGCTCTGTTGTCATTTCAGATCTACTGAAGGCTCCCAGTGTCCCTTGCTAGGCTGACGGCAAACAATATTCCTAGTCCTTCCTTAGCCCTTCCTTAGCCCTCTGAAATTGCCTGGGAATTTTCCAGTCATTTTGTTAGAATAGTTTACAAATGCTTTTTGTCCTGCCTTTACCCAGTGCTTGAGTTGTGTGTTCTCACTGCTTCTATTTTACTCCCTTTCCCTCAGTGCATTTTGTCTTAATAGTCAATATCATACCAGGACTAGAGTGAATGAGCTCATGACTGAGAGTGGACAAAGCAGACTTTTAAAATTATATTACCTAAAAAATTGTATACAAATATATTGAATGTTTTATTTAGGGATGTGAGTACATTATACCAGTAATCTAATTGTCGACATCTTCCTAAGCAGCTTTCAAAACCATTTTTTAAATTTCTTTGGGTTTTCAGTTGCTGCTAAAATAATGAAAATGGATGGCGCTGATGATGAATCATCATGACAATGTTTACTATCAATGGGGATTTTTGCCAGAGTGTTTTAATCAGTAACAAGTTCCCAATGGCACTGGCCCACTTAGACCTGTAGACTGAAAAAAAAAAATATTCTTGCGATTTCCTTTATTTGTACTGATACTGCAACAGCTTAAATTAAAACTTCTATTAAGAGCAATAAATTAATCTATTTCAAAGCTCTTTGATTAGATGGCAGACAAGCACGCTAAAAGCTCGCCTGGGGTTTCCTGCCTTGCCTGTGGGCTGATGTACCTGGGGGGAGAAGGCACAGGGACTCCCTTTAGGCACCTTGCTGCAGTGCCAGTGTTTCGGCACCCAGGAGTGTTTCCTTCCACCCCAACCAAACCCAAAATCGTCAGCAGAAAGTGGTAGGTGCCTCCAGATGACCCTTTAGAGAATGTGTGTGAAACAGTAATGAGTTACTTTAATTTGCCCTATGTAGACAGGCAGCTCTGGGTCGAGTTGGGGGAGCCCGTGTTACACATTCAAATTAAGCAGCGTGGGTTTTTCTGTAGCTGTGAAATGAAAGTCCATGGGAAATCTGTTTTCTAAGAAAGAGCTAAACTTGACTTTGCACATCAGTACCAGGAGTCTTACAGATATAGCTTGGACCAGACTTTGTCTCAGAAGAAGGAAACCAAACAAAACCAAAGCAAGCACACAATCAGAAACAATATTAAAGTGGTTATTTCTCACAGCAAAAATCAGCTAAGGTTTGGTAAGTGGGGTTCAGCCCTCAAGCCTTTATCCTGCATGCGGGGGCTTCGTGACTGATTGCATTAGGCATTAGATTACTTGGCAGTCTGCAGATGCATAACCTCCTGATGCTGAGGAGTTTGGGTCAATGCAAATTTTTTTTTTTTTCGTTGGAACCATCATCAATTATATTTGCAAAAGCAATTACAGATGGCAGTATAAACAAACTAAGCACCAGCTGTTGTGGAAGTCGTAACTCAGGAAGTCTTTCTCTCAGATTGTATACTTCAGTGGCACAAATAATTGCATGATAACTAGAACTATTTGTCTTCTAGTACTATTTGTCTTTTAATATATGGGGCGTGACCAGAAGACATACTAACGTCTGACATCTTTTCTTTCAGGATGATTTTCTGTATAGTGTCTCCGTTTTAAGTGGAATCCTTTGCACTGTCTTGGCAGTAATCAAATTTATGCTGGGAAAGGTCCTCACAAGCAGAGCGCTGATAACCGATGGTGAGTGTGAAGTTGGTCCTGCTGCATTTATAGACGCTTCCAGGGACTGTTGTTGAAACAATTGATAGGAGTGACACCTGCACGATGACAGCTGTGAAAGAGCATTGAAATAAGGCAGCCACTGGGAAATGGGAAAAAACCCCCACCTGACACCCTAGAATAGTCTGTGGTACTACTAGGCTCTTGCATAGATACCTCGTTTGAAATGGTGGAAATTTCTGGTGGAAGTCGAACTGGATAGTAAGCAATAGTAGGGAGTTAGGGATAGAGCACATAGTAAATTAGGTGTGTAGAGGTTAGACTACAGAAGGGGGATACAACACCAAATTCTGTAAGTTTGGTTAAGTCACATCTAGCTTCGCTGCCTATGCCAGCTAAACAATTTCATCCCTACAGCTAGAACAGCTGCAGAAAATGCCACCCTGCCTTGAGCAGGAATTGCAACCATCATTCATACATAGCTTCTGAAGGCGTGCTTTGCCACTGTAGTGCTTTTCCTGCCACTCAGTAGAGCTGGTGGAGCATCGCATGTGTAAAACAAAGCCTTTGCCTGCCTACCGCCCTACGCTCCTCCGGCCCTGCCCGAGGTGGGCACAAGGTGAATCTCGGCCCCTCGCTGCCGCTGCTGTGTTGGCTCAGGTGTGTGGCGCCTGATGGTGGCTGCTTTTAAAGGTATGTTTAAAGGCACGTTTAAAAGCAGGTCCAGAGCTGCCTCTTACTGACAAGGCTCAAGCTTGAGAATCTTCAGAAAGCCCCAGGGATCTGCTCTGCGAACAGGTGAGGCCACAGTGATGGTAGATTTCACGGCGCCCTACAAATCTCTAGCAGTTTTATCTGCAAGCGCAGGACAGTTTGAAGTACTTGGTAAACATACACAGTAGGGTGTTAATGATTCATGGGTTGTGGTACATAAATAATTTTACTCTGCTAAATATTTCACTTTCAGGAAATTCAATTTTCAGCTTACTCTGGGGATACATACAATTATTTTAAGTAACTTAAACATACTCAAAATCTTTTTTTTGGTGATATGTGATAATGTATTATGCGTATTTATGTCATCCCACTTATATAAATACTTCATGACTATTTATATTTTAAACAAAATAAAAAATGGAATCAGAACAGCAGTGCGGGGGTTACAACTAAGCCACTGCCTCCCTGCGTTTGTGATTCTCTCCCAACAGCCCATGCTGTTCAGTGATATTATTTTTTACTATAGACTCTGACACCCTAGACATTTTGAAACGGAAAGATCTCCAACCTGCAAAAAGGATTCTGGAAAGGATCCTGGGAAGGACAGACCAGTGAGTCTGACTTCCTTCGCTGTCAGCGTGTGAGACATGTTGACCATCGCAGAACTGTGGCTGGGCAGGCAAATGATCAGCCCTCCCTTTAAAAAGATGTAGCTTGTTTTTGAAACAGAGCAGTTTTTTCAGACAAAATATTAGCTGAGAAATTCCTGAATAACTCTAGCTCTGAATTGGTCTTCTGTATGGCACAGAAATCTTTCCCCCCCGTAATTACATCCTTGTGCTAATTATATTGCTTCTGAGCTGGAGATTGCTCATTCTTTGATTAAAGAAATTAGGGAATAAAGTATACAATTACCTCAGTCTGGCTTTTATCTCTCTTTTTCTCTCCTTCAGAACTACTTTAGAAAATGTAGGAGGATGATCTTACCATGTGTGGTTAAATATCTTCTTTCACAAGATATATTTACATATATACTTGATTTATTAACAATCGGGAGGAGACAATGTGATTCAGCAGCTGAGACAGATTTAGCACTCCCTTGCATCTCTTTTTTTAGCGTTTTCTGTTTCCTGCTAATTTACCTCCTGCGATCGCTGGCTGTAGACCAACAAACTGTTTTGAGTGACAAGAGCATACATTTTTCTTCCTGAAAAATAGGTTTGTTTTCAAAACAGCAAATTTTCTCTCATACATGTCAACCTCTATTAACAATTTTTTAAAGAATAATTTTGTTTTAGGCTAGGGCTTGACAGCAATCTCTCTTTAAAGCCTGAATGTATGAGTCCTAATAAGGCACAATGTTCTTTGTACAAATTGTTTATAGTGAAAGCTCATGGCCTTTTGGATAATAAACCCAGCCATTTCCTATCTTGAATTTTGTAACATCCTGGAGAACAAATGCAGATATGTGAAGGTTAGGGGATGTCAGCTGACTTCTCTGTAGGTTTTAGATACCTGCTTCCTTCCTGGATTTAGCCACCCGTTTTCTCCTGTGCCAGCCTTACGCACAGAACATGGTGTCTGGATCAGTACCTGCTGCCGCTACACGATTCCCTGCCACACTGGGCAAAGAAAGGTTGAGCTGAGGGACAGTCAGGAAGAGAAAACCATTTCCTTTGTAAGTAGCTTTTAGATCATTTGGAACCATCAGCCAATAATGGCAAGAAAATGTGTGGGGTTTTTTGCGTGTCGTGCTGACGGATTCTGACTTAAGTTGGAGCAGGGGAAGTAACACTGGGGTAAAAATACAGTTCATTAATTTACACGTAATATTCTTTATACATACACACAATCAATATGTATTTCATTGACATGTATTAGCAGTATATTTCCTGGAAATAAGAAAGGATCAGGATTCTTCTAGACTAGAGTGTTGACGGAGTAATTTTGTCTGTATTGGTTTAACTATACCGGTATAATTAATCCAGTAATTAGGCATTTACATGCAACGCCTGTGATTCCAATTGTAGGACGCACTGCCACAGTCCAATAAACCCCCCCAACCTCCTTTTCTTTGCAGGGCTGGAAGCCTGAAACCTTTGTATGCTCCGTTCTGCTACAGACTTGCTATGTAACACGTGCTTTTCCGTGCCAGGGTTTCCTTTGCATTTAAGTACCTGCTGACAGGGAACTGGCGAATCTTATTTGTATAAACTATTAATATTTGGATTGTTTCAGCCATAGGGATACATGGGGAAGGTCAATTTTTAGCTACCTCTTTCAGAAAGAGTGTGATTTAGGTGAGGACTGGATCAAAGGAGACATTCCGGAGTTAAGTGTCATGTATGTGGTTGTTGGCAGTCATGGGGAGAAATGGAAATTGACTGGCTAAGTACTGTAAGCAGCAGCTGACTAAAGTTGACTCACCAAGCAATATAGAATATTGCAGGTTTGATTTTTCATTTGTTAACTAGGTTTTTTATATATATCTGTATCGATCTTATATCTGTATTATCAGTGATGACTTTTGTTTTAGCTTTTTGTTGAACAGTGATGTCTTTGGGGGTCATTGAAGGGGAAAAAAAAATCAGAAAAAGGGAATTTGGGGGAAGAAGAATGGGGGATGACTTAACCCAACCCCCTCCCCCCAACCCAATAGCCGATCAAACAAGAGTTGAAGGAAAAAGGGCAGTAATTATTCCAAAAACTCTGGGAGAATTTTGAAGGGACAATCTTGGAGACAAGGGGGTTTAAAAAAGAAAGAGGAATCTAAAAGGATGGTGATAAAAATTGTGAATAATAGAGAGGAAGCTCCAGTGATATGTCTGAGGCATAAACAGAAAATATTCCTACAATTATCCTGTATGACTTCCCTAATGCTTTCAGCAGTGTATGCAGCTCTAAGCTATAGTGCCAAATACATGTAAATAAATACATGGAATGGGGTAAAAAGCTTCAAGAGGTCTTTGAAATGTTACTATGCAAACCCATTTTTCTTTTCATGAGCTCCTTGGGTATACTGGTCTCCAGTTTGCTCATTTTCAAAGAAAGTGAGAGCCTTTGGGTAGCTCATGAAGTGGCCTTTCAAGTTCTAACTGGGGAGACTTGCACAGCAGCAACGGTACGTATATTACGAAGGGGTTCTTTGGAAAATAACGGGGCTACAGCAGTCATACTCAGGGCTGCAGCCAGCTGCTCTTTTACAACTCAAAGATACTTCATTTGTAACGATAAGCTACTAGAGAGGTAAGTGCTTGACTGTCAGAGTCAGTGTGGAGCAGGTCCAGTGTTTTGAAGGAATGTTGCTGTTTTGGAAAATCAGCATCAATTGATGAAAGCCCTATGAAATAAACAGCAGCTAGAAGTGGGATTTGCAACAAAACAGAGAATGAAAAAATCAGGACTGACCAAATCAAGACACACAGTACAGGGAAGTTAACGTAAGGTTATTTATGTCAGCCAGGACAAGGGACAGAGTTCTTAAACACCGGTCACACACCAACTATTCCGTGTTGGATTTGCTGAAGTGAAGCATGGCAAAGACTTTTGCCTAACTGCGTGTGAATGGATGGCACTGCTTCCTCCTTAACGCAGTGCAAGAGCGCGTAGGTGCCACTGCATAACCTCTCCCAAGGTCTGTGCTCCTCTCTGGTGGCACTGGTAATAACGCCTTGTCTCCCTGCAGGTGACCTTTTCTTAGGTGAGTTGGTTAAAGCAAATCCCTTGAGATGTGCTTCTTCCTTTAATTATTTGTTTTCCCCTTCTAGGTTTCAACTCTCTTGTAGGTGGAATAATGGGATTTTCCATCCTTCTTAGCGCAGAAGTTTTTAAACACAATTCTTCTGTCTGGTATCTGGATGGCAGTATAGGAGTTCTAATCGGACTTACAATATTTGCCTACGGAGTCAAGTGAGTATCTCCTGCGAGCGGGTGTTTCAGTACGTACGGCAGATGGGCTGTCTGTCTAAGGTAATAAGCCATAGCTCATACAGGCTTATATAATTCCAGTAAAAGCAGCCGCTGGAATTTAATAGGCTGGCAGCCAGTGCTGAAGGGGAGGGGGTGGAAAGGGATAAAAAGATGGTGTGTCTCACATCAGTTGGAAAGAAACCAGGACTTAAAAAGTAATCGGAGTAGTTCTAGAAGAGTTTTGGATACTTGAATTGGGAAACACAAGGTTTGAACCTTGGATAGAATCGGTCCCTGTTGCTTTTATGGCAGATTTCTAAGCACTGTTTTTTCCAAAGTAAGTCTAGGTTAAATTAAAGATAATTTAATTGATGCCCAAGTTTAAAGAAGGATCGTGCTAGTGATTTCCATCCTAGCGCTACCCTATAGCAGCTTCTGAACTGAAGGTTAGCCAGTCCGGTTCCAAATGTTGGTGGTATTGAATTTTCAGGTGCTTTCTTGATGCATGAAACCACAAATGGAATAAAATCAGATGAAGCTCTGACACGGGCTTCACTTGCTGCCACACTTTCCCTTGCTGCATGGAAACTAAGGGTTTTCTGGTTTATCCCTCTTTCTGCCGTAAGGGGAAGGGGGACATGTAGCATCTTAGTTGGAATTGCGCCGGTTGAGAAGCAGACCTTGGCCAGGCTGCAGTAAGCTGTCATCTGGAAGCTGTGTGGTTTTTTTCTTTAAACTTGGAAAATTAAATTAACATTTTAATGGGAAATACCATCCTTGGAAAAATCACTGTAATCACTATTTCCATTGTAAAACTAACTGTTCTGGAAAACCAGAGAGGCAAATCCTTACAAGAGTATTTATTTAAACAAATAGCATCAGAAACATTTTGTGCAGCTGCTGAAACTCATGCTACGTACGTGCCACTGGTCTGCTCAACAGCGTGCTCAGCTGTGGTGTCACCAAGACACAGTGAAGGCTAAAACTAAATTCTGTTTTGGCAACTACCCGATTTTACAGTTTGGGAAAGCGCTGCAGTTCTCCTCTGCTGTTAGATACCTTCCTGCTGCAGCCTGGTGTGAAACGGGTTGCTACAACAGTCCCTTTCCCACGCATCCCTCCATGGTTTCTCCAGCCAAAAGTGAGTGCTGCTGTGCATTTCAGGTTCTCAGTGCAGCCTTGCTTCCAAGGTTGTTAAAGGAGAGCCCCCCTCCACGTGGTTTGTTTTACACTCCCTTTTGGGCAGAATTAATTGTGGGATGGAATTAATTCTGCTCAGGAGAAAGCAAGATGAGGCTGTCACTACATGTGAGTTCTTTTGAGTCAATATTTATGGGGAAAGAGAATGTTCCAGTTCCAGGGCTTTCCTGTGTCTCTGCGTCAGCGCTCTTGTGTTTTCCTCTGCAGGTTGCTTATCGATATGATACCGCGCGTACGGCAAACGCGCCATTATGAAATGTTTGAGTGAAGATCACGCCCTCTCCTCTGTAAGGACTGTAAGTCTACAGCATCGTACGTTTTGGCAAGTGCTGCCAATGGTATTTTACTAAATATGCAGTTTGTTTCCCGTGGTCTGTTTTTGTTGAAGTTTGTTTTAATGGGAAATCTCTCTGTAAAACTGGCATATGTGCACACTGCTTGCAATTCAGCGAAACGGCAGCATTTGTTTGGGGTTTTTTTTTTTCTCAAGTATGCTATTGATTCCTGTGACAATAGAAAACATGCAGTTTGCAGCTTTAACCCAGCTGCCATGTTGTATATTCCAGAGTGAAAGTGTTCTTAATGGTGTGATAAGCCTGTGGGTAAAAAGTGCCAGTTTCAGATCCTGGGTTTTTCCCCCCGCCCCCGGGCCTGTATTTTCCCAAACACGTGCTGTAACAGAAGTACAATCCTTGCTCCCCTCCTCGGCTAACGGAGTATCCTGTGTGGAGTCTGGACACCAAGAGCTGTGTTGCTTAAAACACTTAACGCAGCTACTCCCTCCCGCTGGTTCAAATAGATGCACGGAAAGCGTAGGTACAAACCTTTCTGTGGTCAGAGAGACACCTAAATTAACTGAAACGATACCTCTTCAATTTAAATTCTATTTTTTCTTAACGAGACACTGTTCATAGCTTTGCATGCACCAAACAAGCACACACAGTATTACTGTACAGACCAAAGCCAAAAAGTCGTGCAAGGAAGAGGGAGCTGCCTGAGGAACGGGATTTTCATCTTCTATTATACTGTACGCAGATGTACCAGCGTGTGTGACTGTGGTTGCTCTGTAGTCTGACGATGGCACAGCAGTGGCTCGATCTCGTGGTGAGATATAGATCTATTTATTAGATTTAGATTGTCCTGTAAAGTGTTGCTCACCTTCCATCACACATCTTATCTATTACTTACTTAATAGCAGATTAAATTATCAAAGAATCTTGACGTATAATCAATAAAACTGGTATCTATTTTATACAGTATCTGTAAGTAACATTTGAAAACTATTTCCAAAATGTATCATAGAACAAAGTCTTCCTGTATAGCAGCCTATTAAACTGGATTCTCTGGCTATATCCATTTTCTCTTTATTTTATATATTCCAGGTTGGTTTTCACAACACAGAACCAGTAGTGTTGCTTCTGTTTATCACAGGTGGATAAAAAAAATAGTCCACCGTAGAGTTTGAAATAGGACCAGGGTAAGTAGCCAAGTAGCTAGAAATGGGGATTTCTAGCTCCATGAAGAGACTGCATAAACTGGAGCAGGTGTACAATTAAACTGTTCAGTGCTTGGTGTACAGTGGGGACACTGATTTTTTTCCCCTCCCCCCGGTGTGATGCTAAAACTGTATTTCCCATCATATATCACTTAGCGAGTTCTCAGCCAGATCCTTAAGGATCTCTAGTAAAAGCCAACTCCAAATGCTGTGTGTGGGAAGAGGCTGGGCAGAGACCACCCAGAGGTTTCACTGACCTGACGGTGCCCATACGAGGCGCGCAGCACTGCAGAGATGGCACTCGCTTCTGCCTGAAACAAAATTCTTTACGGCAAAGTCAGTTTTGTTCTGCTGCTGTAGTTTGTTTACACGTATTTTGGATCAGTTAAGTTTGGATAAGCATTTGTATGCAAACTTTATAATAATTGTTGCTGTCGGTGCTGACGCTGCTTGTGCCTTGCTGTCACAGGATGGTAGAGATCATCATGTCACTCAGCAGTAAGATGAAAGTAAGTACAACGCTGGGTAAGACAAACGAGCTGCTTTGTAACTCATTCAGCAAGGACTGCAGAAAGACTGTGAAGTATAGGAGTCATCACTGTACTCATCACAGGTGGATTTTTAAATATCAAATAGCACCCCAAGACCCTTTCTTCCTATACGAGTTCCTAATTTGTTATGCTTTTGCTTAGTCCTGGTATTTTCCTGCTGTGCTTCCTTTTCTAACTGGTACCTCCACGAAATGAGCTGTGGAACAGGTATTTCCCCACTGATTAACTTGCTTTTGTCAAGCATCTTCAGCCTCAGAATCAAAGAACCGGGGCCTGAACAGAGCTGCATCAGACATTTCATGGGTTTGTTAGTTTTATTAGTACCATTTACCCTCTCCCACCTCTCTAGGGGTTTTGTTACTTTTCCAGTCCCAGGGCTAGTTGTGAGAACGACACTCAGGAACTACTCAAAGTGCTGCTCTGCAGGGCTGCATGCTCCAGCAGCCTGTCTGTAGCAGAGGCCCACGCCAACTGCTTCTGAAGGGAGATGAGAAAGCCTTCTGCCCTGTGTTAAGATATGTAATTCCTGCTGTAACCTTTGTAACCAGAAGTCCTAGACCACTGAAAGTAAGCGGGACATTAAAACCAACACCCAGCTCAAACATTAAATAATTCTGTTAAAATGCTGAGTGTGAATAGGAGCACAGGACTACGCAACTGTGCTCGTGCATGAAGCAAAGCTAAACGCTAACTGACATTTCACACTTCTTTCTGGGACTCTGGAACGCTCTTAGAGGATGTGTGCAAGTACAGACTCCAGCTGTGTAGCCTTTAAAAAGGAGATGTGGTTAAACAAATGAATCATGCTTTTTCTTACCAGATTAACTTAAAGCAATTGCAGAAACTTCTCAGTTACCACAGGTGCTTCAAAGAATTTCTGATATTAGCAGCTAAATACAAGACAATAACTGAAATAATTGTGACACTTAAAAGGAAAAACCAGGAAACAGTGATACTCAGAAATGAAAGCAAATACATGCTGATAAAGCCAGCTAGTGTCATGGAGACCTTGTACGGTACGTGACAATAGAAGAGAAAATAACTCCTCGTCTAATTTACTGAGACACTCCGCTCTAGCCAGCCACCCTCAAAGGTAACAGTTTCTGTGTTAGTTTTCTTTAGTAAATGTCTGTGCCAGTCGATTTTTCTAGCTATGAGATAATAAGTGTGCTTCCAGCTAAGCTAAGCGAAGGTGGACTTTTCAAAAGCTGAAATAGCTCAAAAGCACTTGGACTAATCACCTGAACCTTGGCACTGGCCCACATCATACTTTGCTCGGTGAGCACAGCCACGGGAGCTTCTCAGCGCTGCCAGATCCTCGTTGTTGTGCCCAGGACACAAGGAAGGAGCTTCAGTGTTCATGCAAGGAACAGCACTGGCTAGTACAGAGACTGCAGGCTGACACTCGGTGAAGTCTGGCCAGACTCTGAATTGCAAATTAATCCCTGAAAGTGACTACGAGTCTGAGCCGATGCTTTGAATTTGGCCACATTGTTCAGCAGAGAGGGAAGCTATCAAAAACCCTCACAGGAAGGATTACAACAGCTGCAGTCTTGAATCCCAAGCCCTGCCCTGCATGCACCAGGTAGGCATGATGTGTATTTCAATAAGGGAAAACAATAACATTCCATTTAGAGCTAAAAGCCAGAGTTTTTGAACCCAGATTGTCATGAAAAAATCACCGGTCTAACATCCCTTGCTGATTTAGTCCCATTTCACTCTTAGCAATAGTCGGTAAGCCAGACAGCGGCAGAAAATTGGAGCCTCAAAAGAAGCTCCTTACTGAAAACGATGTTCCAGAAATGGTCCTGGAGCAAAGACCCCAGACAAGAAGCTTCTCAGATGTGGGCACATTCAGCTTTAGGTGTCCCTGCATCTGGGAACGTAACCACGATGTTGCTCACCGCCAATAATACCATTTGCATTTTCTGCCATCTCAGCTGCCTGGGAAAAAGCGTAGACACTTCTGGCATCTTTTTGGGGGCCAGCTCATGGAGATGCTAGGTCTACTAGACAAGTACTAACAGGTGGGGGTGGAAGGGACCTTCCATGGTCATCTAGGCCATCTGTTAAGCCTTAACAATACACAAAGCAGGAATGTCTGTTCCCAACCTGAAGATCCATTTTTCCTAGAAAGTCAAATTTATACTTGAGAAAAGTCTTTATTACTGATTTTCTTCTGCAGTCCGTGAGGATGGAGCGTTAAGCAGACAGCCACGCTAGCAGCAAGCTGCCGCGGCGGCACCCGAGATAAGGAAACACTGAAGCTACTTAACCAGAGATTATCCCTGGGGTACACACGCTTCTGTGGATGCTTCAGCCGGGCTCTGCACGTAGGGAAGCATTTCGCTGTGCTGGCGGCAGCTGTGGTTTCTCCCCAGGGCTCCCAGGAGCCTGCTGCCCGCTGGGCACGCCGGGGCTGTGACAAAGCCCAGCAGCCGGCCCGCGCCTGTGGTTACTGAGGGCCGGTCACTACGCGGGAGTAGCCCACAAAAACACATTCCTGCGGCCTGGCATGTGGGTCCAGGTTACGCAACGGGAGAGCGTAATTAAATCAAATAGCAGACAACCCAGGGATGTTTCCCTCTCCTGTTCCTCCCCCGTTTTCCTTTCAGCCACGAGATCCGTATTTGAGGTGGCGCTGAACAGTTCTTGGAAGTCAGGGGTCGGGCAGCCCCCTGCCCGCTGGGGAACCCCAGTGTGTGCAGGTCCGGCAGGGACCGACCCCACCGGAATGCAGGGAGGCTGGCGGTGCCTTTTGTCCAAAACCTGCACGGAAGGGCTGCTCTTCTGAGTTAGTTTGGCAGGTACCTACATCCCATTTTTCCACCAAACCTGGTATCCTGAGCTCTCCCTGAGGGAGACAGGCCTTGCAGGATTGTCACCTGTCACCTCACCACCGAGCAAGGAGCGGAGCAAAGGCAACACCTACCCGCAAACAGCCGAGTGCCAAGAAATACCAGCCTCCTTTCAACGGGGCAGCCCCCCCAGCAGAATCCAAGCCTGCAGCACAGCCTTGAGCAACACCAATTCCTCCCTCCTACGGAGGCAGGGAGGAGATTAAAGCTAAAGGGGGGCTCCAGTGCCAGAGCAGCTTTCACTGCAACGATCCGCGGTGCCGCTGACTTACAGCGCAAGCAACAGTTCCCTGCCGACGGGCCGAAGGCTCACACCTTGGTACGTGTTCTTTAGAGGTGGCCGTACTGTTTCAGCGGTTTTTGTGGTGGCTTCCCTCCTCCCAGCCGCGCACCAGGCAATGCCTGCAGCCGGCAGCGCTCCTCCAGGCCCTGCAGCAAGTCTCCCGCGAGGGGAGACCCCCGAGCCATGGCTCCACAAGGCAAAGCAGGACGAGACAGTGAGACAGAACAGCTGGAACCTGTTCGGTGCAAACAATATTCAGTTTTTTGGCAACAAAGACCGACTACCACGATTTTGCTTAAACGCAATCTCCATAATCGGTAAAATAATAAAATGTTCACATCCCAATGGGCATAAACATAAACAGGGGGCACTGCAAGGCACTGAAGTGGGACTTTCCCTCCCTTGCCCCTGACGAGGCAGGGTCGGTGTGCACTGAGGCATTTGAGAGCCGCACAAAGTCCCAGCAAAATGTTTCCAGCTGTGGACTCTCTACTAGAGGGAGTCTGAGTGAACCCAGGCTGAGTGCCTGAGAGCTGAAGTATTTCGTGTTTAAGCTTCCCCAATGATCTTTCCAATACAGCTGCGTGGCGCGTGTACTTTTTATTCTAAACTCCAATTTCCATACATTTTTTTCCATTATGCGACTGCAACACAGCCCACAGCTGACTCAAGCTGCTCACCATTTTACAGATGTCTCTCTGTACTGTCAAAGCTGAACAATAATCAAGGGAATGAAACAAGAAGGAAAATGTTTCCAAAAATAACCAGAATAAGGGACTGAATGACCAGCATCCTCCACCAATTCATTCTGATGTTAGGAAACATTTGGTGGTATGTTGAAGAAAACATACCAACATATAGAACGTTGAATAAAACGGAACCAACAAAAACTTCACCCCTTTTAACCCGAGGTGAGCTATGCCAAGGAAATACCCATAAAAAGGGGTGACTGGCGAAGGATATTCACATACCTGAGCTCACTGGAACTAACATAAGGTTCTTGCAGAAGCACCATCAGCAGCGCGCAGCAGGAAACCATCACGTGGAGCCACGATGCAATGACCTCCCCCGTTCTGGCCAGTGAGTATGCCGGACAACCGGATAGCCAGACCCACGGCACCAACCCTCACCCAGCCCGCAGGCATTGTGCCCTCCCACTTCACTGTGACACTTACAGTTATGCTCTTACCAGTGTTGTGTGCCATTAACTGGGACAGGGAAAATAAAAAAGGGCCCGAGTTGATAGTTACTGGCTTCTGTGCTATTCTGACTTCACATTAGCCAGTTACATGTGGCCACATTAAAAAAAAACAAACAGACAACAACCCCCACACAACAAACGTGGGGAAAGGTAGCGTTGTAGGAAATGTTGCAAGAACTTCACTTCTCTCCAGTGCAGTTTTAAAAAGTACACATTTTTTGAAGCAGTAACAAAGAGCCGGCCTTCCTTTTGGTTTCTTTTTCGGTGGGTAGGTTTGGATTTTTTACTATTCATTTTACTCCTGTGTACTGCTCCCGTGTTAACCGTTCTATCGCTCTTGGGACACCTCCATCGAAACCTCTCTCCATCCCTAGCAGATGCTGCTAACAGAGGACCCTCCCCTCAGTCTCGGCTGGGCTAACACCAAGCGAGGCGTGTGCGCAGGAGCCTTTCAGCAGAGCGGGCGCAACGGCAATGAGCGGGCAGGTCCGTACAAGTAGTTTCATGCTGCGGCCATTTGTCTTTTTTGATAGATGTGCCTACAACCTCCAAAGTGATTTCACATGGCCCCTATCCAGCGCACGGAATGCACGCCCCCGTCACCTGAAAACACCCGTTCCCAGCCCTTGGCTGCCTTTGGCCCAGGGACCTCATGGGGCACCCGCTGCCCACAGCCACGGGGGCCCCGACCAGGCGTGGGAGCGATGCCGAGTGCGGCAGCAGGCCCAGGTTTACACCTGATCTCTTGTTCTCCACACAAGTATTTCATAAGCCAGCCCAGCTCTTTGCATTTGAACTTGGATCTTGAAAGTCAACACTCTCTAAAGCTGTTATTTTACCACAACGTAGCTTTTACTTCCAAACTCCGTATTGTGCCAGTAAGTCTTGTATATCCCATGTGCCACTGCAATGCCCCAGTCTTCCTCACGTGCTAGAAGTTTCTAGGAAAATAAGAATTCCTAACTACCCTCCTAAAAGGAAGCTTCATTTTATCCATTATCCAACTTGGGTTTGAAGCAAAACAAAGCAAAAAGGTAATTAATTACTCGCCTGTTGTCCTTACGGCCAAGATGCGGGTAGACGGGACTGTTGATGGGACTTACCTGTGAAGAGGGGGCCCAGCAACAGCAGTGCCCGCTGCAGAACTGCAAGGGTAAGCCACACAAACGCAAAGTGGGATAAACGGCAGCTCACAGACTTCCCATTTAAGCACAAAACAATCATAAATCCAAATCACACAAGAAAAAGGTTTATTGAAAAATAAAGTTCTCCCTAGTTTTTTTCTACAACAGTGAAAACAAAGCATTTTTCTATGCCATTAAAGTACAGACATTTACTTTTCTAATAATAAAATAAAATAAAAAAAATAAAAAAAAAATATCCCATCCTATTGAACCCCAGGAACTTGACAGTATCTGAACCAGTGTTCTGTTCTTTCTCAATCAAACTGCTTGAACGTAATATAGTGGAACACAACAATTTACATAAAACAAAGGATCAACCTTATAGGAGAGAATTCAAACCAAACACTCATCGTACCAGCCTGACCCTGAAGTTCTCATGCCTCATGTACATATAAAAACTCTCACCGACTCCAAATTACCATCTGCAAAAAGCAGCAATCTTTTAGTTTTATAGATTTCAGTAGAGTTTTTTTTCCATTTACAGTGCTACAGGGATTATTCAGACTTTGACCCCCATGGAGAGAGACAACTCCAGGGAATGAATCAGACCAGAAGCCGAAGAGCTGCCCCCAATTGCCCTCTGGAGGACCTGCCTGCAGCAGGCAGCCTAGCAAGCCCAGGGGCATCAACTTCTCCAAGCTCACATTAGCTTTGCAGTTATTCCCTTACATTTTTCTTTTAGCTCTTAGAATCTTCAGGGTAACTTTTCTCATAAAATTGACTCTTTTTTTTTTTTTTTTTTTTTTCTTTGGTAAAACCTGCCATTTCCTCCTCCTCCTCTGCTGTATTCCTTTGCAAAAAAACCCAAATAAACCCACGACTTCCTAAAAATATTGTTCACTGTCACTGTACTGCATCGGACCTGTTAATGAGCGTAACAAATTAGTTCTGGGTATAACCCTATTAAAATTAACTGCCTTCAGACAGCAATTTCACTTGATTTATCGGGTACCTATTTGATACTTCAAACTAATTTGCAGCTGCTGGAACCCAAGCCAGGACACGTTGCATGCACTTCGCCAAGTGCCTGGATGGCTCCAGTAAATGCCACAGCGTTATTTACATGCTCCTTAAAGCCAAGGGGTTTGCTGGCTCTGGCAGGACCCTGCCTTTGCTGCGGGGCCGGCTGTGAGCGGAGCAGCACTGAGCTAGGGCTAGTAATTTGCACAGTGCGGTACAGACCCGTTTTCCTGCACAGAGAAGCGGCCGTGCCTTACCAGTGCTGTGAAGGGTGAGGACAGCGGGGTCCGTGAGGTTTCGGTTCTGGGAGCCCTTGCCCAAGGTGACAAACTGTTCCCACACACAGCCCGCCTAAGGTAAATGGCACCTGCATCCCATCTTCCCGGCAGAGAGGAAGGTGTTAGTCACCAGATTGATTACAACTGAAGGTTTTTAAAAGCATTTTCTGTCTGTGGAAGGTGGAGTTATTACTCATCAAAACCTTTTAGGACCCGATTTGATTTACCCATTTAATAACCAGGTGGCTTAGCGCTGTTGAGGGAGCCCTGCTGAACTGAAACACACTCCTGTATGTTCCTAACCGTACGGATATGTGAAGGATTACACCTATAAAAGCGAGTCCCACAGGCAACAGTTGCACTTTGTTGTTTTTCCCTGGAACGTGAAAGAACATGAAGGATGCCTCACACCTGAGGCATTCTGGGGTTCAGCCTCTGCTATTTTCAACACGTTCCTACAGTAAACATTTTACACTTGATACACGGAGTTTGCTGTTTACACATTCCATTCAAATAGAATATTCAGAAATTACTAAGTAGTTTAAAAAAAACACCTATAGAGCTGCTTAAAAATATGAAGACGAGATTGAAGTCGCTGCCCGTAAACCAACATGTTTTGATGTTACATTTACAGCAATATTATTAAAGCATACCTCAATGGAACCGTATCTGTCCCTGGCCTTTTCAGCCTGACCGAAAGCATACATCTGTCAGTGCATTATTCTCCTCCACTTTACAGTGGTCCCTAGAATGATGGGACCAAAGGAGAACTACAAATGGAAAGAGATGGCAAGTCCAAAGTTGAAGGCATAGCAGCTGTAGGGCAAACATCACAAAAAAATAGCCATGCCAAAATGTTAGCACCCCTAGAAAAAAACAACTGTGAAATTGTAAACGGATAACTACTAGTCTCTTTAAAAATAAACAAAACAACAAACACCCTGCCCCTCCAACTCTAAACTGTAGGCTGTAGCTATTTAACCAAGTTTCCAACTCATACTGTAATAATAAGTAACATCAACTTAGTGATGATATATGCTGTAATAGCCAGCAAAACGGGCTCCCGATATATGTACAATAAAACCTGCAAGTGTTTGGTCTTTATCTTGTAAGATACAGTGCTTTATATTTATTAAAAAGGGAGAGCTGCTTTTTTAATTTGAAGAAAAAATGATGGAGGAGTTTTGCTATCACTGAAGCCAGTGGGAGTCATGAAGTTAATCAGGCTTGGATGAGATTGTATCTAGCCTCGTTCATCCCATTTAATTCATTTTACTAGCAAAATCTGCTCCTGAAATGCACTACAAGCGAAATACGTACCTGAGAAAGCAATTTAGATTGTTTATGTGAAAAGTGCTGCAAACTCATCAATCAACTTTGTAATTTAGATGGGCCACTCATTTTTGAGAGGGGAGGACATGTCTTTCATATCAAGGGTAAGCCAAGGCCGTTGACTAGGACTTTAAAGGATAGTAGCACATCATGATGAAGTGAGGAGAGGAGGCACGGGCTGATGCCCTGATTTGTGGCTGGTACCAGCAGAACCTTTCAGCAAGCCTGAACGCTTGTCGGTAAGTGAGCTGCAAAAGCTGGCACGAGTAGCTGGGAGCAGCGCTGAGCGGGGCAGACACAGAGTCCTGGCTCTGTCCACCACCCTGTTCCGCCATCTCCAGCTGACACGGACGGGATCAGCAGCCCTTTTGCAAAGTACTCCTCTTGCAGAAAAGCAGTAGCATTAAAAAGAAAAACATCTGCCATAAGCTGAATACCCAGAGTTCCCTCCACAGCGAGAGCTGTGAACTCGGGTATTGTGTTCTCCCGGTAGCACCAGGAACCGCCCCGAGCACTTCAATGCACAGATGTCTTTATTCAAAACCCCAACACCTCACAAGCTTTAATGTGGCTCTTCAGTGCTCCTGCTGATCGCATCAGACACAGCTGTTTCTAGAGGTTTTCTGTTAGCATTGACTCCTTGGGGAATGCCATGGCTTTAGATTGCTCTCTGGTCATTAAACAGACATCACACCCCTGCAGGAGCTCTCCCGTCAAATTACAGACAGTCAGTAAAGGGTATTCTGCTTGCAGAAGCAATGTTTTGCAAGAATTATTATAGTATCTCTTCGCTTATGAATCCTTACCTTCTAGTTTTAGAACAGATTTCTCCACTACTTAAAAACATTCAAAATTCATACCGCTAAGCTGGAGAGTCATCAAGCACCGTTTTTACCTGTAATTAGTGTTCCATTATACTTGTTCAGACAGTGTCCATATTCCAAACACTCATCCAAATCCCAAAGAAAGTAAAAAGAAAGGCACATAAACATTAAATATTTGTAGGAGAAACATAATCTGATATAAACAAGCAAACACACAGCTGCAACTATAACTTTACAAAAAGAAACATAGAAACTAAGCAAAAAATGCAAAAAGCAACTCTGTTTATACATGTGCAAATCAACTTGCATATATGAAATAAATGAGGTTTTTATTGGCATTTTTAAACAGTGTGTATTTACCAACTTTACCTTTCAAAGGAAAGCCTTTTAATGTTAATTTTAATAAATATGTAAATGCTTCTCTCAAGTTCTCTAATCTCATCGGAACAAGATTTTTGAAAAAAAAAAAACAGGTCACATACAAAAATACAAAATTTTAAAACAAAGAATGTCTTGATATGAGAGATATGTTTAAACGCTTGTAAAATGGTTTTATATTTGACTTTTGACATTTTTTCCCATCAGTCGCTGATCAAGATGATATTCAAATGCAAGTCATGCAAAAACCTGATTTCTGAGTAAAGGAAGCTGCAAGCTTTACTGTCAAGACTGAAAAACAGTAGCACAGTCCCATCTCTAATATCCTTGTTTAAGTGCAAGAGTTGGACTACACCTTTGTTCTTTAATTAGGAAGGGAAATAGTCATGGAACTCGGACAGAAGGCTGCCCTCTATCCTGAAATGTGGATATATATTATACATTTTAGTAAATCATTCAAATTTTTCAATAGTCCCACATGGATTTGCCTGAGTGCTGATCTGTGGAAGGATTCACCTATTTCTCAATGCACGCACAAACGCTGCTGTGTGATGGGGGAGTGCTGTGTCGGGTTTAGTGAGCAATGTTTACATGTAAAGTTTATGCACTTACGGTTCTCATAGGATAGTCTCCTTTTACACAAATTTAGACCGAAGCTGTACTTCCTACAAGTAATATTTCCTCTGAAAAGAGAGTTTGAAATGAATAACAGAGGCCTATCAAGTCATAGGGCTTGATTCTTTTTTCTTTGAGATTAATGAGTCTTCTCTATAGGTTTCAGTAGAAATAGGATCACACCCAACTCGTTCTGAAGCCCATTTAGACATTCTGTCCCTGGCTGAAACGCAAGCGGCACTGGTGCTGGCGCTTTCATTTTTGCCAGTGTGCAGTAATTCAGTTCAGTAGACTAGAAAGAAACAGTGCTAGAGCATGAAAAAACCAGAGCTCGGAATAGACTCTCCCTGCTATGGTAAAGGCAAACGTAGCATTGAGCAAAACACTAGACCAGAAAAATCTTATAATAACAAGTACCAAACCCCTCCCATCTCTAAAGGTTTAGAGGCAAAATAAAATGCAATATGTCATGTGGACCATACAGTGGCAGGGGTGGGGCGGGGTGGGGAACAAGCAAATATGTATTTACAGCAAAGAATTACACTACAGCAAAAACTACATGGTTTGCATTCTTTTAGTGCACACATACAAGTCTTTTGTTTCTGACATAATTCTGCGATGTGTCATTCCAAACTAAATTCCTGCCTGAAGAACCTCAGGCTGAACTGGTAAAGACAAGTTCTGCTGTTGCCTTTACTTTCAGCACCAGGTAGAAGTTGACAGACTTTGATATGCAGGATTTTCCAGTTGCACAAATATGCACAGCTACGCGGGGAATATTTTATATAAATACAAAATGAATTGTTGCGCCTGCTCAGACCCATCTCCAATCCTCCTCCCCCAGCTTTTCCAGGGTATTAAAACTATTGCAAACTACAGTTGTGCTGACTGAAGCAAATGCTGAGCTATGGTAACGGTACGGATTTTCATACTAGTTCGTGTTTTCTTTTCATACAAAAACTTTGCCTCCCGTTATAGAACCCAGCTGTTCTGTTTCTGGAAAATTACTCTGAAATACAGCAGATTTTGTCATCATCACAACCCGGTTCCTGGTGACCCTGCTGTTCAACAGCCCACACGTATTCTTTTTTGGATCCTCAACAAGCTCTCAGGATTAAGCTGCTGTGTAGTCCACAGCAATGTTATGGAGTGTTACAGGATAATGCTGTCAGGAGTGCTGAGGCAGGAAATGAAAAACTTGAAAAAGCTAATTCACTGCTTTGAAATTGAAACTTTATACTGTTCTGTGCTCTTGTCTTGAGACTTTATCCACGATGAAATAGCATTTCTCTTGCTTGGTCTTTGGTAGGTCAAGAGAGACATCAATATCCACACACACGGAAGGAACGCCAGTTACAAGAAAAAGCTGAACCCACCAGATATCATCCAAAAAAGGAAAAGTTAAAATATCTCTGCTTTTCACTATCACCTGGTAATGTTTGTTAATCTTTATGAACAAACCCTTAACGTTAATTTGAGGTTTTCATCCAGTACAGTCAGAGCACGTCCAAATTGTAAACCTGCAGACTACGACTACTTTGAAAATACACTGCAGATTTGTTTCTCGCTAATCTTAGCATATCATTTCCTGACTGCAAATGGTGCTGTCAAGCATGCCACCTTCTGCTGAAAAAAACCAAAAATTAAATCTATAAAAAGAAGGTGGGTTTAATTTGGATTTGATTTGCTGTTTTAAAAAAACATGAAGTTTGATTTGAATTCCAAATTTTTGAATTGTTTTATTCTGAATTTGTAACTGGTGTGCCTGCTAATAATAATAAAAAAAAAAAAAAAAAAAAGAGAAAAAAAAAGAAAGAAACACCTCCCCCCCAACCAGAAAAACAAAGAACCCACCAGACTGATCAATTCTTTTCTTAGCAGTTGTTTGTCTCCTCTTACTTGTTCTTTAGAAAAAAAAAATCTCTTTAAAAACCTAGCTAGTTATGAAGACATTTTACATTTCTACCATACAATAATTATAGTTAGCTTAGTTTAACCTCTCTATGTCATTCAGCAACACTTTAACTACTGGAAGCCGTAGCAAACCGAGGCTCTAACGATAATATTGCTCCAATGATGCCGAATACTTTTTGCTTCACACAGTATTTCTAGTAGACAGACTACAACAGAAGCATGGGCAAATTCCAAGGATTACTCTCTAAATGGGACCAGTAAATTGTGACAAGTCCATTCCAAAAAATGGTTGTATGTTTTTGTAGCTTTTCCACACTGAAGTATGCCACAACCTTAGTCAGTTGTCGAGTCGCCAAGATGTGCCACACGCTGGCAACTGCCTGTTTGCTCAGCCGTGATACTCTCTGTTTAGGCTGCTCTGATGCAGCAGCTGTGATGCAGACAATACCTTGTTGTATACAAAGATTTAAAACGCAAAAAAAGAAACAAGAAACAAGAACTGGGCCCAGATAACCCAATAACAGGGTACAGAGCTATCTTGTGATTCGGAGTTCTTGTGAAGTGAACCACTTCATAGCCATTGAAGCTAAAGCAGTACCCGAAACAGTGCACCTAGAATAAAATGTTAGTCTTCCCTCCCCTGCTCCCCCCTCCCTGAAGCACACTTTTTTTTCAATTTTCTACTGAAATGAAGCTGAAATCCTTTAGCTAACCATGATGGGGGATGTCCTAACTCATTAAAAAAATAGAAAACACTTCACCCAAACAACGAAAAAAGAAGTTTGATGGGTCTGGGAATTTTCTACAAACTATTCTGTGCAGTCATCTTCAAATCACTGTAGAACATGAAGCTCATTTCTCTTCACAAACAGATGAAGGAATCTGAAGAGTTACACTGCAAATGTTCTTACAGGAAAAAAAAGATCAGTTAGCTGTTTGTTATGAATGCCTCTTCTCTTGGTAGATAATTCTGCCCAGCAATGATAGCTCTGCCTGCAGCGAAAAACCTGGACAAAAGTGCAGGAAGTAATAAGTAGCTCCTTTCAAAACTACTTACATTTTGTCTTCAACTCTAAAGAAGCTCTGCTGCTGCTATAGGCAGTCTTTACAAAGCGCAACCTGCCCCTTAATATAGTCTCTGCAGGGGCAGACTCTTCTGTGGGTTGGGTGGGATCCGGCACAGCTGAACAGTAAGAGGTCACCTTGGAAAACACAGTGCTTCCTTCTTCCGTCAAAAGAGGGGACCAGAATATCGTTTGCAGACTCCATGGTGAGACATTCAACATTATGCCTAAAAAGCAAAGCAAAGCACATGATGTAAGTCACACTGGAGTTTACAGGAGTCCGGTAGTTTTCATCCTTCCTCACTAAAACTAAAATAAAATGCTATATGCATCCGAAGTCAAGCACATTTAGAACTGCGGATTTCCAGAACATGACCGATTTCTTTTCGCCTGCACAGATTCTCTCTGCAGAGGGCAGTACAGCCTTTCCAGTTTTACTCTGCTTCCTAAAGGTTAAAGAAAGAAATAAAAAAGGAAAAAAGCCATGCTTTTGACTGTTCCCCAAAAGCATACTATTTAAATCCACCATGGATTTCTAGTAAAACAAAACCAGAGAATCTGAACTCGGGAGATCTTCTCACTGAATGCAGTGGGGATCTCGCCCAGAGAAGCCACACGGTGCCCAGTGGCTCCCGGTGTGGTCAGCCAGACTGCCAGGGTGAGGGGTGCTGCTTCCCACAGCAGAGCAGGACCCACCGCTCCACGAACCAGCTAGCACTAGCTGGCCGAAGGAAGAAAAAGTCTAGATGCTGCTTTCTGACCACGGAGCTTAAGCATGAGAGTAGCAATTCCAGCGGAGGCTTGTTTTTCACTTATTCTGGAAACACTGGTAGCTTTCAGCGTTGAACAGATTTTTTTCCACAGAATTACAATTTTGTCTAGACAGCTAGAAAAGAAGCCTGACAAAGTTTTTATATGAGCTGCTTCTGAACTCTATTGGAAACGACAACTTTTCAAACAAAACACAAAAATGAAAACCTTCTTAGCAAAACATAGAGGCAGAAAAACTATAAAGCAGCTGTTTGTTGAAGCCCAGTTTTCATTCCAAAAGCAACACAGACACATTCTGAAAGAGGCAGCACCTGAAAGCAACATTAATTTCCTTAATGCATAGGCGGTAAGTTTTATAAATGGGTACTACTACCTCTAGTGTACAAGGGTTAACAATTCTTTACCTAGGACAATACTGTCAAAAGATTTGCAGAAACAGTAATTGCTAATTTCCAGTGAATACAGATGTTTCAATATGGATGCTAATTGTGACCAAAGAGGGACCTCAATAAGTAAAAGCAGCGCTTTGTAAGTGCTATATTTAAAATCGTGTGGACAACTGATACCACATTGATCACACAACGTGTACTGAGTTCTATTTACTGCAACAAAATGCATTTTGTTTCTGACCCAGCACGGTTAGGATTAGAGCTGAGAGCCACGCAAGTTCTCTAACTCTCAGAGAAGTACGGCAAAAGCCATGGCAAAAGCTATGGAACAGCACACCTGCTCAGCCAGGGCTGCAAAGGGTCCACCCCAACACAACTGTAGCCCTGGCACCTGCGATTCCAGCAGCACAAGTAGCTTTGCTCAGTGCAAGGAACCCACAGCAAAGGGTGCACACAATAGGGGATGGAGGGCGGAAGGAAGAGATGTATATTTTTGGCCTCGGTGCTGTACTTCTCACTGCAAAACGCGTGCTACGTGGAATGGTGCTCTCAGCACAGCAGTAACTTCTCCAATCCACTACTACAAAGAACTGACAGCTAACCTCACAGCTTGCTGCAGCCACACGGACAGTGCTTTTCTCTCCACCTTGCCTTCTCACAGAATTCGTACACTAAACTTCATGCGTGGCAAAAAAACAGTGCAATGAAAAGTGACCAAATAATATGTTTGTGCTTTAAGGTACTTACCTAAGCAGAGCTTTGTCCTTGTTAAGATGCTGGAAGAAGGAAGGCTCACAGATGAGCTGGCTTTCCTGACAAACTTGTTTACAGGATTTTCCAGGTTCAGCGATTTTGACTTGAAGGGCACTTAATGGGGGCCACATCACCTGCCCGTGACAGAAATCCTGCAGCGACAGATTATATTTTAATATGATACATCCAGTCCCTTGACACCAATTTTCCTCATTAGTAAAATAAGTGGTTATTATCACCCAAACACTCATTTTTCAGCTCATTTCAATTGTATTAAAATCAATAATTTAAGCACATTTTAAAACATTTTTTTTTTTAGCATGAGGGAATCATCACCTTTGATTGCCAATTGAAACGTGGTAGTTTCATTCATCCTAAAGAAGCTCCTTCCCAACCTTTACCTTTTTTATTTATTGTAAGCAACTCTAGCTAGACTCTACTTCTGCACAGCCAGCCCATCCTGGCTTTCTCAGTGACCCCTCTTTCACTAACTCAGTACTAGCGGAACTATTTTTGTAACAGCACAAATATCAGGAGGAAGTTCTGGTAGGAGATGAATTCCAGAGGCCAGTTAGCCTGTAGGTGAGAAATGTCTCTGGTGGCCCATGCAGAACCACGTGGAGAAGATCAGGGGACTCGCAGCGCAATGGAGTGGAGCTAAACTCATAAAAGACTGAAGATTTCTATAAAGCAACCAGGATTCAAAGAGTTTATTTGCTGCTCTTGGTTGAACTGCTAGTAAAAGTGCTCTCCCAACACTGCAAAAAAATTGTCTATAAATAATGCAAGCAGTCAAGTGTCACCGCAGCAGGAAAAGGGAAGGCAGAAACGACATCTATCTAAATACACCTGCTAATGAAAATATTCAAAGACAAGTTCTTATGGTCTTGACATTTAAAATGAGAAAAAGCCAAGAGAAAATATTTATCACCGGTTTTGTATAACATCCCATGATACTCAGCCATTATTTTAACATTTGGCAATTCTCATCAAAAGGCGATCAAAAAATCTGGGCACAGTCTGTCCATGGTTTGCTTTTTCCTGACAAAACTAATACTTGTATGAACAGGTCCCGCACTGTGACCCAAAGCTTAGAAGGGCTGAACTACTTGAAGTTTTAATGAAGCTAAGAGCCCAGGTCATTTACCGGTTCTCAGTATCAGTTTGGTGGTTTTCTTCTCTGTTTAGATTTCCTCTGCTAAAAGAGGAAGTTTTCCTAATCCCAGGTCCAACCATAAATTTAGTATTATACAACCATGAATCACAGAACATCTTCAGTTGGAATGGACTCACGAAGACCACAGAGTCCAACTCCTGACTCCACACAGAGCAACCTAAAAGCTAAACCACATATCTAAGAGCATTGTCCAAATGCTTCTTCAACATTGACGGGCTTGGGGCCATGACCACTTCCCTGGGGAGCTTGTTCCACTGCTTGACCACCCTCTCGGTGAAGAGCTTTTTCCCAGTGCCTGTTCTGAACTCTCCCTGATGCAGCTCTGAGCCATTCCCTTGTGACATATTTGAAAAAACTGAGTAATTTTAGAGCATATTTACGGCAGAATAGTTTTAACCGCCTCTAAAAAAACAGGTTGACAATAGACGGTTGGAGGTACCTTTTAATGAAGTTGTTTCAAAAAGGTCATTTTGCTATTTGGACTTAAGTGCCCTGCTTATTCTGTCCATTTATAAATCTATTTAAAATACTAGATGCCAGAGAAAATCTCTATAGGTTCAAAATCCAATCCGATACAGTAATCTATACTATATAATACTGTAATAATATCCAATATTAAACTGTGATATCGCATTGGATTCACAGCTGCTGCAGGCAGAAGTCAAAGGTGTTCAAAGACAGCAGATCACTTGTGAGGCTTTGCCTTTTGCTGCGGGCTTCGGCTTTTAACATCTCTTAGTTAAAAATTCTTCCCAGAAACTGGGCACCCACAGCTTGGTGGGCAGCCTCCCTCAGCTTATGCCACCCTGAAGCGTGTCTCAGCGTACATCACCTTCACAGCTACCAACACACAGGGCTGTGTTTCAGTTTGCTGTCTCTGGCTAGTTTTCCCATCAACCATCAAAAGCAACTGAAATTTGGGAGCTTCAACCCAGTCTGTCTTGCCCTACAACCCTACATGCAGAAGAGTAAAATAAAGTAAGAAAAAAAGGATGTTACGTAAACCAGAAGGTTAAGCTTCACCAGAGACTGTATTTATGTTAGGTTTTACCTCTAACCATAATTACAAGGTGAGACAGGCTCAGTCCTGCCATCAAAGAGGTGTCCTCCTCCCTCTGGCTTGTCTTGCTCTTGGATAAATGTCCTCACTCCACTCGCTCCGCCAGGCTCTGGTGCTCAGCTGACCCTCTGCTGAGCCAAGTCAGTGCGCTAACCTAGCAGAGCCCTGCCAAAAACGTTTCCTGCCAGGTTACCCAATACTCTGCTTGACCACATCTTTCCAAGTCAGCATGCCTGTTCCACCAGCGCAGCCCGCCTCATCCAACAGCTCCCAAGCGCGCAGCAGGGAATCTGCAGCTGCTTCGGCTGCAGTTGCCTGGCTGCTCCTTCGATGGCAGTGCCAATTCAAGCACAGCCCCATCCTTGCGTTGCCACCCTACGCTGGCTGCTTGGCAGAGCTGACACAACTGTTTGTGCAGCCACAGAGCATACAGGATCAAGGGGTGGATTCAGCAGATGGCACAGATGCACCTGACAGCCAGGCTGGGCCGCTGGCAGGAAGGAGTGAAAGCTGTTCTAATCCAGCTGAAGGTGGCTCTGCTAAACGTGGAACCACAGCTCACGGGAATTTGTGAATAGTTCTTACTTCAGACCTTAAAGATCTTCAGCCCAGCTGCCGGATCTGAAGATTCAGGGAATTCACAAAACCTTTCTCGTGAACACTGTTCTCCCTCCTGATCCTGACCCAAGACCCCAAAAGGGAGACTCCGGACAACTTTAAATCCTACAGATTCACCATCTTACAAGGTGACTTGCGGGCAAGTGTATCTGGCCCCATCCTCTTTACCTTCAAACACCCCCTGAAGGCCACAGTCCCGTAGTTAATGCACCCCACAACCTCTGACCCAGACCAACTCCAGGCACCTTCGTTCCTGTTCCAGGCTTGTGCTGCTTTCTCTGTTCTGCCTGCCTCCCACCACATACTCTTCAACATAAAGTCTCAGCCTTTACTTTTCCTTCATCTGATGTGTTAATCAGCCACAGTGCTAATAATGATGCCTGAGCATCCTGGGGGCTGTGAAACAATAACAGTTTTTGACAATTAGTCAAAGCAATGAACAAAATTACAGCGCTCTATTTATTTCCGAGAAGCAGGCAGTACAGGCCAGGGCTCAGCCCTTGGGGGTGGTCCAGGGGGGAGAGACAGGTTTGCCCCACGAACGCTACCTCTGGATTGTGTCTTTTTCTCCCTTACACTGAACTTGATTTCATCCTGTATTGACAAAACCCCTCCATTAGAGCTAACTTGGGTAAGAAGAATCAAAAGGAGCAGAGGTGCTCTGACAGGCTATGCCATCAGTGCAGCAACAAAAAGCTTAAAGCATTTTTTGGCAGGAAACTGGAAATAGCTCTGTTATCTACGCTTCTGACCTGAAGCTGTGTCTTTCTTTATTACTATCTTTAATACCCCCCCAACTTTTAAGAAATGCAGGTACAGGAACAGAATCAGTGCTTCTGAAAGAAATCCTGGCAATAATCTGAGATACAGGTGATTCCTATCTCGCTTCTGCAGCAGCCAGAACAAAAGGCAGAGCTGGCTGCTGCAACAGATCTGGCCTTGGCCAGAAGGCCCAGCAAACACAGTTTCTAGAAATCAGGATCCCATGTAAATCGCTGCAGTTTATTACTCCAACTCAGTATCTTCTGCTGCTCTCAGCTGGCAATAATGCATGGGAACCGAAAGCCCTTTAAGTAACCGTTTCCCAAACCATTTAAAGCTTTATTGATTGAAACTAAATACTTGAAACATCCACCCAGAGGCTTTAGCCTAAGTGCAAATCTACCACAAAAGTATCTCTACATTTATGTGATACTTCATGATCCAAAGATTTTTTTGTGTGTAGACAGTTAAAGAACTCGCATATACACTGAAAAATTACTTTGCACCAAGGGCTGCCCAGCTATTATTTCTACTTGAACAGCAACAACACTGAGAAGCTTCAAAATGGAGAGGGTTCTCCCTTCCCAACATAAAACAGGAGTCATCCACAACAGAAGTTCATACCTGTCTTTCAATAAATGCATTCATCCTCTGAAGCATTCCCTCACAGGTAAATTCATAGGGCAAATAAGGGTCAATCTGTGGAAACAATGTGTGTTAAGGTTAGAGGTTATTTTGTTTAAATTAACTTCGTAAGGTGCTGCATGGTAGCTGCTTGGATTGCAAATACTACATTATAGCTTAAGTAGCAACAATAAACAAACTCATTAGCAAATCACAATTTCACAAAACCATCAGCAGTTTACACTGATTTTTTTCTCCCTTGCAAAGGCAATAAAAATTGCTTAGTGATTATCTTTAAGGAAACTCAGGGTATACTGCAAAGCTATAGATATAAAGCTAGCCTGAGACCCTACGGGATTCCAGAGCTCCAGCTTTAACTAAGTTTCAGTTCTGGAGTTGAAGTGAAAAAGAAAACATTATGACAAAAAAAGAATGCGGTATCTTTGAAAATCACTTCAATCTTTTTATTTTCCGCTTGAAGTGCCCTCATTACAATTCCACACCGTAAGTGCACAACCACTTCAGTGGCGGTTACATCAAGGCTAGAAAATCAGTCAAAGGAGCGGAGCATGTATTTGGAGAGCCTGCAATGCTCTAAGGATCAACAAGGCAACTTCCACACTGAATGCACAGGAACAGACTGCTGTATAATTTACATAGGAAATTCACATTTCTATACAAATTCACTCACGTTCGTTTTTTTCAGGTAAAAACCTGACTGATCCAGTACTAAAACATGATAATCAGATACCACAGATATGTAATAACAATTTCCCTCCCCCCGCCTCCCCTGCTCCGTATCTTACCACAGTGCAGTACTCTGCTTTAATTAGACTAACATCAGGAAGCACTCTATATGCAGCACACAATATACCCACAAGTGCTGATGACAAAGTGAGGACACATTTCTCACCTTTTGATTCAAAATTGATTTCACAGCCTTCTCAACTTCAGAAAGATCATTGATGTCTACAGTCCAGACATGGGGCTTCCCAATGTAAACTTCAGCATAGGGATGCTGAGACGTCAACTGAAAGGAAGAAACAAACGATACTGGTAAAAATTAATGTGTCAGGCTATCATTCCCTCTCACCCTCTTCATCACTTTTTGGACGAAATGCACTAGGCTAATGCAGGAATTCAGTCAACGTCATTCGTTCTAAATTATCTTTCAGATATTCTGTGTTGAAATATAGAGAGTGAATTTAGTTGGAAAACTGAAAATCAGATAATAACACAGATCACAAGTAACATCTATGCACCTCTAATTTGTGGCTTTGATCCTCTTAACGACCCACATCAGAGAAGACTTGATGCTTACTGAAACTACTTTTCAACATGACCCTGCTTCTCCACGCCGCTCTCTTTTTCACAACCCATAATTGCTACTAGTCCTGGTTAGACCTGCATGACTCGCTTCAAGAGATGTCATCCTCATCCCGTCTCAACTTCAGACAACGTCCTCACCCTGTTTCTCCTTCGAATTTCAAACATTTCCAAGCTTCTGTGAGCAGCAGCGAATAAAGATTCATTTCTATCACTTAGGATGAATTCTGACTCTCGCTGCTGATAGTACAAGAGCAACTTGACCTCAGTGTTTAATGTTGTTTTGCTCACCACTTTGTCAGAAAGCATATTCAATAAATACACAAGTAGATAACTAAGAACAATCATATCAGAGATTACTTTCAGAACTAGCTGGACAGCACAAAGTAATTTTATGAAAGGCTGCACAGGAGTGAGAAGAACAGGCAAATGAACACACTGAGAGAAGCAAAAGCTGCAGAAGGGAGTTTTTCACACTAGCCTCACAAGACAATTGCTTCATAAATAAATACAAAAAACCTCCTACAGGACAAATTATTCACAGGCAACTTTTATACAGCTGCCTCTTTATGCATGATACAAAGAAAAACCTAGAGAGTGCAAAAGATCTGAAGCAGCAAACTGCACCTGTTGGAGTCTTGTCCTGCACTAGGCATACACCGTACTTGAAACTCTTCCTCAATCAATGCAAGAAACTACTTTACAAAAATTTTGCCTATTGCATTTTGGTTGTGGACAAGAGAAGCCAGTCTTGTCATTATATCCGAGAGCAGTGCTCCAGGGGCTCTGGCTGCAGGGCATGGGGTGGTGAGAGCTCAGGGACTGCCTGGAGGACTGCGGCTGCTGGGCCAGGAACTCCGGCTGCTCCTGCACACAGACAGCTCCCTGCACTCACCTGCAGCCCCCTGTGCTGTGCTCCCATCGGCGTATTTTAAATTCCTCCAAAAGCTCCAACGCGTCTCGAAGACTGACATATTCTAACCTTTTTTCAATAGCCGCTGTATGGACTTAAACATTTGGGTTACCAAGACCGAGTTCCCAGGGCACTTCTGTCTGGACTTCAAATGGCCAAAGCTACATTCCTGTTGCTTTCAGTAGTAACAAAAAACCTACTGCACCTTTAAAACTATGAACGTAACACAGAGTTCTAAATTCCACAAAGCTTTAGGAATCATGCCTTAGACCACTCTTTCTCTACTGTCTCAGACGAAACAGCAATGTTAAAGCCAGATCTGATCTGGAAGATGAACTACTAAACTTCTCAGACCAGTAGCTGTTGTATTAAGAGTAACGTACTTTTATTGCACCAATTATTCTCCACCTATATTCTCAAAAAATATTAAGACTATTTCCCAATACTGAAATGCTTTAATTAGCCAAGGTTTAATGTTTCAGATAACTCAGGAGATACTCCCTCTGCCTATAATTAAAATCTGTAAGAATTCTTATGAATAGATTTGGAATTAATTTCTAATTTCAGGTCTTTTTTCCTTCCTAAAAGCATAAAATGAATGAAACCACACCCACCAAATACACATTTCAACTAGATTTAGCATAGAATGTCTTCTTGTTTTCTTTCGGGAACAGGGTAGAGGGAATGGGAAAAAAATATTGGTACAAATATTGGTACAAAACAAGCTGCTTGAAGGTAATTTTTTCCCCCACTGCCTCTTTCCCCCAGCAAAATCATGTCCCAAGATAAAACAACTGCTAAGCTAAAATGAAAATTGTCATTTTCAGTTTTTGTACAGATACTTTACTACAGGACTCCATCTTTGGGGTAAAGGGGAAACAGTTAACTCCCCCCAAGCCCAGTAAATTCTACCTAGGACAAGAGAGAAATAGTGACTTACAGTGGTTACTTTACAACAGTACTGAACACGGGCTTTATCTTCAGATTCATCTATGGATAATCAATTTGCAGAACCAACAAGCTCTTGTTGTTCTCCATCAACACTTGAAAAAACTGAAACATTTACTGACTCTTAATCCCAAAGAACAAGCACATAGATTACTGGAAATCGGATCTAAATGCAGTTGTGAAAATCAGTTAGAGAAAAGGTTATTCTCAGGATAGCTCAGCAGAGCATGTGAACCCAGTAACATTTGTGAACAACGTTCATTATATTATTTTGTACTAAAGCAGTCAATAGGGATTATTTTTCTGTGCAAGTCAGGTTCACAGCCACATGCCAGTGGGGCTTAGCATGGCATTCCAAGCACTAAAATTCCTAATAAAGAGTTAGGTCGGTCCAGATTATTTACTGAGTCTGACCAGTTATAGCATCTGTGTACAGAACAACTGGAAATGGAACAGTCAAGCGACCCACAGAAGAAAAGCTTTGAAAGGTGCCATGCCCAAGGAGAAAGTTTAAACAGACTTTTCCCTCATTACTGCCATCTCCTTTGTTGGCAATGCAAACTGTGAGAAGGGGCGAGTCTGAACTCATGTCCTGTACGAGCTGAATGTATAAGAGGCTGAAAGGCAATTAGAGTCCTGGATCATAAAATCATAAGGAATTTACGTTCCTGGTTTCAAACAGGAAACTGTCTTTTGCTTATCAGCTAGCTGGTGCTGATCAGTACACGATTTATATATCCAAGTGTAAACTTGAACTGAGAAATATAGCTGTGCAAGGTTCTCATTGTCTGTTACCAGACGACTTTCCCTTCAGCTAAGTATGTAAAGAAAATACATATATACACACCTATGAACAAGACACGGTCACAGGCAAAAAGTACTAATGTCAAAAATGGCCACGTGACTGTTAAATGCTTGCAAGCGGTATAGGCTACACTTTACCTATTCCAAAGTCAGTGCCAGGATGAGGGGCGAGTTTACTTAGCCTCTTTTTTCTCCTACTAGAGCTAAACACAAACTGGCTGTTTTGAAAGCTTGAGGTTTGGTTTTCCCGTTCTCTTAAAGAGTCAGTTCTCTAAACATCTTCAGTGTTTAACCACAAACACGGTGGGCTGTGACCATTAACAACACAGCTCAACAGTGCCTTGAGCAGGTCTTTTCTGGAGGAAAAAAAAAAAAATATCCTAAAACATACACACAACTACTCACTAATGCCATTTTTATAATTTACTTAAACACCTTTTTACTTCCTGCACAGTACACAGTAATGTTTGTTTCTTCAACAAAATAAAACCACTCTCAAATGACACATCACGTATCATATGACATGATCTGTTCCTTGGCAGAACATCAGGTTTTCAAGGGAAACTTCAGTTTACGATCTATCAATAAGAAGCAGCAGAATATACACGAGGCAAAACTAGAGGTAAAGCTTAACAATATGTTAATGAATAAACTTGGTTTTTCTACAAAAGTAAGGACTGATAATCCCATCAATGGCTAAAGAAAACAACAGTTGCACACCTTTTGCAATAAACAGTGAACATTTGAGAGCAGCCTGGAGAAGAAGGACGTTGGGAGCTGTTGGGTGATGAGAAGCTCAACATGACCCAACAATGTGCACTCGCAGCCCTGAAAGCCAACTGCACCCTGGGCTGCGTCACGAGCAGCGAGGCCAGCAGGGCGAGGGGGGATTCTGCCCCTCTGCTCGGTGCTCAGGAGACCCCACCTGGAGTACTGTGTGCTGCTCTGGGGCCCCCAACATAAGCAGGACGTGGACCTGTTGGGGTGAGTCCAGAGGAGACCACGAAGATGATCAGGGGGCTGGAGCAGCTCTCCTGGGAAGACAGGCTGAGAGAGTTGGGGCTGTTCAGCCTGGAGAAGAGCAGGCTCCGGGGAGACCTTACAGCGGCTTCCAGTGCCTACAGGGGCCGCCGAGAAAGCTGGAGAGGGGCTTCTTACAAGGGCGTGTAGTGACGGGACGAGGGGGAATGGCTTTAAGCTGGAAGAGGGTAGATTCAGATTAGATATCAGCAAGAAATTCTTTACTGTGAGGGCGGCGAGGCGGTGGGCCAGGCTGCCCAGAGCAGCTGTGGGTGCCCCATCCCTGGCAGTGCTCCAGGCCAGGCTGGATGGGGCTGGGAGCAGCCTGGGCTGGGGGGGGGGGTGTCCCTGCCCGGGGCAGGGGGGTGGAACTAGATGTTCTGTAATGTCCCTTCCAACCCAAACCATTCTATGAAGCATGCAATTTTTCCTATATTGTGTTACTAAAAAAAAAAAAATCACAACAATTTTCAATAAAGAAATGAACAAGCTTGAGAAAGCTTACCTCTCGGAGTGTTGGTTTGCCTTTGAAAAATTCCGTGTTTTTGCTACTTTTTGGCGGGTTAAATCTTAAATTTAGAAAAGCACATCCATTAGCAATAGCTTCTAAAGGAGCCGGCCCTTCATATGGAAATCCAAGACCAACAAATAGCTGAAAAATAGAAAACAAGGACTATCTTAGTTTTTGTTCTTTACAAAAACTGAAATGTAAGAGCTAACTTAAAATAAACAATAACACATCCTAAATGTACCAGCCTAAAAAAAATGTAGCATTAAGAAGAAAATGGGAAAAACTCAGCAGCTCACCCCCTCCTACCCAAGCAGTAACAGAATGTCCTGTAAAAGACATTTGACAATAACCTGTAGTAAACTGCGGTGTTTTTTCACAGAGCTGAGGCAACAACAGACCCTTTCAGTTATTTTTTTGGGGAAAAAAAAAAGTCATTTGGTGGTTTGATTGATGTTGAAATAAAACTGCTGGGGCTCTCTCGCAGGTATGGGCTTTACTGCAGCAACCTCACCGAACAGCTACGCTACTGTCTTCCCTTCTCCCACATCAGCTAACCTGCCGGTTCTGCCAACATGCACACACTCCTGGCCAGCTGATTAAGTCTTCTAATTAAAACGGTAGATGGCAGCAAACAGCAGCTGAAGACACCGTACTTGGGCAGCAAGAGTTTGCATAGGATTAAGAAGGTTCAACGCCCCCAAGGTAAATTGAAGGAGAAAAAATTTATTACAAAGCTATTCTTACACCAGCTGAGATTACAAGTGCTCTAGAAAAGGCAGTGCTTTTCTCCCTTGTAAAGAAATTCAATATTTTTTCAGAGTTGTCTGGCTTTTATGTGGATCTTGACCCCTTTCCTGGCTGAACATAATTAAAACCCTTGAATTAAATATAGGATTCTTCACCTTTATTTGAATGTGTGTGTATAACAGGAGGATTACAAGCTGTGATTTGTAACAGCAATTTCTCAGCACTGCTGCATGACTTAACATATATAGACAGCCACTGCTTTTTTCAAGAGAATAAAAAGCAATCTTCATAACTATTAGAATCATGTATTCAGGATGTAGGTATTAAAAGAAGTCAAATTATACTATCCTGCATTAAATTTTCTACAAGATGGAAACAAATCCTAGTAACAGAAGATTCAAAACCGATGGCCCTTTCTAGGAGCTGATCTTAACATCGATGCATAAACCTGTAGTCAGTACTGTGCACAGACATTGCCAGGCACTGCAGCATCAATTCTCTCCAACCTATAGCAACAACAGTATAAAATTCTGATTTGGCTCATTTTAAAAATAATATTAACGCTTCTCAGCATAGTTGAGGATGTACAATTTTCACTGCATGGAGCTGAATATTGTTATTTCAGTTTTCAATTTTCAGGTTAAAAAGGTTGCCTACTTGCAAAAACTTTCTTGGCTATCTTGCAGATTTAAATCTTAAATAAAACTCTCCAGTGGCTGAGAAAAAAAAAAAAAACACCAAAAAAACAACAAAAAGAGAGAGATCTGAAAGACTATCTCCACTACAGATTATCTAAATGTAGGGTTTATATATGGCATAAGATACCTTACCTCTTAGTTAGAAAAAAAATATACTAAATTTCATCTCAAAAGAGGCTTAATTTAAAGAAAGGTAATCTCTTGAAAATAATGAACTATGGACATTAAACCATTTAATGCAATCTGCACACATAATGTTATTTATTTAAACTACTCCTTAGTTCAGGCAGAAAACCAGCTGAGACCCAGCAATTAAAACCATCTGAAGTATCAATTCTCCTACGGTCCTGTGTTTGTCTGTTATGCGCAGAATGCTGGTTTGTTTGCTTAGTTTTAAGTTTTTTAATAATCTGCTGCTGTGCACTGCTGAACAGTTCTGTATTTGACTGATCCGTTTATTTAGGAGGAAACTCCATCGGGAAAGAAACATGGTTTTATGTTTTGACAGCTCAGAGCACACTGTCAACACTTAATCTATAATAAATAGCTTACCACCTGTTTCGCATCCATTTTCCAACCTTACCTCTAAGCAGCACCATACCTTTGAAGAAAGAAGGAAGGATGGATGTCTGATTGCATGTGTATGTGCTGCCTGTTGGCCCGAGGTTGCAGCCTGGCTCGCAGCTGTCTGCAGCCCCCGCCAGCTCCTTCTATCAACCCTCAAAAATCTTCTACCACTCTCCATCACATCGTCACCAGGTCAGCTGAAATTCCCAAACTGAATCTAGACTCTGCTCCTGAAAATCACCCTTTATTAACGTTCCTTAGTTAGGGAGCTATTATTTTTGTATAGTATAAAGAGGAACTGAGAAAAACCAGCAAAACTGAGGAATATCTTAACTGCCCCACCCAAGAAAGTCACATTCGTTATGATTCAGAATGCAAGCAACACAGGTCATTTTTGTATCTTATTCTTCGGATACTCTAATTTACTAAACCTTTGAATTACCTGCGACTTATTTCCAGAAAGGCTAAAACCATCTGTCAAGGTAATTCCTAGAAGTATGCAAAAAATATTGCAAGCCACTATGTAAAAAGGAAGTAGGGAAGGAAAAATAAAAAAAAAAAAGAAAAAAGCAGAAATAACAAGCAACAGTTTTCAGGTCCGAGTGAAGCAAGCATCCACTCGCAGCAGAGCTGAGGCCGTGTGAAAGACTTTCTGCCACAAAACGGTAAAGATTTACAACAGGCTGTGTTTCCACTATTTTGTGATACAAATATACGCTGTTGCCTCCACCACGTAAGGTGCTGACTATGGCTTTCAGGGTACTCTCTTACTGGATGCTATGTCTGGTAACACAGGCCACTGTGGAGAGGCACCTTCACCCTACGGCTGAAGATCTATAATGCAAAACTCCAGATCTGACAACATTGCTAATGTAACTGCGGGTACACACAGTTCAAAAATGTTAGCCATGATCTTGTTTTGTTTGCTGCAGCAGAATTGCTATGCAAAGTAGAATTCTTTTATGCTTTACTGGTTGATTAGTGCTTGAAACCATTTCATTTTCTGTATGTGAGCATTTTTCTCAGCTTTCAAATGCTTTTGAAAGCCAGAACTGCTATTTTTCATACAGTGCTTTCAGTGGGCACATGCCACAGTAGGCTGTGTATGCTAATGCCCCATATGATGTGATGATTGCCAGCAGGTGTTTACAGTATAGAAGTATTATCTGAAGGAGATAACAGCGAATACAGATGTAAAATGATCATCGCAACAGCGGTGTGGTTTGGGTTTTTTAAAACCATTTCCTTGTTTGCAAGGTCTGCTACCCAGGTGGGTCTGTGCCTGTAAGGTCTGCAGGAATCAAAAAAGGGAGTTCGTATCTGCAATCTCACCTTGCATATAACAGGTGTTGAAACCTTTAAGCGCAAATACTTTGGTTTTCATAAGAAAGGCTCCTCAGGAACCTTTTCTGCCTTTGCAGTGAACTGAACCCCTGGTTTGGAATTTCGGGCTTTTGAGTTGGCCAGCAATCACCAGACCAGCCATTCTTTTCTGATTATAACGTAAGCAGCCCTTCTTCCATGGTGCAGTAGCTAAGTGGAGAATTGCCTGACATGAAAAGTGCTTCACAATCAGTCCCGTGAAAAAACAGGCTGGTTTGGTTTTGTTTTTCAGAAACCACTGACTTTCAAGCTGACACTCAACAATTTATTTGTGGAGTTTACAGCACTAGATCGAACTATTATTAAAATGAGTACTTGAGCAAACAGTCTTTCTGAATTATAGCCAAAAGTATAAAATAAGGACTGAATGTTTTACTTCACTGACACTAATTCAGACTATCTGAATATTTAAGAGAAAAAAATCATATTCCAGAGACTAAATGCTATAGCTTCATAAACAGGAGTGTTTATCTCCTCCTTTTCCCCTTTCTAACATTACTGCACTTTATCTAATTTATTCTGTCAGGTCGGTAGATTTATCACCACTTTTGTATGCCTTCTTACTGAACTTACATATTCTCTTCTGAACTACAGAAAGAGAAGCGTAGCAAAGGTTAACTATCTTGATATATTTTTCTCATGAATATAAAAGAGTTTCTGGAAAAGTCAATCCTTTTGGGATTGAAGCAACTTTAGAATAGAATCACTAGTTAATGACTTTTCAGCTGATTTTGTGAAGCGTGTGGAAGTAAAAAATATATTACTTCATAAAAGGCAACATGAAAAAAAAAGTTTGTTTTCCTATTCCTGCTTATCCAACACTGCAACAAGATTTTTCTCTGTCTAAACAGAGTGTTGCTCCTACTTTTATTAATCGCCATTCAGAAACTGTAAATTCCACTTAGTAAAAGAATCTGAATTCCCTCAAAAATTCACAGTGACTTGAAGTAAAAAGTTGCATCTGAAACTTTCTCAAAGGGAGGACTATTTGTCAAGAATTCAGTACTGGTTCTTCCAAGAGAGTCTGGTCCAACTCCCCCAGCTGCCCACTTGGCAAGAAGCCACCTAACTTGGCAGGAAGGCTGCCAACTTGCCTACCCTATTTTCCTCTGACGTGATGAATGGCTTTACATCTTCTCATTAGGAACTGTTGACATGTCTTGTTTTTGTCATGCACTACACAGCTGAACTAGCCATGATGAATCTCAAACAGCCCCCTCCTGCTTGGAAAACGCACTTATTCTGAAATGCATTGCTTTATAGTACATACCAGAATGAAATGGCAGCTGCATGCTTTTGAGAAGAGCTAGGTCCTATACCAGCTACTGCAGAGAGACCAAACAGATTTTGGGAATGCAAAGCTCTGATCAAGAATCACGACTGAGCCATCACCTACTGGTATTTTGCTGTCCAAGGGCAAAAAGAACCAGTGCAACACAAACCGACACTTCTGAGTACAAACTGTGTGATTTGTTAAATTATTATTTACCTCTGACTTGCTGAAAACTAGATCATTTGTCAGTTGACCTAATAAAAACTTGCTAACACAATGTTGAAATCACAAGCAATGGAAGACAATCCTTGCCCTTGGGTATCAAAACATATGTTTAGGAAAAGAAAAAAATCTGAAAGTTTCTGGAAGCTTAAAGACAAAGGTTGTTGCCTGGAGACAACAAACAGGCTAGATGGTTCAACTGAGCATAGTACCTACAGATGCTACTGTCCCGGAGTTACGGTTCCGATTATTCACATACTTTAAGAGCACACTGATTGTCTAGTGACAAAACCCCATAACTAAATTCATTACAGGGCTCTGGTCATGTTGCCTAGCGATTAAAGTGATTATGGTTAAAAAGTGTCCTTGAACATCAGTGGATGCACGTGCACACATACACTCAGGGCACAAAGCTCCCATTCAAGTCAGCTTGATTTCTGTGGAAAACCTGCACTTCTTTTAGCAATTCAATCCATGATCTATTTGATACAAACACAACTGACCTACACAGGCAGCAGATGGCTGGCAGAGACAGGTGAGTGGTGTTTTATGCTAAGCTACATTAAAGTACTGTCTTTTAAAGGGTATCAAAACCTGAAACTGTGAATTTAGAGCAAGTACATCTGTTGATCAACAATGAGAGGCAACCATCTGCTAAAGCAGGACAGTGTACCTATGAGATACTAAGCACCAGCTAGCAAAAAAAAAACCCACAACCCAAAAACCACCAACACAAAAATCTGCCTCCAACTGAAAAAGTCTAAAGAAATTACATGATAAACCTCAGTTTCCACTTTCAATCTCAGGATGCTGCTGTTTCACCTTCTTCTGTTAAACTAGATATAATGGAACAGTATTAAACTGGAATAATAACTGAAATCCATGACGCCTTAAGTCATATTTAATTTCACTTCATTTGTTGCAACATCAGAAATACACTGCAATCCCATTTGCCTGACAATAATTATTAGAAGAAACTGATGGACTCCTAACTGCTATCATCAGGTCTAAGCTTTGTTAGCCTGGCTGCACCATGAATAAATAACTTTCTTAAAGGAAAACAGCAAATTTGCAAATCTGCTACCAAAAGTTCAGAAAAGCCATACGAAAATACTGCTTGCAGACTTAATAAAAAATGTTTGTTAAGAAAGGTTGTATCAAAAAGATGATATGATAAAAAGGCGGCTTGATGACCCTGAGACAGGGTTCTGAAACATACTGCTACATTTCTCTGTGCCATCTACCAAGAAATGCAGCAAATTCTCAAAGGACTTCCACCACTGTTAGCAAGAAAAAAAAACCCCAAAACCTAACGTAAAACAGCAGTACAGTAAATCATTAAAATCTAAAATTCTCATAGGACTCTGAAAACAATACAGCGTAGATCCATGCTTTTCACAAAAATACAATTTGTGAAAAATAAGCAACTTACTGACCTTGGGAGTACTTCAGAATCACAAGATAGTTATCTTCCATCTGATACTGCAATTACCAGTCAGAGCCCGAGCGTCACTAGCCTGGCTACCTCGTGTCACAAACCCCGTAACTGCACTGTGCTGAGCAGCAGAATATGCACGTATCAACTTGAATTGTCCAAAATTCAATGTGTCTTTATAGTGCATCTTAAAGCACAGTAAATATAACCGATAACAACGAGATGAGCTATACTTCATATTGAAAACCAAGATTTTTAGTGTTAATACACGCAAGATGGCTGATAAAGAATTAGAGGAAGACTTAGTCAAAGATAACCATACTGTACTTCGTACATTGTAAGGATTTCAGTAATCCTATAGAAAGCCCACTAGCTTATTTTACTATTCCAGTGAATGGAACATTTATTTTTTTCATGAGGAAGTTACTGTTTGTGCTTGGGGTTATTACACTGTCACTATCCTTCCCACATTAGTATTACGATTAACACAGTGATTTCATACTCTACACAGGCAAAAGCTGTGTAATCTCAGTATTATCTGTGACGAAAGTAAATGTTGACTTTTCATCTGCAACATTATGTGTATCTGTATGCATCAAGTACACACACAGTGGTTGCCTTTAAAAGTCATAATTTGCCAACAGCTGTCACACAGAGATGTCAAATTACCATCATTTTCCCAAATATTTCAAAAAGGCGACCTCTGCAGTAGTGTGGGAAGACTGGGAGGCACTTTCTTTTTTCTTTTCTTTTTTTAATAGACTCGCCTGTATAAGTGCACAGCAAGAAACTATCAACAATGGGGAGTAAGTGATGCAGTTCCACACATTTTGCTGATTTTAAACACACAAACCACTTCTTTCACCAACTGAAAGTTAAACATCCAATTTAAATGTAATCACTGAAGTGCTTTAATGTTGTAAAGAGCCACAGAGATTACGGGAATGGCACAGAAAATCCCACAAAGCATTCTAACCATGAGGACAAAAGTTTATTTATTTCAATGTATATACTATCCTTTTATCTTGAGCTCCCGTGACTGTAGGGCTACAGGCAAAACACACTATTTTGCTCTCTCTCTCCACAACTGAAGTAGATAAAGGAACTGAACGGCAAATGAAGTGCTTGGTTTTTTGTGAAATACATGCACTTCAGATACCGTCTGTAGTTATTTCTGCCACTACTCCTTCTTGACAAACTTACTTTGGTTTCTCTCAGTAGAAACTGCAAATCCCGCCCGCTGAGTATGCCATGGTTTTTTACATAGCCAGGAATATAAATGGTGCTTGTCCCATGAACAGTTCCATGGACTTCCATATACGTGTGGATGATGTCCAGATAAGCCTTCTTATCCTGTAATAGCAACAACAAAATATTTTCAGTCTTTACACATTTCAAGCTGCAGTGTTCAATCACAGCTGGTTTATTTCCTGTACCACAAAAGCCAGAAAAAGTAGTTCACTTATTCTTATATGATTTCTGTAATATTTGATCTATTGTTACATTATTACTTTTATTTTCTACTAGATTGGAAGAGAACTGCAGCTTTTTTATTCATAGTATATGCATAAATAAATCAATACCAAGGTTTTATTCATTTCTATTTGGACAGGTCACCATGAGATAGCTGTAATCTCAGCATGCCTAAACAATACATGGCCTGAAAATACTAAAAAAACCCCAACAAACCAAACATTTAAATATCACATTCTCACTGGTTTTGTCAGAAATGCAAAAAATTAGTTGTTGTTGATCTTTGTGAAGAAAAGGGTGAATCTTGCTTTGGTAAAATGCACTCTTGCCAACTGAATAACTGAGTACACATCTTTATCTAAATACCCAGTATCCGAGTCCCATGAGATACCTACAAATATTCCACTTCCCTAATGTTTTAAAGGTATTTTGGAACAGACCCAGAGAAGAGTAATGGTTTTAGGTTCACATGAAGAAAAAAAAAGAAAAAAAAAAAAAAAAAGGTACACCGTTCTAGTTTGCAAACAAGAATTAATTTAATTTTCAGTGCCATATGTTTTTTGAGATGTAAAGACTACTAGCATTCCAAAAGCAATTAGCTGTAGACTGTATTTACAGCCAGTATGCAGCACAGATCAAAGAGACCTTCCCTCAATATTTGCACATTAGCCTTAGAAATAGCTCTAAAATCAGGCTACAAGTTTCTATACTTCTTGGCAGCAAGAGAATTTTTCAAGAATTCTACTTTCCCCTCACTATTTTTGTCACGTAAATCCTGTACGCTGTGCCTCCACAGCCCTGTGTGAAAGCTGGCCAACAATTTTACTGAAGTTCATTCAAAGGGCAAGTAGACTGGTGAAAATTCTGTCTTTTCAAATCTTGGAGGAGCAATAAGGTTATCAGGCCTAGATGAATGACCACTATCGCTTCTTAAAACATCCTTGCTAAACTAACTGTTCGTATATTCGAGTACACAGGGTATTTCATGTCACATAACAACTGGCTTCTGGCTTTAGCTTGCCCTGCTGGTGACACCGCTTGTGATAAAGTGGATTGCCAGCCTCATTATGTTCACCCCGTTCTGGCAGCTGCGCCAAGGCTACACCAGTCAGACAATGTCCTGGGCTAAGTATTATATAAAACTGCCAACAAATGGAGACAAATGTGCTTTCTTGCTGGATGCGGCTGCTGTTATTGTTAATTAACACAAATTTTTTAAAAAAACTAGAAGCTTGCTGCATTTTTTATTTTCCCTTTTACTTCAAATTGGAATTACTCTGAAAGAGATGTTATTATTTGTAAAGTATCATAATTAGAAACTGTTGAGAAGCTCATGTGCTTTGTCAAAAGAAAATCCATTATAGTACTTTTTCTTTGCAAATGTGCAGGAGAAATACAGATGGGAGTAGCCGAGTCTTGTTTCCAGAACGCAGCAGCGCTCTGTTGCTAGAGGCATACCTTAATCCTGCCTGCCTGGCGTTTAGTACAGAGCCTGTGAGCTAGGCTGTAGTGTTCTGCATGGGAAAAGCAGACGATGAAGCACAGGTACTACTGATGTGATCTGCCTATAGCAAGAACACAAACACACTTGCCTCAGATTTTACTGGCTCGTGGCACACAAACTGATGACATGAATGCACTCTAACTCAACTGACTTTCTGAAGAAAACAACCCCAAACCTCAGAAAACAATCACTGCTTGACTCCCTCATTCACTTTGAGTCAAAAACATCTGCTTTCATAATCATCTATAAAGTACCACAAAAATACCATTAGCTCCTTACACTTTACATGAATCTCACTAACATTAGTCTCCTCCTGTATTTCAGTCATCTTGAATTTCCACATTCCTTGTAGAAAAGTGTAGTATAAAAGCCTATACTGTAATAAGCCACTTTGCAAAAATAATCAGGACACATAATTCCACTCTAAACATTAAAAACATTGAAGTAGAAAATGAGAGCGCATAAATACGGCATTTATAAATAGAAAGGCTACAAGTAAATAAATCAAGAAATGTGATTTGCAAACCAAAGGACAGCATTCCTTCAACTGTTAATCCACTTCCTGAGTTTCCTTGCTTGGCACAGATAAAAAGTATCTTTTAGTCTTAAATCATTTGACAGTAAACTCCAGATTTTTACTTTCTCCAAAATGAATTCAAAGAGAAAAGATCATGGGTTGCTGGCTAGTAACGCAAAATCAACATTCTCTGCAGAGTTTGTATCAGACCGCACTATTCACCCATATCTGCTGTTCAAACTGCAAATCTAGTAGACTTCAAGTATGAAAGATAAACACATCCAAAAAAAAAAGCCAATTATTTTTCCTCAGCATCAAAATGGAAGTGTAAAGTTAAGTCACACAAACCTATTCTGAAACAATTTCAAAAAGATTTTCAGCAGCTAAAATAAACATGCTGTTCAGGAAAGTACTTTTTGTTGATCATTAAGTGCAGAACTGTTATTACTGTTCATCAATTACTTCCATCTACTTTTGAAAGCATCATGATAAAGCTTTTCTCATCAAAGAAATCAAATGACAGCTGTCTGGTAAGTCTTTCCCTAGGACAATTTTGACAAGAAGACAGTCTGAAGGGCTGAAATTTGAAGTTTGGTGGGTGAAAAATTTAAGTATAAAAGCTACAAAAATATGATAGAAACATGATGCATTAAGAACTAAACTGTGCTTTTAGTAAATGGTGGTAATTAACAGCTTTGCTTTACCACCAGTTTGTCAGTCAGATAATCACAGTATTTTGAAATTTTAGATCATTCAGGTACCCTCACAGAAGACTAGAAATTCAGCACTGAACTAAGCACCACATATTCGGAACTACAGGCCAACTACATTACAACAGAGCTTGATTCAGTCCTAAACTGGATTATGGGTTGAAAGTTCAAACTGCAAAATGTATGTAAAACAGCCCATATACTCAGTCTTACTAACATTGAAAGAGTCAGAAGACAATGGTTTTATAAAGCTTGACAAAGGAAACTCAGAGAAGTAAGTACTGGGATAGATTTTTGTGTATATTCTAATGCATACCATTAAATCTAGAAGTCCTGACATCTGCATGCTTATTTGCCAAAGTGTCAAGTCCAAGGTAAGCCAAAATCCAGTGTATACGCAATGTATAACAACTGAGATTGTCACATAAATTTAAGATTGGAAAAACCTCTTTTTGAGAGCTGTCACAGTCTTAAAGACTTTTCAAGACATCCTTGAATAATGAAAATCTTGTCCACTGATGAAGTAGAAGACATGCTGGAGAATTCAACGTACAACAATATTAAGCGAGTTAAATAGATACAGTGTTTAACTTAACAGTTTTACAGTGGTAAATCACATAGAATAGATGATGCCTCTTGGAGATCACATAAGAAAATTTCAATCTGCTAGCCGTGGAGTACTTAATGCAGAGTATTGGATTTATAAATGGATCTGGAGAGGACTCAGTGATTCATGAGTAACAAGTGTGAATTCTACACTGAGCAAATTATCTTAAATAAAGTGTTAACTATATAACCATATAAACCCAATGAAATTACAACACATTGTTCTTTCTGTACAAGGAAATCCTCTCTTACCAAACTGACAGTGTACTCTGAAGAAGCCAACCAGCATGCAGAATTTCTTTAAAAGTTCTTAAAGGAACTAAGTCTCTTTGGGATAGAACGGAATCACTCTTATGAATGAATAGTCATCACGTGAAGAGAGAACAGAGAAGTGACAAAGTGTGCAATCAATACGTACTATTCAGAGTAGCAAAACTGAAACTAACCTCAAAATGTTGGAGCAAAACATGACAATACTGAACACTTGGGGTTGCAAAGCTTTTGAAAAAGCTCCCTCAATAATCTAAGGGACTGAGTGACTAGGAAACAGAATGACCGATAAATTCAATATAAACAAAGCGATGCACATGTTGAAAACCAGTCCTTGCTTCACATGAATAATGGACCTGAGCTAACCCGCATCACTCAAAAATGAAGACTTTACATATTACTACAACATGATTATGGTCCGTGGGAAAAAAAAAAAAAAAATCAGTCCAAAGTTCAGTAGCAGTCAGTCCACCCACCAACCAAGTAAATGATGGGAACGATTTAGAAAGGAATCGGGAATCGAGAAATAAAGGTAATATCATTGAGCTGTTCTATAACACCACAGTTCTCTCCCTCCCTTCTTGAACACTGTTGCATTTCTGGGGCCTTTTCTCAAACATAACCCAAGAACACTGGATGCGGTTCTGAGAGGAGTAAGAAGGATCCAGGCTTCTTAATTTCCACTGTTACATACAGAAACCTGTAACTAATTCATTGACGATTCATCAGCTTGGAAAAGAAAACTTGGCAGAATATGAAAGAAGTTTACAAAACAGTAACTGGCATAAAGAACATGGATGGTGACTGACTATTCATAATGTCAAAGGAAGTCAAACAAAGCTAGTAGGAGGCAGTTTAGAAAAACCCCAAAGTTAATGATTCCTCTTGCAACAGGTCAGAGATTTGAGGGACTCTATGGCAGTGAACATTGTGGAGGCAAAAAAGTTTGCATAAGTTCATGATCGGAAAGTGCTTTGAAGTCATCTCTTACAGAGATCTCAAAAGTGTGTCAGCAGTTTATCAATAGACAGATTCAGAAAATAAGCCCCAAAAACAAGCTGGAAAGAGAGAATATGTGAAGGAAGTATCAAGTAACTTTGCCATGCTTCTGCTCTTCCCTGAACGTCCATTTGGTTTCCTTGTTAGGCAGCTACCACATGTATCTGCTTAAAGTACACATTAGCACAAAATATATACATGAATTAATTTGCACATACATAATCTTTGCATAAAGAATGAATAAAACATCTCAGTAAAGACTCAGGTTCTTCAAAATCCTGCTTATTCAGTTCCCTGTCTTCATCTTTATTTTATTTGTCATCTCTTGCAGTTCTTCATCCACAATTTTCTCCTTTGTGGGTTTTTTTGTTTGTTTGTTTGTTTGTGATTTTTGTTTTGTTTTTCACACGGAGGTTTTTGAAAAATTTGACAAGTGTTCTGTAATGTGCGCTACCACCTGACCAGGAATCTCCTGTCCTTTGAATGGAAATTTCCAGAACTAGCAACAAGACATACTTGTGCACTGTAAGTACTGAAGCAGGAAAGTGCAGGGGTGTAGAAGGAAACAGGAAGTGAGACCACAGGAAGAAAAGGTGGTGTTGGTTTTGTCATAATCAAATACTAGTAGATGACTGTGTTAATTGGTATTTTAAGACCCCACTCATTCATTTCACAGCTGCGGAGTTCTGCAAAAAGAGAAGCTGATCACTGATAGCCTGAAAGGTAACTATTCATGGAAGACATGTTTTTCTCTCTTTTTTCATAATAAATTCTAATTTTCCTAACAAATGTTGAAGAATAAGTCTTCAAAAGTGAACATGCACATATACTTATTTACCACCTATAGCTGCTCATCTGCTTTGCTTTATTCAGGTTTTTGATCTATACTTCTTTCAGAAGCAAAAGGTCAATTTCAGAAATGTTCCTGAACAGAATCGGCTCATTTCCATTTGTTACATGGCATAAAGCAGGACAGTGCTTCTGATGCCTGCTGACAGCAACTAGGGTAAGTTTTGATTGATAGATAAGCCATCGATAGATAAGCCCACAGTGCTGCTGCACGTTTGGAGGAAGAGGAAATAAAAACGCCACAAGTTTGTGAGTGTACTGACCACATGGGAGAGAAAAGGTGATAAAGATCTTTTTCTCCCTTTCCTTATGTTTCTTTTAGCTTAAAAAACATGAAATGAAACGTTCAGCCAAAGTATGTTGCTAAATATGAAGCTCACAAACCAATTGGAAGGAAGGGAAAAGGCAGCGCTGCCAGCAGTGAGACACTGATCTCTGCACGTAACAGAACTATTCCTAGAAGTACAATTTTTCCTCTCGGAATTCTCATTTTCTTGCTCCCACTTCATGCAAGAGGGCATACGATAAGGAAATTACATATGTCACATGGAGCTATAAAGGGGAGGTGTTAGTAAGAACAGCCTTGGTTATCTTGTGGTGATTATGTTCTCCTGTTGAGAACAAGCTAAATGTAACCATCTCCCATTTCTGAGTTTTCAAACTTGTTATGCAGACAGCATAAATTTTAGAAGAATGTCCATCTTGTTAAGTGGCATTAGTAACAAACTCACACATTATTTTGGCTTTAAATATATCAGTATTTTTAAGACAACTTGAATACACTGTAATATAATCTACTACAGCAATCATCATACAATTGTATGTTATGCATTTACGGCTATTTTCTGATACAAGCAAAATTCTGATTTCTCTCAGCACCCTACAAAAAAATACATAGCAAATAGTGTAAAAGTAATCTTGACTCTCTTTCTAGGATCAAGGACAGACGTATTGGAATAGTATGACAGGAAGCTGAAGGAAGAACAAAGAAAAGGCTTAGAATGAAACAGGAGCTAAGACAACATGAAAGGCTTCAAACATTCCCTTTTAATTGAAATGTGCTGTAATTAAAGCCAATTTTGATAATGGAGAGCATTCTGGGTTTCACTCACATTTTATTCATTCCTTCTTTTTCACTTAGGGAGAGACAGGGCTCCCTTTACTCTTTAGTACTGCCAGAAATCACAGAGAAAAACCAAAACCTTTGATTATAACACATCCAAAACTTGGGAAATGTTGCCCTCAACAGTTTACCTCTAAGAATAACCTTTAGAAATGTTGCAAAATTCTTTAGAGCCTCCTATTTGTAATCCTCAACCCACTTTAGACTGATTTAGTTATCAGAGGGAAGTAAACAAGATGTATCTTACTGTCTCTGAGCTTACAACCTTTCTGACCTCCAGCAAGATGTACTCAGACTTGCCCACAGTAATACGGGATGAATGCCACTGGTCTGAGGCCATGGGCTCACATCTTTTTCTTATTTGGCAGAGCTGACAGAAGTCATCACTGTATTCCTCCCACTGTTACTTGTCATGTTCAGACCAGAGTTTAGCCCCATTGAATGATGTGGGAAGACAGAACATTGTAAGCAATCCATAATTTTCTAGCTACAATAACCTGGTTAGTGTACACAGTTTAAGGAGGTGGTCTGAGCTAGCGTCACCAACTCTGCCCAGACATGCAGCAGAGCTGGGAATATGGGGATTTCTAACAAAGATGAAATTACAAGTAATTTGGCAGCCTTATTTTTTATTTTTTTTACAAGCTAGCCAAATGCAGAAAATGACCCATGTCCATGGCTATATAAAACCATGATGGCAGTTAGCTATTCTAGTCTCACCACCGGGGAGAAAGGTCCTGTGCATACCTCAGTCCCATTTCAGCCTGCTTGGTTTAAAATCAAACACTTTCTTTGCAACTGCTGTTCCCCAAAAGCACCTCAGTCTGGGGACTGGAACGCTCTCCCCTCCACATTGTGCTTCTCTAATGACTGATCAGATCTAGCAGTGACATGTGTATTCTGTGGAGATTACACTTTTTGTTAATTGGCCATGTTCGATATAAAGAAAAGGAGCAGGATAAATAGATTAGTCTGGTTCTGTACAAGATATGTACAAGCCATGGTGACAGATGAAAAGAGCACTGAACAGGGAAAATGAAGGAAACATGAAATAAGCAAATTACACAGACACAAGATTACTTCAGGCTTTCTGTTGATCACAAGAATAGGATTTTATCACTCCAGATAAGACATCCCACATTGTCACCGATACCAAGCCTATCTGCAGTGATTACACTTTATATACCAGTGCATATGGGCATGACTGAAGTTACAATCTGCAAGTTACAGTTTTAATGCGCTTGATGTTGCAAACATACAGTCATCATTTTAATATGGCCGGGTATTAAGTCGTACATCTTAGAAGAAAGAAGATGGGCAATACTGATAGAAATGGAGCAGTGACTTGAAAAGCAGCAGTCCTAAAAAAAAAAATGATACAAGGCTTTTGTTTGGGAAGTCATCTAAACATGAGCTCCTAATGGTGAAAAGGGGATATGCCTAACAATGCATAGAGTGTTTCCTTTCGATTTGGTGCTTGGACAGCACATGTGCCCTTTGCTAACATTCACATTTCAAGAGGAATGTGAATAATCTTGAAGAAGTTCAGAGAAAACAGGCGCGTGAGAACACTTAAGAATTGGAAAGCACAAAGCTCTCAGTGGTTCAGCATATAGAGGCTTTTCAGGAGATGACTACAGGTTACTTTGACCTCAACCTATATATTCCTGCAGGGAAACAGAACAGAAACATCACCAGTCGAGTAGCCAAAGTCTGTAACAGCTGCTAAGACTGGAAACTACCGTTTGGAAATCTGTACCAGAAATAATGCAAAGTCTTCAGGGAGAAGGCAATTATTCAAGGATTTAACCAGAGAAAGTAGTGGGATTTCCATAGTGTGCTATTTAAAAAATCAAGATTGGATATTCTTTTCCAAAAAGCCATGGCTTTGTCTTAATCAGCCCATGAACATGCTGTGTGTCATACAGAATCTCAGACCAGGCAATCACAGTTCTCCCCTCTGGACACATAAGCTATTAATACATATTTCTGAATTCATGCAGACTGAATAAACTGAGAAAGATATCTATGTCAGTGAAAAAAACCCTTAGTAACTAAGCAAGTATCTTGTTCCTTATATCCAACTACTATTCAACAGGCTGTTCTGCTGATATGCACTACAAATCAGGTCACAAAGTAGAGATCATTATTACATGCAACTGCTCCTGAGAGGCTGATAATGAGATCAGCAACTAAAAGTACAAGAACCTCAGCTAAAGAAAGACTCAAATGAAAGGATCCCAGCTCTGCTCCGGCATTCTGCAGACAGAAGAGACTGCAGATGGGGGCATCCTATGTCTTTCTATACCATAAGCCAAACAGAATAACTGTCACAGTATTGACTACGATGCAAAGCAAACCTTCCTTTTAAGACACGGTACATAGCTGAGTGCAGTAAGCCCAAACATAAACCTGAGAGATCACAACTGAACATGCACAGCTAACATGAATACTTGTTAAGCACAGTAGCCAAGAAGCATTCGGCTCTACCTTTTTGCTACCACTGGCAACAAAAAACATTCTCCATTTCTCTTAAGGTTTTGTTTTTCTCACAGATGGACCATTTGTACTTGTAGCTATCATTTTCAAGAACTTGTTCTGCATAATCACAGTCATCAGACTACATGTTGCTTCTGTGCTTTCGAAAACTGTGCAAGATCAATATTCTCACACCGAAGAAGAGAAAAAGAAAGACAATGTGAGACATGGGTGCTCTCGTACTGTCATACTGTTTGGTCCTATGTATGGCATAGCATGTACTGACCATTTCCTTTTTGAGTTGATAGGAGGCTTAAAATAAGGGTTTTTTAGGCATGAGGGAAGGCATAAAGAGTATATGGGCTTACAAAGCTACAGGTAACTTGAAAGAAATCCAGTTATCAGTAAGTAATGGCTTTTCTTTGACAACTGCATGAGGCAGACGCTCCCAGGTGTGGCAGCCTGGAAGCAGGAGCTCCAGAAAAGGACAGCGGACAAAAAGCAGACCACTGTGGGCTTAACAACACATGGGACCTTAACCTGGCGAAAATATGACCAGACCTCCGTGTTGTGATTCTGCAGCTCTTGTCTGCAGATGGGAGACAGTACAGTAATTGCAGTATTTCAGAAACAAAACTCTGCTACTATTACAGGGAGATAAAATGAGATTGAACACTTTTAGGGTCTTTAGTGAAACACAATTTTCAGTTCAAAATGTAGTACAAACGTACGAAAAGAAATACTTGAAAGACACATTTGCGTATGACTGAAGTTCACAAAGCTTCTGACACCATCCATTTCCCACTATTTTTAACAGCTTCTGCATTTTTCCAGAATTATTGTAATATCAGGATATTTTTTTTATTATTCTATCAGAACGGTGTACATAAATAGCAAAGGATCCACATCAATCTAGACAGAAGTTTCCTCATCAGAAAGACTTCAAAACATTCAACTTAATTACTTAAATATCTTTATTTTCAGAAAAGAACTTAATCCATTTAGAGAGAAGGGATACTTTTAAATTTAGAGTTATGCTTTATTATATTGATCAAAATAAATTTGCCCAAGTATGTAAGTATAGAAAACTCACCTTCCAGAAATTATCTACTTTGCCGTAAACGAGAGACTGATTCTGCCTTTTGATGTCATTAATGTGTTTAATGTCACTGGAATTCAGATGTTGCTCTACCACAAAGCCAAGGAAGCTGTTATCTGGAGTGTGAGCTGCAAGAAACAGAGCATATTCAAAACCTTTTAAATTGTCGGTTAATGTAATTCACAAAAGAATGAATGTTGTCAGAAAAGTAGGTATAAGGAACATATTATTCAACAGATTACTTCCTTCACATTCATCCTGAGAGATACATTTGTTTGCTTTATTATCGAGATTAGTTCGTATTAATTTTAAGTCCTGCTGCACATGTCTACTGAAGTAAGCAGTTATTTGCTGGCTTGTTGCTGACAATAAAAATTCTGCAGCTGGAATGAGGCCAGTAATAATGAATTTTTGTGCGCTACACTTTTTTATTATTAGAGATAAGAGAACCTGAAGAAATTCAGCTTGACAAATTCAGAGATGCATTATCAACAATTTGAAAAAGCCCTGGGTTTATGCTTGTTTACAAAGCTGTATGTTGATCAATGTCATAAATACATTTTAGTAAATTTCTTGAGAGCTAACATCAACCACCCAACCCGCTGTGTATTACGTATCCATGCTACTTACTAGCCTACAAAAGTCACACTATGCGGATCAGAATACAAATTTTACTGCCTAATTCACTCAGATGTATCTAATAAAATATTGAGAGATGACAACTGAAGTTGGCAAAATTGTTAATCCACTTCCCAGAAAAAACATGTACATGCAAAAGATACGTAATTTACTCTTAGTTTTCTATTTTATTTTTAGCCTCTGTTAGTCTTTTTCCAGCAGTGACTGTTCTCCTCACCTATAAAGACAAATACCTATCTATAGGCTCATTAAAACTAAGGGGGTTTGTTGCTTTGGGTTTGGGGTTTTTTTTTCCTTCTTCTTGTAGACAGGGTATTTAATTCCAGGGACGGACTCCCAATATTCAAGGCTTCAGGTAAAAATGGTAAAAGTCCATCCCTACTACATAAAAATTTCTCCAACACGAGGGATTTTTGTGCCTCTAAAAAGTGTCACAGCCTCACAAGTTTACATTGTAATAGGCTACAATAAACGCTAGGATGTCCTCTATAAGCCTCTCTCTCTCAAATTCTGGCATACAAGCTGACAACTTCTTACTAAGGAGATTTTGCTAAGTTAAAAAACATTTCAAACAAACAACAAAAAAACAACCGAAGACAATGTGTCGCGGGCAGTTATGATACATGCAGAGCTAAACCTATAGTAAGAGTTATAAAAATAAATAAAATTCTGTTGCAATTATGAGGGTTTTCTTTTTGATTCCTGAAAATCGGCCAACTGGATAATGCAGTAGAACAGAGAAACCATACACAGTGTACACTTCCCTCTGCCATTACATTTAGTCTTTCCAATGACAATTACTCTTTTTCCAAAAAATGCCTCAGCAACAGCTAGGCACTCACTTAGACCCGAGGACTTTTTAGAATTTAGCATAGCAAATGGCACGTTACAAATATGCCTGAAAAGGGGCATTTTTCCATCCTTTCATATTTTTGGATGAGAGACTGCATTCAATGGAGAGGCAAAGCAGTACACACTCAAAAGAAAAATAAACCTTTGTTAAAGTTAGCACTTGGAACTGGTGGAATTCAGTGCCTCAAACATCACCGACAGGAAGCACTCAGAAGGATTTTTAAGCAATATCATGCAGTTTTAGAAGTACCAGTGCTGCTGTTTTGCACAAAAGAATTTAAATAAAAAAACCCAACAACAACAACCCATTAAAAGGGGGAAAAAAACCCCTCTCATGCTTCTGGAAAGCTCAGTGAACAGTCAAGCATTTGGTAATATGCCACAGGTTTGAATATGGCTTGCTTGTTGCTCAGTAATAATTTTCTGCCCTTATAATCAGAGTTCTCCAAACATAATAGAGTCTGGGGATCTTGGGAAGCTGTCCAGGGTTCCCATCTGTCATAAAACCTTTACTGATGCACATAACACGCATTTTTAATCACAACTCCATAAAGATGGTGCTACCTTTGCAGCAGAGAACAAAACCAAAAAATAAACTGCAAATATCACAAAACATGCTGACTTTTCTGCATCTAGTACAAAAAGAAGCAAAATCCTTCACTCGTGCTTCAGAATGAGTTTGCCTGCAATCTATTTACCACTTCGCCTGCAAAGGAAAACCCACAGTCATTTCTAGTAGTAAAAACTGGAAACGATTATTTATTCAAATTCCAATACAGTCATACTCCTCTGAAAATTCTTTATGAAGTGATTTGCTCTGAACAAGAGACTGTAACAGCAGTCTATACTGCCACAGTAGAGCTCTCTATAGCGAAGATTTATTTTCTTCTGCATTTCATGGAGTGGGATTGAGGAGTGCACACACAGAGCACACAGCTGTACCACAAGCATTCACGCAACTATTTTCCTGAAGTGCATCATCACCCTTGGTGCTGTCTTGAACAGGACCTCACACAGAAATTTCCCAACAGCTGGACTACTTAAATACAGCACGATTGAGCTTTTGGCTCCTTTTCCATTTAGGACATAAACCAATAAATATTAGCAAACCATGTGGATACAGAACAAGCTCTGCTTACTAATGTCCAGACACAAACTCTGTAACCACTTCCAAGTCACATTTCCCCACCACATGTTTTGTTACTTGCTTCGGAACAACCGTGAATGCAGTGTTTTATCTTTTGAACAACCTTCACTTATATTTCTCTGGAAAAACTTGAACAGCAAATGTTGACAGACAAAATATGCCTCTCTCAAGAATTTTACAGGGCAACTGAAATCAAAAGCATGTCAACCAGACAGCAGCATGTATAATTCTGCTATGAAAAGCAGAAAAGTTTGAAAGGCTTGACTATGAAGTCTGATGAGAGAGAACAGTGCATGCCCTGGCCTTAGTCTCGGACAGGGACCATCACCAAACTTTGGAGGTCAAGCTGGTCACCATGATGTGCTTCTTTACAGACTTGGGCTGAGAAGTTGCTGCACACAACAGCATGCACTTCTCTCTTTCTTAAGCCTCACTTAATTCTCAAGCAAGCATGTCAGTAGTGAATCTTTCTGCACCTTTCAGAGAGAACAAACTGCAACATGCAAGAGAAAGATCCTCTGATTCTAAAACATAGTGCCGTGAAGTCAAAGACTAGAGCTAAAGCAGGTCACAGTGACCATTTAATCTGACCCAATTTATACAGAATTTATAGTTTTTTGTGTTCTGTTTCTTTTTTAGGACTTTTTGGAAGATATTTAATGATGCTTCAAAGATCTTCAGCAATGCTGAAATTTACTACTTATCTTTCAATAGCTTTGTGCACTGCTGGCAAATAAATGTGGATCAGTTCACTTCAGGATGAATGCTCATAACATAAAAATAGGCTAGGTGAAAATTTAAAGAAATCAACAAAAAGTATACACAAAAAAATTTTTTGTAGAGTCTTAGTTTATTAATCTTCAATGCAAAGAAAAAGCAAAAGAGTTGTGCTGCTCAGTCGTTGAGGGAAAAAGCAGAAATACAACAACATAGTTAGAAACTTCAGTTTAACATGATGAAAAGCAGGAGTGCAGTTTATAAAAACGCAGTCTAACAAGTTCCTGAAAAACCTATTGCTCCTTAATGGGATTGAGAAGGCAAAACTAACAAAAGCAAACTCAATGACACTTAAAGGAAAAGACAATCACCACTTTCCGCTGGTACTCTGAGAATAAAGTTCCCTGCCATTATTTATATTACGTTGATATTTTTATTTCCCGATTGCTGAATGGAACCACAATAGAGCTTTTGCACAGTCTACAGACACTTACTGACACCTATGATTCTGCCCACTTGGCAGCTGCATTTTCTTAAACCATGAACTTGTCTTTCATAACACAAAAATTCTTCTCAATGACAGCATTTCTTTTTAAGGCTCCAAATTATTTCTAAACACAGAGATACTTACGGAACATTGTATAAAACTGCTGTGGATTAAGGTTCCACTTTCCCCATGGTGTCTTGTGGCCTTTAGACTGGGCATAATGGGCATGGTTAAACTCTGGTTCAGTTCCAAAGGAATCCAGAACTCTTAGCATACACCTGAAAGAAAAAAATAATTTACTTAGGTACACATGCATATGTATACGTAATGTGTATTGTATGTGCATGTATGTGTATACATACATAGTTGTGATAATTAAGAGGAGGTGTTTTGGTTTTGTTTGCAACTGTGGATGACTTATAAACCAAAGGTACATTTTCACGCCAGACATTTCTGTTCATATTACATTCACAAAGACATTACAATCAGCAAATTCAAGGATATATCAGACATTCAAATAGCAGCCCTCGAGCTTCTTTTGGGTTTCTTTGTTCTTACAGAATGAAGTTATGCTTCAACGTCCAAGTAGAGCTTATAGGAATGCTACTGCGGTTACCTACATTCCTAGGGCTCTGAAGTCAAATTTAGGCAGAAGAGAAGATTCTTCATCTGTTTTCTAACGTTCTCACCCATTACCACACAATCACATGCAACAGCCAAGGGCCACAGGCCAGGAAGATCAGAGCAGGCTAGTACTTTGTCTTTAGACAACTGTATTTAGTCTCCAGGTTCTGGCTTTGGGGTCAATTGCACCTACTGGAGAAGCACTGAAGACAGTTTAATTTGCTGAACGCTTGCCATCAGACAGACCACTTATCTATTTATGAAACATTCTGTCACAGACTTCTAAAGCAACAATATAAAAGTCAAACGTCTGCAACAACCAGTCTACAACTGAAAGAAAGCTTGGCATTGGATTACAAATGGTCTGGGATGAGAGAATAACACTCAGTCCTTTATTTAGACTTGTATTAATTCCTTGGAAAAAAATTACTCCACTTATGAGCGGCTCCTTTTAAAAAAGGGCCTACAGTACATGAAAGGCACAAAAAGTCTCAGTATGAAGAAAGCGGAACACATTCTAGCATACAGATTCTAGAAGTTATGTTCCAAAATGCAGCCTGCCAAACCTTTGATATGGCTTGGACAGGAACTTTATGGCCATCATACTGACCGTTGGCTCCACTGCAAATGAACTGGATTATATGGCTCCAAAGCTGCTGACCCTACCATTCTTCAGCTCTCCACAAACAGAATTTTCAGGAAACATATATATATAGGATGCGTTCTTACATCATACGCCACTATGTTATAAAGACGTGAACTGTTATCACTGCATATTGTTTCACTGGGCTTGTAACACTTGCTAAGGAAGAAACACAACCTCACAGGTGGCAGAGACGGGACATAGCTGCAGAAGTTACTATTACAAATGGCTCTATTTCCCAGTCTTCAACACTTCCTGTGCTCCAAGCCCATACACATTCTGTTCAGTAAAACACCAGGATCTTTACTCTAAAATGTGAAAAATTTTAGCTCCCCAAAGGTGAAAGAACTGACATCCACCCATTTTTCAGCTTTAAAAGATGAAAGAATTTAGTCCCAAAAATACATTTATGTATTTCTTGTGCATTGCTCCTTTCTCTAAAGTATCTACTAAATTGGGAAATAGAAAAAAGCCCAAACCCAGCACCTTTTAAACTCTTCTATGAAATGCCACCTTTGTATTTGAAAGTACAAATAGAACAAATTTACTTTTTTTTAAGCTTCACAGAGATCTTTCAAATAAAAAGAAAGTAAAAATACACAACACATTATGATTCACCAAACAACAAAGCTGACAGATCAGTTTCTGTGCAGTGTTTTATGTCAACTGTTCTCAATGAAAATATTTTACAACAGTGGCAATTATCTCTGCATCATACAAAATACTCCAGCAGGACTGAAACAACTTCTGCACTGATGAATCATTCAGTAATGAAAACCCTCTTATTTCTTGGCAAGCCTTAAAACAAAATTCTTATCAAACATACTGCTTTTGGCCAAGTACTTGAGTACAGGGGAATGAAAAATGGGTGAAAGCTACTGAAAAACTGTAACATTAGTGGAGTTTGTCAAATTACATACGTAAGGAGCAATACATCCCACATGATCACCTCCAAGTGCTTTGTTTCCTCTCTTTTTCCTGTAGTCAGGTGTAAGGTACCTAGCACTAATTGTTCATAGGGATACACGTAACTATGTTCAATACACACAGGGTCTCTGAAGCAGGACAGGAAATGTGATGCAACCGAAACGAGGCTACACAGGAAAGCAGGGAAAACAAAACATATTTGTATGATTCAGGCATAAAGTCAGTCGGAAAAAAAAATCACAGCAGAAAGTGCAAGTCTGTGCAGAAACTGGAGTACAGATCAAAGGTTCAAATGGTGAACCTAATCTCTGAAATGCAGCAGAAAGTAACTGATGAAGACTTTAAATTTAGAAATGAGTGTAATTAATGCCAATTATGCTGAACTGATATTTTAGCATATGTAGGAACACCTCAACTGTCTGCCCAAGTACTATATTCTCCATTTGTTTCACTTGGTGGTTTACATCTCTTTCAATTGAACTACTGTAAAACAAAAAGTTTGATTTTGCATACAATGCTTTAGCATTTCTAAAGTGAAATAATTCATTTTGAAAATGGCAAAACAGTATTTTGGGTTTTTGTAAATCAGTGATATATTTTAAATAAAATTGTTAATTTTGTGTGATTTTAACTTCAGTTTTTCGCTTCATTCCCCCTTCCTTCCTAAAATGTCACTTAGCTTTAGCAGTGAAGTTGCAGAAAATTACAGCATGCCTTGGAATTGGTGTGAGACTGATTAGTTTATTCACTGACTAATTAAAAAGAGGATTGGTGGGTAGCAAACTGCTTATAGAAGAAAGAAGACTTCAATATGGATGTTTCTAGCCTATTGGAAGTGACAATTTTTGGACTTACAGAAAAAAAATTAGACAAAAGTAACCCAGGATTCACCGTTTTATAAGTCAGTGTTTTTCCATAAATATTGGGCGCAACCACATCTTAACTGAGCTGTTCCAGTGGAAGTATTTTTACACATTTTTTCATATCCTTCTCCCACCTGAGGCTGTAATTTTTCTCTACGTATAATTCACATTTGTTTAAACAAGCAATGCTAGGGTCCAACAGCACCCATAGCTGTCAGCAACTAGTCCTTATGCCAGGATAAACTGTTAAATACAGGGTACATATATGCCAGTGGCTGCAGTCATCTTCCTGGGAGCAAGCTGGTCAAAACCCAAACAGTTCTAGTTCGGAAGCTCTGTACGTACACTGAGCTCAGGCATGGTTCAGATACATGGACTCCAGGTTGTTTTGGCTTGTGTCCAGTCTGCTGAGATCATGAGCAGCTCATATCTGCCTATGGAAATCCTTGCAGACATATACATTAACTTTCCGGCCACTCAATACTTGCATTTAAAATGTAAAAAAAAAAATATGTAAAAACTTCATCAGAAAATAACCCTCCTAAAACAGATGAATTCTAGAGAACATGTAAGAAGCAGGAATGTTGCTCATTTTTCAGGATAGCTGTCATGTTAATTTATTTCAAGAATAAAGCCAGTTGGATTCTTGGCATATGGGAATGAGTCATTGCTAGAGAGACTGCAGAAAAATGAAAAAAATACCAGATTCTTATGTGCTGTATGGAGGATGCAGGTGCTAAGAAAGGCAATGAGCTGCACTTCTCAAACTATATTAAGCTACTAATTTTTATGTTGCTTCATTGCACATAAACTGCATTCAAATATCCAGACTTCAGAACTGAAAAATATGGCATGTCCAGGCATTCTTCTGCTCTGCCTGAAAAATAAGGTGCACTCAAAGATGAAAACTGTTTTGCTATATTTATGCTATTTACAGTACCAATTATACCACAGATAAAGCACGTACTACCAAGAATCACTGGTGCTACAGATCTCAGACGTACAAATCAGTATGTCAGTTGTTCAGAAATACGCCTCAGAGCAGCAGGGTCATTCTTTTGAGCTAGCAATTCTAGAAACCTGATTTGCAATTACCAAAAATTTCCTCAGGGCTCAAATTCACTCACAAAGATTATATACAGCACTTACCAAGAGACTGTTCTGAAGGCAGAGGTTTATTCTACCACTCTATTCTGATCAGAAGTGAATAAACAAGTTTTAGTGTATTTGTATTTGAGTCTGGTCTGCATAAACCAGACTGAGCTGACCTGCATATGTCTGCTGAAAAACTATATGGCAGAAAGCAAAACACTTATTTCAAGATAAAGAATTACTCCTATTGACATTAAATATAACTGAGTGAGAAAGCAAAGTCTGTAAAGAGTAAGAGCTATAAGGCAGCTTTATTTGTGATAATGTTTATTTTACTGGAATGAATTAAAACAATATAATTATGACTGGACTTACTAGTTCTAACTTAAAAATATTTTGATAACAAAATTTATGAGATAACTCATGATTGTGAGAAAAAAATCACTGCAAGAGGATTCTGAAACAGGAGATAGCATGTACAAAGCTATGAATTAATTTTTCTGCTCTAATCAATTCTGGTAGTCTCTGCTAGACTCTGGATCCAGTTTTGCACACTGAACTTGAGAGAAAGTATCAAGTAATGACAGAGGTTGCTAACAAATGCAACAAGTTTGATGAAAGGTCTACAAAGGTGTACAAAATCTGAAATATAAATGATGATCCAAACCCCCGAATTCATTTTAAAGAAAAGCAAACGAAGGAAAAGCAGTATGTAAGACATTCTAGAGGCTGGCAGAGAGGGGAAGTAAGTAATTTATTCCCCAGCATCATATTAGAATAAGCATTAATGGGCAGTTTGCAAGAAATCAGGCCTAGAAAAGCACTTTAAAGAAAAGCTTAACAATATAAAACAATGGCTGGGATATCTTTCCCAGTCTTCAGTAAAAGATTAGGCAAAAAATTCTCTATAAAGACAAATAAATCTGATCTACTTTTCAGCAAGCCTATGGACTACATAAGGTCCCCTTCTATCCTATGAAATCCAATATTGCAGAATAGAGGCATTAAGAAATGTTTTTCTTCAAAAGCCTAACAAAACCTCCTATACTACCGAAGATATTTATTTGGAGTTAAATTTAATTCTGCTCTCCTAAACCAGAAAAAGTCAGTCATTATCACAAATTAGGAATCGATGAAAAAGAGATGGACAACTTCAGATAAACAAGAAAAATTGAAGACCTTAACTAATAATCTCAATATCATGGGGTATTTCTGTATCTTCATTATGGAATATACTAAATAGGAAATTCAAAGCGAAAGGGAAGAAACATTTTAAATTTATAAGTATGGTTTTATATCACGGCCACAATACTATATATGATCGCCTAGTGACAATTACATCTGGCAGACAGACAATCAACTGTAGCCCAGTGGAAAATGGGATTATCTTTATTAGCTGGCTCCTAAAAACCAGAAAATCCGTTTACTCCTCTGCTTCAAAAAAGAGATTAAGAGTAATCTAATCTGCAACACTGATCACAGTACTCTGATTTAAAATTATGCTGAAAAGATCCAATGCTCTAGAAAATCCTGAGGTTGAGAGAATATTTTCTGCCTGCAGTGAACACCTTTCAATACCTTCCTTCAAGTAGGATTTACTGGACTTTATGGATCATGAAACACAGCTAATTCAATTAGGTATAGAAAAATCAAAGCCAGTAATTTAGATTTGGTTTTATTTATGCTGGTATGTATTTGTACAACACATGGGAGGCTTGCTGATTTAACGTTATTGACAAAAAGAAATGGGGTTTAAAACTGCAGACATTAAGAAGGCTGTACAAAGTAATTTATCGTGATCACCATCTTCCACTTCTAATCAAAAGATGTTTACAGGTTACAGTAGTAACAACAACTGCAGTTTATTCTTTAGATCCACCCCGACAATTGTCTTCCCAGCATCTTCAGGGATGGAACCGAAAAAATTGCACTCTGGCTGTTGGGCAATACAATCAGAACAGATAAATCTCCATCATCATCAGTCCAGTATGGCTACAAACACTGACAAGCAAAACATGCCTTTGGTATTCCAACTAAACAGCAAAATCCAATATCTCTCAGCTCATCTAGTAATTTACAGAACAAAACGGGTGGGGGAGGTCTGTAAGGAAGGGATGGAAGGAAAGGCAAAGATGATGACTCAACAAGATAATCTAAGTCATTAAGATTAAAAATGCTTGCATCTAAGAATCCCAAACTTGCCGAGGGGGATAAAGATGGTATGCAACAAACAGGTAACAGACCCTTTATTCCTAACAGTGAAAGACAGCAGAGAACCACATTCTTACTTTTAAATACATTCACATTCATGTGAAAAAAAAGCCTCAGTATTTTGACAGGTGTTATTCAACAAAACCTCTTTAACAAAGCAGCCAAGAGTTCAAATAAGTGTTATACTTACTGGTAATGTACCCATGATGGACCAAGGGTTTTCTTAAACTGAGTGAGTCCCACAATATCAATGTAAATGAGTTCTACAACTTTATCCCCCTGGGTAGGGCAGCCAGATCTGTTACCTACAACCTTCTTCATAATCCTGAACAAAAAAAGAAGGAATATGGAAAAGTATTACTTTTCAAATACCTTGAATAGATGCTGTAATACTATTCATACCAATAATTTGCCTTTCCAAAAAAGCTTTACTCTTATTTTTGCCAAATCAGGCACCATGTAAGAACATTCAAATGCTAAAGATGCTCAGCATTTATTAAAAAAGTATTTATTCATCAGTAAAGTGCTAATTTCCACTAAACACCTCATCTAGTTTAAACACAAGAGTAATGTGGTTGGAATGTTTAAAAACAGTGTACTTTGAAATGATGTGAAATAATTTCTGACTTCTATTGACAGCTTTATGGTAGAGCTCTCTATAAAATGATGCTGTCATGGTTTTTCTGTGGCTTTTGGTTTTTTTTTATAATAAACATATGTGCTCAAGCTTAAAACAGATGTTTTATGCCTCATGCTGAACTAGTATGCAAAACAAGACAAAGGTGAGTGAAGTAGCAACTTGACCTAACATAAGCAATTAACCACATTGAAAGTAATATGTTTAAAGGATTTAAACCTTTGTTTTAATATGAGATACTGAGTGAAGTATATCAGAAACTGAAGAAGAGGACACAGAATTATGCTAGTTTGTAACATTTTCTATTGCAGCTGGTTAAAGCACCTGGAATGTTAAAGAGTAAGCTGCTTAGTTTAAATTTTACAACATTCATTTATGAAGTCTCAGGAGCCTGAAGCTACAATGAAAACATATTATCCTTTTCATAGCACATATACTTAGCTCATGAAAATAATCTTATCGTCTGTTTAGTGAATTACCACTTCCATTTTATGCTTCAAGAAATTATATACTGTTAATAGCAGCATCAAGAGTTCACAATTCATTTTTTTTTGTATTCCAGTTTCAAAAGTGAAAGTAATCTCCTTACTCCTTGAGCTCTGCCAGTGAAGCTGAAATCCTGATGTCATGGCCCAGTAAGTAGAGAGATGTAATTAAATCACTCCACTGGACTAATTCACCAAGTGGGCCACCGCTAAATGCGTTTTCTGCAATCTTGAACCCAGATTCTTTTGTCAAAAGCCCCAGATGAACAAGAATCTGGAAAGGAAAGTCGTATGTCAGAGTTATCAACATTAAACATGCAACTATTATACTCATAGCATTTTTTCTATCTATTAAATGCCCACTACGGCCAAAAAAAAAAAAAAAAAAATCAACCAAAAATATCCAATACTCCCACTCCCATGATTTAATTTTGTAATGGATCTCCAGAACAGTAATGATATGAACGTTACTATATTGTCTTGTGCTATTATCTGCCACCAGACCAGTAGTTAAACAACCCCCCCAAACAGGTGTTATTTACAAAACAACCTGCAATTCTGCACAGAAAGTTGTGGCTCACACTAACTTTGATTGAAAAAGTAGGATATACTTGCTTATACAAGACAGTGTAGTTAAGGAAGGGTATGACACTGTGAACAAGCCATTAAGAACTCTGAAAGACGGCATAAAAGTATTAGGATGCTTTCTGAACCGGACCTCTCCAGTGCCACCATAGGAAAGTTTTCTCTGCAGTTCCTTCAAGTCTGTCCTTGCCTTTCTAATGAAGCACAGAAGTTGAGTTCCAAACACTTTGTTACATACCCTGGACTGTTATTTGAATGTGGGCACATACAGTTGCCAAGCATAAAAACTCCCAAACACCAAAACCCTTTTCCCTCACTCCTTGTAAAGAAACAACATTCAAAAAACCATTTTGTTCCACTCTCTTGCAGCTCCTAGAACTGAACTGGACACATTAAAATGAAGTCATCATATGTGCTACAGAGCAACCTCAAAGGACTTTTAAAAGCGAAGAATAAGCGCTAGGGCACGCCATCAAAGCTGCTTGTGCAGGACAGTACTGCTGTTGTTTATTCTTGAGTTTATGTATTCTCAGGTGTTATAGTCCTGTAATAAAACAGGCTGGAGAGCTGCCTGAAAAAGAAGAGTTGCTCCCTGACAGAGCCTGAGCCTACCCAAGGACCGCAGTATGAGACAAATGTTACAGCCACAACATGGAGCGTAGACCTCATGCGAGGACTGAGAATGTCAAGCAAGGAGCTGAGCTGCAGCCAGCCAGATGTGAGAGGGTAGAAACATGACTGTGCATGGCCTGCTGTCACTCCAGACTAGCTCTAGTAAGAACAAGGCAGGAAGGGAAGCCTGTTGTTGTGTTTAAACCTTTCAGCTCTATCTTGACTAGTTGAGGTAAAAAAAAATTAAATCAAATATAATAGAACTTTTCACTTCAAGAATCACATGGTTTTTGAAATTGAACTCGTTACAGGGAGTGTACATTGATCCAATCCAAAGTTGTGGTCAACTTTTAAGTGTACTCAAATCCAAACCAGAAACACACCATTTAAAGTCTCAAGTTTGGACAAAGATGATGTACAATTGTTGTTTTCTACAACATGTAAAAAACTCCAATGTCATCAGCTTGCAGTGAATTCACAGTTTCTCCCTTCTTCTGACAGAGAGAGGGTGAGAGAGACTTCTACATTATCTCTCTATTTTATCCAATTTTAAAGAGGTTAGAAAACTCACTCAAAGATTGACTCATGGGAAGTATGTGAAATTCTTTGTAAAGCAAATATCCATTGTAACAGTAATTTCAAACAGCAAAATACCTCCTGAAATGAGGCACAAGTATAAATATGAGCCTTTTGGACATATTTGCTTTTTCCACTCTGAAGTTACTTCTGAAAGAAGCAGCTTAAAAGAGCCTATATGACTGTAAGTGACAGGAATGAAAAACACTTTTGTTTACCTTTTTTCGTTTTCTCTTCTCCAAATTTTGTTTTTCTGCGAGTGATTTAATTGCTTCAATCCAGGTATCAGCCATTCGTCTGATGCGTAACATCATCCATCTGAATTCCTCATGTCTTGACATCATTTTGTAGAGATTATCAAAGTTGATACGAATTTCAGCCTTGAATTAAAGCATTGAAAAAAAAACCCCAACACATTAGTTATTCTTCAAATAGTGTACGTTTCAGAAGTGAAAAAACTTCTCAAATGTGATTTCTGTGCTTTACGCTGCACATTTAAAATAATTTTAAAAAAAGAAGATACATGCCCAATGCTAAACTCCCTGTTTTAGTCTAGATACATAAGATATGTTTTAACAGATATTTCTAAGCCACATAAATTACCGTTATTTTTATTAGTAGTACTTGGTACCGCCAGAATACGTTTGCAGCATTTCACAATGTACTTATTTCTGCAATGTAAGATTTGGTTTTGTTCATGTGTTTCAAAATGAGGTTAAAGTATCTCTAAAACACAATATAAAATCAGAACAGTACGCTCAAGATTCATGTTTATCATGAATCTTACAAAATCTTACAAAAAAAATGCAAGGAAGTCTCCTATTATACCACAAAGGAAGAAACATATATAAATCTTAAAGGAAATATTAATTTTAAAACTAGACTGATCTAAGAACAATTGGGTTTACAAAATGAGACAGCCTATATCTAAATTATGTAAGCAACATTCATATACAGTCCAGCAATTATCTTAAAATACCTAAGTGCTACATAATTAGGCTATAACAGTTTAGAACTAACTCTGCATGCTGTAGAGCTTTTAAAGGAAAAAAAATTAGGAGTAATCAAAATGTTTCTACAAAACTGAAATTATGTAAGCCTCTACCATCAAGGCATTTTTATATATAAAGCCCAAATTTATGGGACAATAAAAATGGACAGTTTCACATACGGTCTCTTAACACTGGCGAATAGTCTATGGATTTGTAATTTCTCTCAGTATCTGTGTACAGTATTTCAGATATTTAAACACAAAAATGTTTTTAATGGAAAATCTACCACCAAGACTGCAGTGCAATACAATGACTGGAGAAAAAACATGGTGAGCTACAAATATACAGTCAAGGATGTTTCCCTACAGTTCTAAGGAGCTGAGGAATAAAAATGGTAAATTCTAGTCTTATTAGCATTTATGTGCCACAAAATTCCAGGATCTTCTGCATGAATCACAATTACTGAATTGCTTCTCATGTTTTAATATTGTTCTTACCACTGTTTTTTGATCCGTTTCTTCATTAGGATTTTTTGCTCTCCAAGGTAAACGAGGACACCAATTTTCAACCTGTAAAACAATCACATGAAAATAAATTCTGTTCTACTTACTGGTCTACCAAAGTCTCTCACTGCCTTTATAATACACCTTTCTATGGTTTAAGTGAGGCATCTGCTGTCTAGTAAGTCACTGCAAGGTAAAACTGTTTTTTTGCAAAAGATTACAAAGTCTTTTTGCAATTCAAAGCTATTTTAACCTTGCAAATTTGCAACCAAAAGCTGCATTTTGATATTCATCTATGATAATGAATACAGGAGATAAAACCCTTTCAAGATAGAGGTCAGCTGTTAAATGCTCTAAATACAGTTTCTCTGAGCAGTTCCTAAATGTTTGCAAAAAGCATCAAGTTTTTTATGCTTCTAGACCTTAAAACAATACATATTTTGGAACTTTTCCTATCTCCCTAGAATATCTTTATTAAAAAGCCAAGCCTGAAAAAACCCAATGATCAAAGTCCTACCTTGTAGCTATCTAGACTAAAAGTTGAAACAAGAATAAAACAAAACCACCCTATTTGAAGGGTATAAATAAACATCATTATATGTAACAATATTCACAGGTACTAATAGCTGTAATTCTTACAGAAACATCGTCAGTGCAAATGTTATACTTCCTATTGTCCACTAGAAAAAAAAAAAAAAAAAAAGAAAAAAAAAAAAGTACAACAGCTAGTAGTTAAGGAAGAAACAGCAAATGGATGCAAGTTACTGAAAGCTCCTATGCTCTCCCTAGGAATCCTGCTTATCTTGTAGAATCTTTATTATTTGTGTGCCTTAAGAAATTAGACCATTTGTTCTGGGGAAGAAGGAGTCTCACTGTTAAAGGCAAACCCATGAAAACAGAAACATAACTGTACTGTGAAAAGAGAGAAATGCAAAAATTTATAGGCCACCTAAGATGCCCCATCACTACCAATTAGGTTCACAACTCCCAAAGAATCAGAAGTCAGAGCTGCTCTTATGGTTCCTCCAGTCACAGACCTGCCAAAGCACTTTAGCTTAATCATGCTGCGGTAAGCCTGAAGCATCAGAAATTAAAAACTTAAGATCAAACCAAATGATTGCCTAGAAGGTCATTTACATGAAAAATAAGAGACATCATAACCTCGTTAAAGAGAAGAAATGTATCAAGCTTAGGTTCCTCAGACAAATTATATAAAAGCGTTAATTTGAATGCTATGACTTAATCTACTCAACATATTTAATACAACATTTGAAAGCAATGACTTATCAACCTAATTGGAAAACATCCAATTCTTCAGTAGTCTCCAGCTCTGGAAACATACCAGAAATTGTAGCAATTAACAATCCTAACTTTTACTAAGATAAATTGTGCAATCACTGGTAGAAAAGAGTTGCAAGCTCCATATTACAAATCATACACAGTCCCAATCTCTCTTTTTATATAGTACAAATAATTTTGAATTATTTCTAGCATTAAAATTGATCTAAATTAAGATATGACATTTCAAGGACTACTGTACATGTCCCTTTTCTGGTTTCATGTATTTCACATTGCACCATCAGGCATCCTAAAGGAATTGAAGATTTTTCAGAGCTGCCAAGGACAGTCAACTGCATGAGACTTACTGAAAAACAAATAGAGCTCTTTTGTGCTTTTAGAAATACTCTCTGTAGTCTATATCAAGTTACAGTAATTCTAATCACAAAAAAAGCACTTAAGGAATAGGTTCAAAGTAATATCAGTGTATACAGTTGGTCTAGCACTCATTTTTCCTTACTGATATTCAGTCAATTCCTCTTTTCATTGGAAAGACCAGCTTACTTTGGAAAATATGCATTTAAAAATCCTCTGGTGAGGTATGCCAGTTGTTTTGTTATTTTCAGGACTGATAAATGCACTGAGAAGAATGCAAAGGCATTCTCTTACAGAAAAAGAAAAAATTCTTCTTGTTTATGAGCCAATAGATCACAGAAAGCTGTTAGATGGGGGGATAATAATTAACAAGAGCACCAGGAAAGCAAAGATGAAGCAATGAGTCTGACATACAATGGAAAGGGGGAAAAAGAAAAAAAATTTACTAAGTTAATGTATTGACACAAGGGAAAGTGGAGATGGAAAGGCAAATACTGACTGATAAACCAGCCAAACTAGGATTACTTTCGTAATGAATTTTAAGTATTCTTGGGCAAAAAAAGATCAGGGATATACATGCCCCTGAGATGGAAACATTTTGAAAGCAAAACCAAACAAAATGCTAATAAAAATTCTGTTGTTCAGAACATGAGCTAATTTTACAGGTAATTAAAGAATCAACTAGAATTAATAAGTCATGGTTCCAAGAGAAACTGAGAGGAAAATCAAATATGATTACAGTGATGGCAGAGGGCAGAACGCACAAACACTCAACACTGAAGTTCATGCACCTAAGACATTTTTAGATTGTAATAGATATTATCAGGTAGATACAGAGCAAAGAAGGAAGAAGTCAAAAACTACAGCAGGAAAATCTACACAAGTCGTATCACCTTTATTTAGAGGTACCCAGTACTCCAGAAATATCACACCTCCAAGAAAAACAAGGTTTTCAGAGGGAACAGAAATATTTCTCTCCATCTCTGGGTTCTTGCTTCCCTGTTCAGTGAGAACAACAGATGACCAACAGTCTATATACGATCTGGTGAAAGGGAGAGGGGTTTCAACCTACACAGCTACACAAGATACTGAAGATTTCAGAGACAGACTCTGTAGAACTATTGGAAAAGGAAACAATAGCACTGACAGGCTTCTACTGCAAAATTAAAAACCACTGCTGACTTGATGTTACTTATACAAGATATCTAGTGGGCTGCTCAGTTGTATCGCTGCTTTCCTCAAAAACCACAGCAATTGCATTTTTACGTGTATTTCAGGTAAAAAGCTTCCAGTTAACTGTTTTTGCATTGCACTATGTAAAATTAAGGTCTACAGTGGTACAAAGCCTCAGTAAAGACTGCCTAAAAATCCTGTACAAAACAGTACTCAATATTTTGTGTCAGAATTAAAAGCAACAGTTTGCACTAATCCAGATGAGTAGCAAAATAACCTTTATGTTCCTCTCTATTTAGCCCCACATAATGACACACAGTAGCACAGTACACATACTATTTCCATTGCAAATAATTTAAATAACTGTACTACTGGTCTTTTTCAAGACAATGACTTTCTGCTCTTTCCCTTGCTGTTTCATTACTGGGCCTTCCTCTCTTGCCCCCAGCACACCAATATTCAAATTCAAACTGCACACTTCAATACGTCCTGTCCAGAACACGCAGACTTTCACCTTTAAGCCTAGAAACTACTAACTGCAACTTTTGGCTGGACCTACAGTTTCATGAGAACTTTAGATGACCTAGAAAGAGGTTTTTTGTTTGTAATTGCTTCAGGGTTTCTCGTAAGGATACCTATAACTAAATATGAAATCCAAGTGGTTAAGTTATTTTCCTAGTTGCTTTGCATGACCGAAATATGGCCCACAACAGCAGCTCTAGTCATATCCATACTTTCTGAACAAGTTCTGCACCTGCTTGTCTCAGATTTGGACTATTAACCACTGCCATGGGAACTTCTTTGAAAGCAAAGGTGGGTGCTATAGTTATTGGGAAATGCAGGAGGATGCTCATGAAATGACCTTTTTCCCAGCAAATACCAGTGAAAACTTAATCCATTTTTCTCAGACTTATAGATGTAAGATAAGTACAAGTCAGGTTTTAGTTCTGTAAGTACTAACTTCCAAATATAGATGTGGGAGAACAAAAGGCAAGGAAAAGTCTACAACTGCTCATATTGACTTGAGGGGAAATCTTCAGTCTCCCCCATCTTGTGTGACAAATCAGCACCAGCAGTGATGCAACCTCTGTGAAAACACCTGGTGCCTTGAACTTATTTTTCTCCCCTTGCTCCCACATTGCTTAATGAAAGCCTATCAACTTTCACTGAAATGACCAAGGAGAGACAGAGATTGTGTGGGAAACCTCAGCTGGTCCGAAGGATCGGAATGAGAGCTTAACTTTAGCCTTGAACAGATACTCGTGTATCCTTGAAGAGCCTGGGAAAGTCCTGAGAAGAGCTGAGCCAACAAGATAAGGAGCCGCCAGATGTGCCAAGTAGAAGTGTGTCTAAGATGTAGCAAAGAAAAGGCCACCCAGTCGTGAACTGATGGTCTGTGAGTGAACCAACCATGTATAGACACCTATTCTTAAGAAATATATAAAAAGGCTTGTTAGAACAATAAACGGGGCCCTTTGGGCACAATCCGTTGTGTGTTGTGTCCGTCTCAACAGCGACATGATAGGGCAGGGAATGTGAAGAGAACTTGTGTTTTGCAACACATTTTCTGGAAGTTCCTAATACAGAACAGGGTGATGGGGGTAGGGACCCTACTTTGGTTAACTCATAACTAAAAAGTTTGCAGAAAATGCAACGGCATTTAAAGCATAAGTTGTCCTGGGCCAAGAATATCTGTTATTAAATAACATGTACAATGGGGAGAAAAAAAGTGTGTGGTAAACATACAAATGTGTGTATAGACACGTACGTAATGATTATAAACAGGGAAATGACATAGCATGTGCTAAGGCTGCAGTATGCATTTACAAATCTGGTATTGTTCCATTTACATGCAACTTCTCTCTGTCATCAGCAATGATGAAAGAAAGGATTTTGATATCACTGATGGAGACCTCATCTAGATCCACTTTAGAGATATGCAAATACTTAAGCTTTGTATTTGTTTAGGTACAGAATAGCCACATGCAATAAGCCCTAAGTCTCAGCAAGGAGAAGGAGGACGGAAGTGTTTGTTTGGATCCTGCTTGTTTATGCATTTATTTTGATCATTTAAGACAAAACACAGAAGTTGTCTCTGAAGAAGGAACCAGGACTTCTCTTCCCCCTTTCCAGGACAACGTTCCTGTCACTGAGTTAAAAGTCTTTCTCTAGCTTATTCTCTCTGCAGCAACCATTACAATGTCATGTACATGGTTTAATAGGAAGGATGTAGTATCAAGACTACAGATTATCAGTTAAAGACGACTGTTGGAAAGCAGCAACTGCAGATTTGAAGACTGACATTTTTTGGATGAGTCTGAAACACTATGAGTGCATAAACACTAAGCTGTTATTCAGAACACACTGTATTGATCTTTGTATTGCCATAATTTTTTAATAAGACCAGCGGTGCCTCCTGCACCTAGTGTTGAATTCAATACCAATCAAATGCATTAGGTAGTCTTGGATCATGCTCAAGAAACTAGGTCCACCTGAGAAGTCAAGTGTTCCCTGCTTGTTTTCAAATCGCAGCAGACACAGCACTGTCTAGCTCCATAACCTTAGCTTGCATGGTAAATTAGAAGTTCAAAATTTAAGCCCTACGTGATTCTTGATGTAAGTGAAAAGTCAGTGTTCCGAACTGCTTTACGGTGTGGATGCCTAAATTCTGCTTAAACTGAATTCGAGTTTCTTATCACAGACAATCCAGGCTCACTGTAACTTTAAGCTCATGTAGCTTACTGGTGAGTTAACATGAAAAAAACAGAATCAAAACCCAAACATAAGAAATTTGAAGAGTGTGTTTTATACAAGCTTTGCAGGTTATCTTTTCCAGCAACTCTTCCTCAGAAACACAATGAGACTGAATGGATGTCAAGACTGCAGCACCTGACTATATTACAGAGGAAGTAACTCAAGCAATTATAAGAACCTGGCAAACATCTATAGCACTGGCGTAGTCTGAACATCTTCCAAACTGAATGAAAGCATACTGTGCCAGAGCCCTCCACATCCAAAATTTCAGGAAGTCTTTTATGCTTTTAAGGAGTCACAGCAGGAGTTTAATAAAGCAGAAGCTGAAGGGTGCTCTCTCTAAACACCTGGGACAACCTTCATTTTGGATCCTTCCAAAAGGCAGGTGCAGCCCATTTACAGGGAAACTAAAGCAACTTTCTTTGCACATCAGATGAACAGCATTATTGCTTAGTGTACCTCTATCCATGGTGAAGTGCTGCTGTTAAATATCTTATGCCAGTCCCACAGTGGGAAATAAAAAAAAACACTGAGTGCTGCAATATCTGGTGAAAGAATGTGTACCTTTAAATTTACTGGGCAGTACCAAGGCAGGCAGAGATTTCATAATGTTCACTTAGAAAATCCATTTGAAAATTCAATGTGAAAGAGCTGCTCCCATTGGGAAGGTGACTTTCTCAGCTCCTCTAGAAGCTGTAAAACCTATATTTTGTTTAGCTTTTCTTCGGTGATAGGAAGTCATTTTGAAGGTGCTACAAAATCTGCAGTGTTCCAGATGCCTGCCTGCCTGTTTAGTGAAATGGAGGAGTGCACAGGTAACTTCAGATTTGGTTGTTTCCAAAGGAAAACTCAAACGTTGACTGTTAGGTACCTGCAGCCACAGTGACACTGCAACATGGCATTTTATACATAGAAATCAGTCAACAAATGGTCTCTTATCTAACTTCAGTAATGTGCACTAAATGATTCCTCTTTTACACAGGCATCTACTCCTTTTCCAACAAGACAGAAAAATCCTAGTTTAAAGTCACATAAATAGAAAAGGTAATTGAGCCCAAACAGCCCAAAGCCAGGCCAATACACTAATGGATGATTTGGGGACAAAGTGTTGGCTATCATTAGCATTTCAATTTCTCAGGAACACATGTGAGATGACTAAATAGTTCCAGTTTTTTTCTGCTTTATGTTTCAGACAATACCATTTTTGTCAATTTTTTGAGTAATTGCATAGAATTCAAAGAAGTTGGTTTGATGTTACATTGCATTGAAGAAATGCAAAACATTAACTCAGCTAATGTCAGAAATATAGCTTACACATACAGCAAAAGCTGTGGAAAGGGGACTTCCACACAGATGTGAGCAAACTGCAGTAAACTAGCAAAACCACAAGGATTTGAGGAACTTTAATTATGATTCCCAGGTGTTTTCACTAAAATGTGCTGCAGACTACAGCTTGCATTCTGGAAAGAAAGGCACATTCAAAATCACCTTCAGTTTGCATTTTTCTGCTTTATCCCTCAAAGTAAAAGGAACTGTAAAGAAAAATACTCCTGCAATCAAACGATGCATTCTGTTTCCATCAAGTCTGAAGGACTGAAAGAACGAATTCTCTCTAGTGGTATACGTGCAAAAGCTACAAGAGTCTCAAAGATTGGTCTTTGAAACAGTTTTAGTCTTTTGAAGCATTGGATCCACTTCCAAGATGGGTACCAAAAATTACATTCACACCTGAAATGCAAGCTGGAGATCCAAAGTCTGGGATTTTAATGAGATCTGCCCAGCTCCAGCAGGTAAGCACCTATATAATAACCCCTGAGCAGTAGTAACTTGTGTCACAGCTTCTGGCTGACCAGCAGCCACAGCAGCAGTCCCACTCCTGTGCAAGTCAGTCTTCTCAGAGAAAGCACATACATATCTAGATGAAGGAGTGATAAGACCCCTCCAGATTTTATTTTTTTTTTTAAGCTGGGAAACAGTGTGAAAAATTCATTTTCTAGAAGATATTTTTAAAAGCTTCATTCTTCAGCTGCAAACTGACATTCTGCAGTGAAATATATTTTTGTACTGTCTAGAAATTAATTTTTTCACATTTCTCCCCAGAGGCAATGCCATCCATGAAATGTATAACTGTGCCAGTGATTCTACAGTGTTAAACAACTGGCTTTTTCATAACTAAATGCTAAGTTTAAAAGGAAATAACTCTTCTCAATGGGCAAGTTTCTATCATGGTTAAATGGAAACAAGCCCCAACTATCCAGAAACCTTAGAGTTAGCTTAACTTGCTTTTCAATTTTTGCTACTTCTACTATCTGTCTTGCTCTGTTATTTAAGAGAAAGTAAGTCTAGTTTTTCTATTTAGGCCATTTGTGTCTTCTCCAGCCTTCAAAGGCTCCCGCACAATTAGTGTTACAATGACTGCACAGCTGCGTATCATCCACCAGGAGTGATCCGGTGCCTGCAGCAAAACAGCAAGATAGAAGTGCGAAAATTCTAGCAGCTTTATCTGCATGTCTGTACATGGGACAGCTTTAAATAAAAAAAACCAAAACATAAGCCCGAATTTGCTGGATTGCTTCTGGCTTTCCTTCTGCTACAACACTTGCCCCCCATTCTGCTCAAGCAGCCAAGGCAAGGGAAGGGAAGTGGAAGAGCTGTTCAGCTAACTGTTCTTAGGGTCCTGCAGAAGTGCCATCCAAAGCAAACCAGGGGAGGCAGAAGTGCCAACACTTGCACTTGTGCAGGTTCTTCAGAAGAAAAGACTCAGGGCCGTGTGGATTTTGAATGTGCTGTTTCTGTGCTGCAGACACACATGGTGGAAACATAACAAGGGCACATGACAGATACCCAAAGTAGCTTTGTTTCTAAACCTCTGCATAAACTGTGGGCAAGTTACTTTGTGTCTCTGTGGTTCTGACCCATATTAGGCACCAAAATGTAGTATTTCGGGCTCCTTTGTTTACAAGTTTAAAATAGTATTATGAAGACTGCTAGAAGAGCATAACATAATATCCTAACTGAACTGCTTTGGAAGAAAAACGTAGATCCCAAAAGAGTATGGAAAGAGCACAAGTGCCTGTCACTAGATTGTAGAGTTTAAAGAGCAAAAGTATGCATGGTCTGTCTTTTCAAACCAAGTTTGTGCATAATTTGATGCATACATTGCCTTTTCAAACAGAGCATGTGCATGCAACCATCTTACTCCTACACCGTAACCTCAGAGTAAAAAAGAAAAATCTCAACAGCAATACCCTTCCAGTACCCTAATGCATTTTAGTATTTTAAATCAGCAGTTTTGACTTGAGAGCTCTGTGGACACATTTATCATTCAGCTGTGCAACCATACTATAAACTGTCAACTCTTCATCACTGTCCATTTTGACAAATTACTCTCGCAACAGCATTTCCAAGTTATCCTGAGCAGCCAACACACCTCATAAATCCACATCATTGTAGTGTTGTTAAAATTTCATTTCATGCTTGCATTCGCAAACATTTAAGCTTTCAACCTCTGCTTCTGGGCATTAATCATGGAATTAATCATAGGATTAAGAATGCCAAATTTAAACTCAAGGTTAATAACATGCGCTCACCCAATATTAGTTTTACATTCTGTCATGGGAAAACACTTCTTAAAAAAAAAAGTACAAGACCTTTGTCTGAAGTTACCCAATATACACATAGACTAATTATATTGTTGTTCCGTCATGAAATGAGAAGTTGCCCAAATTCAATATAGTTGCTTAAAGAAAAATTTCAGACCCCTAGACCTGTGAAAAAACAACCCTTTGGCCTCTGTACATCTGCTTGAATTCTGCCATCAGGATGAGCTGAAAGATCAATTATGAAAAAGCTAACTGCATCAACTGAGTTTTCAAGACTGATGATCACGGAAGATTGTCACAGAAAATACTGTGATTTAACAGAAATACCAGGTAACAAATGTCATTTAAGAATATTAGATTCTCACATTCACTTGACATGCATCTTAATTTTTAAGATACATCTGCATAAAAAACATGAAGCACCTGCTTGTTGACAGAATACTAATGTGCAAACATACCTACTTCATGCTAAAATGTAACCTTTTAGTAGAAACTTAGACCGACCTTAGATGATTACGAAACCCTATTTCCAGATTCTATGATAAATAACAGGATAAATAATATAGTCATGCTGTGTCTTTTCCTTCCCCAGCTTTATAGCCCATAAATAAAACACTCGGTACTAGCAATGGAATGAGTCAAATTTGTGATTCAACCCAGCCTTTTTTATTTCTTCAGATACATGTTTTGGATATGCATTCAACTATTACTGCTGCTTCAAGCAATGACTCCAGAAGTTCAGTGACAGTCAACTGAATAAATTAACAGAACCTGCTTTCATTACAACCAGGTTACTTATAAAACAGACTTACTGTTTTCATCACAGAAGGGTCAGGGTTAGAAGGGACCTCTGGAGATCATCTAGTCCACCCCCTTGCTAAAAGCAGGTTCTCCTACAGCAGGTTGCACAGGATCATGTCCAGGTGGGGTTTGAATGTCTCCAGAGAAGGAGACAATCTCCAGATAAGTAATTTAAAAACCAAGCCCCACCCCCCAATCCTGCAGAAACTGTAAAATCAGTATTAGTTTGTGATTCTGCAGCCACTTTGGCTCTTGCAATTCTTTACAAACAGTAAGGCAATAGATATCAATGCTACTTCCAAGGTCAGTTGCCATAAGTTACCAAAATTTATCTAATAAGAAAGAAGAGGTCAAATACACCTGACTGTTCCTGGCACACAAACAACAAGCCAGTAATAGAGCTCATAATAAGTGATTGACAAAATTCATTTTTGGAAAACAAGTATTACCCAGGGAAGAGAAAGTCTATACAAAGAACACCAGGGCAGACATGTTACTCAGCCGTGTACAAAACTGGGTCTTTCGTTCCCACAGGTACTGAAAGATTTAGCTAATATATGTCCAACTTCACTCAAAACCATGACTTTCAGATATTTTTATTTTCTCTTAACCGACTCCACAATTCATGAACAGTCTCCAAGCAGTGGCCACTCCACAGAAGTGGCCACACTGCTTAGGAGGACATACAACCTGGTTCCACTTCCCAAATGCCTCTCCTAAAATGCCTCCCTGCTACTACCTCAGGAGCTATATTGAAAGGAACAGAAAAAGTGTTCAGAGGCAAGGATCTTTGACTGAGCTTCACACTTCCGTTTAAGAGGATACCTAGGATGGATTCCCTGGAGAGTTGCTGCTTACATCACCTCAATTATAAATGTTAGAATTCTCCAGGCTAGAACCCCCTGGAAGACTTAGGAATAATAGCAACACACTTCATAATAATTCTGTTTTAATAGCTTTTTGCTCTTTATGGAATTTTTCTGAAGAAAGTTATGATTTCTTTTGAGAAAAGTTTGCAGTTACGAAAAACATGGCACTATGATGTTCCCTTTCTGCAGATTAAAAGATTACTGACCTCACTGAGGTAAATAAAAAAGGAGCATGTGGACCCATCTACACCGTAACTTGCATAACAGGGATCCGATCGCCACATATCTTTCATCCACTGTAACAGAACAGAAACACAGCCTGTTAGGTTTAAGTACCATGTAAATAACTCTTAATACTATTTCACATTGAATTCAGGAATGACAGAGGAAAGCTGCAAGCAACTATACTCAACTAGATAAAAATCACCAAGTAACAAAAAAGGAATTTTATTTTGCAGCATACCGCATCTGCATTCAGCTATGTTGGGGAAGTAACTACATACCAAATGGGAGTATTGTTTGTATAAACTGGTAGCCAGGCAAGCAGAGACAAATATCAAAAAGAGAATATAATCAAGATCCAGAAACATGGGTGTGGCTGGAGTTGACTGCATTGCACACCCCCATCACCCCCGTGTTACACTCGCTCTGGAATTTAACAGATCATTTCAGTTACCAAGATTGAAATCTGCCTGATTTTGCCAAGAATCTGCCATTTCTGCAGAAGCAAGTAATAAATTTAAATTCATATTTTAATGTTCTAATAATGTATTACATAGCCACTATGCAGCCAGTTTGTCAATATGGATCAAAACAGACCAGAGATTTAAAACGTACAGATATTTCTTTCAAATACTATTGTCTAAGAATTTTATCTAGAGGAAAAGGCAACATAATTTCACACATACTTTGGTAGTTATTCCTTTTCCAGAAATTAATTGTAATACTGAATAATGATATTTAAGTGTCTAGCTACTTTATTTTTGTCCCCCACTACTGAAACAGTATCCTTACATTTGAAATGTATCTTGGAGGAAAAAAACAACCAAACTCAAAACCCTCAATCTCTGCAAGTCTTTTCCAGGTTTTGGGTGTGGGGTTTTGGTTTTGTTTGTTTGTTTTTTGGGGGTGGTGGTGGTGGTGTTTATTTGTTTTTTCCTTTCCAACCAAAGCCTGACTGCTTTCATTACTTGGCCTTTCCAACTGCATTATTAGTAAAATATAGGATTTATGTAGAGTCAACACTGAACTCCAAAGTTCTGGTTACACACTTAGTGCAGTCCCTAGCCTGTAAGCAGAAGAGGCAGAATGCTTTTAACAGAAAAGGGGAAGGGAGAAATTGGACAGAGCTCTTGCCAAAGAGGGGAAAGTAGTATAAACAAACGTCTTGCTGAAACACAGAAAGGGCTGGATTAAGGTACACACAGAATCCCAGTCCTGGGGTAGGGGAATGACTCATACCGGGGAAGAAACCAGGGCATTGCGAAAAGGAGAATAAAGTTTCTGAATAACAAGACAACATTCAAATAATGAGGCATTTTATTAAGTATAGCATTTTAATATAAAATAGCATTTTATTCCTGTCTTAATAGGATGCGATTTTATTTCTCTGCATCAGTAGTATTAAAGGCTTGAGGTGAGCCATGCTGTAGTGGTACACACTCCTACATAACCTCTTTTTTGACCCAATTGTTCCTGTTTTACACCACTGTCCGAGTAGTGACCTCTTTCACATTCAGGTTTCAACAGAACACATATAATAAGATTAAAAGCAGTTCACTTACCTTTATTTTCCCTTCACAGTGAGGAAAACCATCCATAGGAGGCAATTCACACTGTTCTTGGGCTCCATTTATGAGATCTAAAGAGAAACATAGACCCTAACTGAATTACATTTTACAGTTCTGACAGATAGCCTAATGAATCCTTCCTTTTGTTTTCATGGATCTGTCATCCAGATTGATCGGAGAGTCCTACTGTGTAATATTTGTTATAACATTAAAACTCAGTGTGCTCTTTTTTGACTATAGAAGGAAACAGTTGCACAGATTTCAACTCTGACTTGCAGTAAAAGTGCTCAATTACAAAAATTGGACTATGATGACTTAAAAATTAAGCTAATCACAAAATATCTTCCTAATCAAAGTGTGCTTAAAAATTACTAAATGGCAACAACTTGTTTCCAATTGTTAAACATTTTTAAGATGTATATTGTTTTTAAACATAAAACCTAGTTTTTTAATTTCTGTTACCACTTTATCTAATACCTATGATCTGAAACTTGCCATAAGACTCAAGTAAAAAACAGATCATACTGCAACATTTATTAAAACTGTGTAGCACTACATCACATCTCATGAAAAATATTTCCTATGGCCTCCCAAGAATTTTTTTCTTTTTTTGCCTATTTTAATATTTTATCATTCTAGATTTTTGAAACACATTAAGGAGTGTAATACAGAGCAACACTTCCAGCCCATGGAGCCATGGAAAAAGGAGCAGCTTTAAATGACATTATCACATCAACTCCAGGATGGGACTTTCTTCTAAGAACTTAGAAGAACTCTCCAATGCAGGCCTTTAAGGCAAGAAAAAATATTAACATGGTGAAGAGATTCTTGCCAAAGGCAGCAGACGATAAGGTTTTCAATTTAGGTAGTTCGTCCCAGAATTATCTAAATTATACTTGCATTATTTCTGATTTTTCCCATGGGCAAGAATCAAGATCATTAAACCCAGCCATCCATCAACCTAGGAACAGTTCATGCTATGGCAATTACAGTGCACAACTTCACCCAGCATATGCTAATTGTTGAGATCTCAGAAAAAAAGAAAAAAGGCTGCAATGTTAGAATACAGTAGTGACAAGATCAGTGGATAAAGTTAGAACATTGTATTATATACAAAACCCATCTCCTGATATACCTGAATATTTTCCATTTTTTGGTAAATAGTTTCTTTTAAAGATAAAACTTGAAATGTGGTGAAGCATTGCAAAATGGAGCGGATAGAGAAAAAATAATCATGCCAGGAAGACGACACTTATTTGGCAATTTCTGCAGCAGTAGTAATTTGACAAACTGAGCTGTACTGCCAATGACAATAACACTGAAGCAAAGTAGTTTTTAAGATGACTTTGTAATTTCAAATCAATGAGCACTTTCAAACTATTCTCCCTAACTTGTTATCCTTATAGGATTCTTGCAGACTAGACCACTAGTATCTACGGCTCTAATTTCTGTTCCAAGTAAGAATACACAACCATAGAATCTTTTAGGTTGGAAAAGACCTGTAAGATCATTGAGTCCAACTGTTAACCTAGTGCTGCCAAGCCCACCACTAAACTATGTCCCTAAGTGCCACATCGACAAGCCTTCTAAATAACTCCAGTTATGGTGACTCAGCCACTTCCCTGGTCAGCCTAACAACCCTTTCAGTGAGGAAATTTTTCGTAATATCCAATCTAAACCTTCCCTGGCACAACTTGAGGCCATTTCCTCTTGTCCTGTCACTTCTTACTTGGGAGAAGAGACTAACCCCCACCTGGCTACAACCTTCTTTTCAGGAGCAACAAGGTCTCCCCTCAGCCTCCTTTTCTCCAGGCTAAACAACCCCAGTTCCCTCCACCACCCCTTGTAAGACTTGCTCTCTAGACCTTTCAGCAGCTTGCATACAGATATCAACAATTTCAAAGGATGTTTTCAGTTCAGTCAGTACAGCTACATAACAATAGGACTTTTTGTTTCACTACAGTTCAGGAATCAGACCTTCCATGTGAATCACACTAAAATCAGCACTTGGAATCAAACAGTAACAAACCTACCTTAAACCCAAGAGAGGCACGGTTAAAACTATGGTAATTTTCACTAATCAATATAATGCCATTAGAAGAGCTTTATGATCTAAACTGTGGGCTTTCTTCTTTTTTTTTTTTCTTTTTTTTTTTTTTTTTTTACTTACAAACTCATAAGCCTGAATAGAAAGTGAAGTACAGAGCTTTTCATAAGGCATGTGAAATTCAAATCTTCCTAAAACATAAAAGTCATCTGAAATATCTGATACATCAGAGATGTAGTTCAACCACAGGGAAAATTTTACCTTCAGCATCATACTGAACTTAGGGTTGAAAATTCTGCATCCCTGGGCAATCCCATTCAATCAAACAAGTCTTCCTATCAATTTCAGTTGCATTTGAACAAGTTACACTTGCCACGTTCAAAATTTTTTTCCTTCCCCTTATAGTTACTATATACATAGTTACTGTACTAAATACCAACCTGTAATAAGCAATTTTCAGAAAGGTAAGAGAAAATTATTAAACCCTTAAAGAACAGGTATTATTAATGGTATTCAACATGCATTTCCACATATCTTTTCCTCTGCAACAGTGCTTTCTTACAGGGTATTCTTCCTCAGTCACAACTCACTGATCACCATGCACTACCACTCATTTGACTTTTGGTTGAATCACTGATACAGAATCAGTTAAAACAGCTCTTGCCCAAGAGTATTAATTGAAATCAGGAACAATGTTTTGATTGGCACTACAGAGGAAGCAAAACAGAGGTGGGAATGACAGTCCCCCAGGGGCTGCAACTGCAGGAGGTGCTGCTGGCACAGCCTAGCAAAGCCACTTAAAAGCGTAACATGCAGCCTTTGCACTGCTTTGCTCTGGGCTAAATGATCTTCCTCTGCAAGATGGTCATTCCTCCTTAGACTTGACGCTACCTCTTCAGTTCCTTATCTGTTCTTCTGACCTTTCTGTTGACTGGAAAATACAGCTTGCCAACATGAAGGATCCATGAACTTTGTCATTTAAAATAAAAAAACATAAAAAATGTTTTCTATCTCAAGCTAACTATGCTATCATATGATGATGTTCCACCTCAGAGGGTTAGTCAAGCAAACCCTGTCTTCTTCTGAAGTCCTTTTAAGTACAGGATGATACATAAGCACAAGCTATAATTCTTTATTTTACAGCACAAATACCTAGTGTGCCTAGTGTATCACTTACACCATATTGCACATTTTCATGGCTATCTTGTGACCTGTCAAAGAACAGTAGGGTAGAGAAAAAACACAAAACACAAACAATAGTCTCATTTTTGGTAAACACACACTGTAATCTAGAGATGTTTGCTTTTGTCATGCATAAACACATTTTCTGCATGCAAATGTGTTTCTGTCGATGGGCAGTGGTGTTTGCTCCTGTCCATTGTTCACAAGGTTTCACAGGATCCCTGTATTTCCATGATCTACTTGTAAGAATAAAAATCACCTTCTTCCAACAGTCACATACTGCACCAGCCATACACTTCAACAGATCAGATGAGCAGCAGTACTGCATACAGACACTTTCCAAGCAGAAAGTCAGCCCTCCCAGCTCTTTCTGTTCCTGCCCATTCGAAGAAGTAAAAAGCAAGAGCCAGACATTTATGTCAGCACAAGCTACAGATTTTCTCAGGCTTTGGGTCTCTCCTGTGCTCAGCTGCACTAGGGCTTTTCCAGAGCAGTCCCACTCTTGCTCTTCCACTGGGATGATTTACACGCAAACAAAGTGCTCTCTCCAGGATAATCTATATGTATAAGGAACACAGAACACTGAAGCCCACCTTTATCACCTCTAATCATGTGAAAATGCTTGGTGAAGTATTAACGTCTCTAGAAGTATCTCCAAGAGTATCTGACATCTCTCCCCCTCCTTGCCAGCAACAGTAAACACCTCAAGGACTCACCTTCCTCAAATATGTTAACATCCTTTTTCCACCATTGCAGACTCTGAAGATGCTTCACACACTCACCAGCTCCCCACTCCATCTTCCCATGCAGCCTTACCGTGGATCTATCCCAAACACTCAGATCAACTTTCAGAGCTAATAATCAGGTAATAGCATAGTGAAGGCAATGCTATAAGGCTTAAATATAAACTGTCCCATGAAACAATTTATATGTTCTCCAGGGCAGAACAAAACATAGCAAAATACGCACACAGAGGAAATGAATGTGAAGGAACAGGACAAGCAACAGAGAAATGCAACTCTGTTCCACCTGAGTACTCCCTAGACAACCAATCTTTCCTTTGTATCTGCAAATAGGAAGCTAGCTGATGTAATCTGACTGGAAATAAATCTACATCAAGGAGATTGTCCAAAGCAACACACTGCCTGCAGAAATGGCCAAGTCAATACGGGAACATACCGGTTTCCACACATAAGCCTGAGAATTAAATGCAAAAGTCTGAATTCACCTGTGAATAATTTTGATGGTTCCAATCAACTACTACTTGTACTAAAGCCATACCCTTTCTTCTTGGCCATAGCCAGTGTGAGTTCAAGGTTGAGAAACACTCCTCCCAACTTTTTTCTTCCTTAATGATCAGAACCTGTACAAAGAATTACAAATTTCTGCTCCACTATCTGCTCACTACTAACCAGGCATGAGTGCTGGAGCCTACTGGTAAGAGCTAGCAGCCTCTGGGCAACAAAAGGGCTCCTTACCCTTTCCTTATTAAACTAGCTGTTCTGAACCATAGTTATAAACATAGGAAACATCCTCGTAAAGTATCTATAAAGTCATGGAAGCTGTGACCAGCCTCTTTAAATACAAAATTATAGCTACAAATTAACAGTTCATCTTGCCCTCATCAAACCATGCTGCACAGCTGGACCAGCAGCAGCAGCAATAACTGGACAGTATTCCCTAGCATGTCTCTAGCTCAGTGAGAGCCCTCACTGCCGAATTAACTCACTCCCTTTTTCATGCACAGGCTTCAATCATTCATGCTAATAGAAGCTGGCTCTTCATAAACAGGAATCCAGAGATGAATAAATCTTGCGTATCCCACGGACAGTTGGGACCAAACTCAACCAGATACCAGCAATTTACACTTTTGAATGGGTCATAAAGACAAGGGAGATGGAGCAAGTGGAACCCAGGGGATGCTGATCTACAGACCTGGATCTTTCAAAACAAAAAGCAAGTAATAAAATACAAGTCAAGACTTCAGAGTTTTTCATCATCTGGAGATGACAAAACAACCCTAATATCTTACGAAGACTGTTGTTATGAAGGTCTGAATAGCAGTATTATGCTGTTACCAAATGCATGTCAGATAATAATGTGTATGTTCCCTTCAGGGAAGAACTAAGTCAGACATTAAAGTTACTTTTGTTGAAAAATAGTATTTGAGAAGCCACAAGGTTTTTTATCCTTAATTAGGATTTAGGTAATCTAAAATGCAAGTTTTGAGATCTTTTCCCAGCCACAACTTAGAACTTACAGCCAAAAAAGTTAGAAACACAGCAACTGCCAAGTCAGTACAAAGCAACTGTAGTTAATATGCATGCTTTTCCCCTTAAGCTTTGTGTGAGCTGTGATACTAATTTCTACTCTACACATACCTAAGTGTTTTTGAAGTCATGCGTAGCTTAACTCCTCTTGACTGCTGTTATGCAAAGATGTAATTATTAAACATTCATCTCATATAATGTTACATTAAAAGTCAACGCATTGACAAATTGAAAAGACGAATGTGAACATATTATAAACTTAAGTGCACACAGTTGTTGGATTATACTGGAAAAATGGAAAACATTGTTAAAACACCAAGAAACTCTAGATTTAAAAAAACTCTTTAAATACATTGCTCTGTTTGTGAGGTCCTGGGACATTCAATATATATCCAAAAAACTCCACTCCCACATTTAGAAAGGGGCCATATGTTCACTTTGCAACTGTCTGTGGCTGTTTAAAGATACACAGCTCTGCATCAGAGATGGCTAGTGCACAGCAGGTGAAACTGAACTTGTGAACAATCATCAGTTATTTCAGTGCAAAGTCTGGCACGTTAGCATGAATGACGTGGCAGATTTAAGCTAAGCCACCTAACCTTGCATGGGAAAAGATACTTCTCCCTTGTTACTCTATACAAGCAACTATACCGGCCAAAGTCCCAGGCCTTTGACATCGCTCCCTTTAAACACCGTTCACGGGTACAAGTCTTCATCATCTCCTGCAATTAAATTCCATGTCCACAGGTTTTGTTTGTTGTAGTGAAGGTCTACAACACTCAAGAGAGAATTATGTGGTTAAAAGCATAATCTATGAGAGGGAAGTGGTTTTTTTTTGTTTGTTTGCTTCCTAGTTACTCTTAACAAAACTAAAAATAAGCAATAGTGAGTGCTACATGCATATTTGGTCCCCTTCCTGTACTGCACATCCTTCAAGTAACGTGCTTTGTAACAGGCTAAAAAAACTCTTCTTCAGTTTTTCTCCTTCAGACAGTTAGGAAGTCTAGAAATAATCCACTAAGACAGTAAGCTTAATAACAGCCATAATTAGTTACTCAGCACTGATTGTTGTTTGATAGGTATTCTATTTGTCATAAAAGTTTTTAAATGGCAAGACTGGTTAAAACAAATGAAAAAGCCATCATACTGCTGAAATTGGGCTGTGGTGTCACAGTTTGCATCTAGCCTGCTAAGGACCAACTCTTCATTCTTCAGAGAATGGAAATATCTTAAGAATTTAACATGACACAAAACCATATATACTTTGGAACCTTCAGGTTAAACCCCAGGTTTTTAGCCTAGCGCAAAAAAGTATATTAGAATATCTTTTGATGACATATAATACGGACAATAGTTCAGCTCAGTGTTTCCCCATCAGCAGATCTCAAAACCAGGAACCTCCTTAGTATGAGGACAGAGTAATCATACCCGATCAAGTCTATTCACCAATCATATCTTTTCTGGCTTTGATCATTAAATAAAAGTACTATTCTTACTTTAAATCATGGAACCCTTCTCTTGTTTCTATTTCAGTTCTGAAATCTGGTATCTATGGTTAGATGTAACACTGTAGTTAAAGCTGGTTTGTGTAAGGTCTCCTTTCCCTTCTCCCATTAACACATTCTCAATTTAATTCACATTTTTCATCTCCAGCTGGTAAGATTTCTTTAAAGAGAGAATTTGCAGTGTGAGCTGAAAGCACCATCAACATATTCAATGAAATGAGCTAAAGATTTCATGATTTTAAATGCAGAGCACAAAATGCTTTCTACTAACATTTTAGAAAGTTCAGTAGCAAAGCATTGGTATGGTTTAAAGAAAATTAACTTTTCTACTGCTAGTCCATCCTCACACCAGCTATGCTGCTGTGTTCCATTAATGCAACTGAAATCAATGCAGTGTTAGGAGAATTCAAGTAGTAGTCAAGTGGTTAATCAAAATGCAGCCCTGGGGACCACTAACAGCCCCCTTCAGCATTACTAATACAACTTAGCACTGCAGTGGAAAATATTCACGTGTGGTCTTCTGCACAGTTATTACACTGTGCTGCAACAGCAAGGCTTAAAAACACAGAATTCTCCCCACCGCCACACTACTGCCTTTGTGGGAAGCAAAATGGACAACAAAATGGGAAAAACTGCTTGATATTATATACAATGTGGAAAAAGAGCACAATGAATAAGGCACTGTAAGTACAAGTCAAAGCAAAGCATCACCCCGAGAAAGCATAATCCTGGCTACTAGAACCCTGCAGCCCACATACCATACAACCAGTACACAATGACGTTCTGTGGGGACAACTAGTTTGTTTTTTAAGGCATGACCATACCGAACATATACATACTACGTTAAGTGAAGAAGCCTACTGTAGTCCTCTTAAGAAAGGAAAACAACTTCAGAAATTCAGAATAATATGCAATAACTTACCTTTTTTCTAATCTAGTTTGCCTCTGCAACTACAGAAGTATGGGGTGAACTACAGTTGCAGACTGCTAAAACTAACGAGGCTGTTACATGTCTAACAGCTCACAGGAATGAGAGCCATGGAAACAAACCAACTGATCATGAAGTTACCTGAGTTTTCCTCCCAGTCTAAAAGGCTTTGGCGTGTTAGCCCCAAGTCTTTAGGAAGAGAGACAGGCAGATACCTCGACAAAGGTCCTTCTCACCATTGAAATGTAAAAAAATACAAAAGAAAAAAAAGCCTGCTTGCAGCATTGCCAAAGCTGACTTGTCAGCCTGCCTCACTACATATTCACAAAGGATGCCAGGTATCTGACAGGCATCCAAGCCATCATGTCTTAAATGACAAGTAAATACTGAAGTCTGCATCCTAATGAGTGACTTTAAAGTTGTTAATGCTAAAGTTGTTAAAAGAGAACTCAACAGCCAATACAGCAGAACAAGTTAATGCATAAGCCAAAAAAGCTACTGAAACTTTGAACAGATACACCAAAAATATTCTCCCTTGCTGAGCAGTGCTACATATTGCAACCTGATACTTGACTGTTCTTAGTCTTAGAACTGAGCTAAGTACCAGCTATGTACAAGTGGGGTGTGGAGGAGGATTTAAAGTGAACCTCCTTCACTTGCTCATTTTTACAGGATCAAAAGACACACAACTAAAATCTTCCTAAGTGACACTTCTCAAGGCAAAAGAACACTTGGCAAACTAGCAGGCTACCACAGTTTTTGGTGCAGTTACACTAATCTGAGGTGTTAGATGGTTATACCTAAAGAAAAATTAGTTTTTTACTGGCCAAGCACAGTAAAATGATAATGGACTCAGAGCACCTTGGCCCTTTCTTTAAATAAACATTTTTATTTTAAAAAACTTGTTTTGCAACATGCATATTCAGAATTAATACCACTATTATTTAGTACTGTTTTAAAGCCTGAGGAATTGAAACAGTTCCTTTCAGTTTGCTTAAATCAAGTTTTTCCCATAACTGCCAGAACACAGCAAGAGTTCACAATTTAGAAGGATTAAAAAAACGCCACCACCCCAAAACAAAGCCCAAACTAAACCCAATCCACAACACACAAACCCCACATCCCTTGCTTACCACCCCGTCCCTCCCCCCACCACAAAAAAAAAAAAAAAAAAAAAAAAAAAATCACATGAAGACAACAGAGGACTGATTCTTTGATCATGTTTAAGCAAGTAGATTGCCCTATCTGATGAAATATGCCTGGTGCAATACTGTCCCACAAAAATCAAGGATTTCTTTCATGGTTATCTTAGAAAAGCACAAACCGATCTTGTGCCCATCACATGCAACCAAGCTACAACAGAAGCAGCCATGCAGACAAGCTCTGCTTGAAAGTGCCGTCGTTTTGTATTTCCCCATTTCCATTTAATCATCTCCAAAACAGCAACTTCAGATTTACCTAGGGTGTTATTTGCAGCAATGCCTTACAGCTTCCAGTTCTAAAGCCTGATGAAAACTTATCTGCTAGGCACCCAAGGTTTAGATTAATGCTTTCCTGCACGTACAGGAATGTATTACTTCCCACAAATGCAGAAAGGATGGCTACCAAATGTCTTAAAAGCTTTTCAGATACAACTCGGATAAATACAGAGGAGAGAGAGAAAGAAGGGAAGAGGACTTTATTGCTTCTGAAACCAATCAGTTGAAGCCTTATAAGCATCTTTATTAACAATTTATTCTTTCATAAATGAAATTGAGGTCCTGAAAAAGCAGTTGAAAACTGTCCGTATCAAAACCACCAGACTGTTCCAACGTTTTTTAAGAGGGAAGAAGAAAAAGGAAAGTATGCTTATTAGTTTATACATGGATCTAAAGGGGTTTGGGGAAAGTAACACCTAAGTTCTCACTCAAGCTACCCAAGGTGCTCCACTGCTTTGCTTTTTAACACAACCTGTGCAGCCTCAGCCCTCTAGCAGCAGTCCCATCCTCAGCTCCTTTGTGATTAGGATTAAAGATATTTGTGGTACTACGAGCTTATGTTCTATTATCCTTCCACACAACTCAAAAAGAGCACAGAAGCAGTTTTGCTCTTGTGCTTCCCTCAATGAAAGATTCTGCAAAACTAACTTCAGAGGAAGAAACCAGGTGCGGTACCACACTACAAACATTAAACCTAAACACACTAAGGATATGAATATACAGTATTGTCTACACATACATTAACAATGCTAGTTGTCCAAGAGTCTGAAAAGGAAGAGAAATATTTCTAGTCTCTGAACGGGAGCTCAAAAATGAATCAAAAGTTTGAGTTCACCTACTTCACACACAGCTGAGTTACAGTCCTTGCTGAACCCTCAACGTTTCCTCCTACCAACTCCTATCACCTTCTTATTATGAACAAACATAATCCAGATGGATTTTCTTCATATCCTTTTATCTGCCAAAAAGTCTGTACACCACCACACAGCAATATTTTCCATCGCAGATTTCACCACTGCTGTCTCGGTTCTACAGCATTGCTTGACAGCCAGAGGTAGAACAATTTATTTAAAAACAAACAAACAAACAAACAAACAAAAAACAAACAAACAAAAAAACCAAACAAAAAACAAACCACACCACTTTTCTCCATCTCACCAAGGAGCAAAACTGATGAAGAGACCTTTGTAAAATGATGAATAACTTTATTTACAAACAGCCTCTAAATTTTAAATACTGAGTCATATTCTTAAGATGTCTGCATGTCTGCCCAAAGCACAATTATAAATCTTTGTCAAAGAATACGTTTTACTTACGCTGTCATCTCAAACAACAAGCAAATTGTAGGTTTCAGTATGATAACAGAGAGACTACTCTACTGAATGAAAAAATCATGGGCTCTGTACTAAGTAATACCCATCACTTACATTGCTCATTCAGGCTACAGTGGTCGAAACACTGGCTAGAAGTTGTTCAGAACTGTTTTTATGAAGCCACAAACATTTCTATTAGGCTGTTATAAGGCATAAATAGCCATGACAGCTACTGTTTGGCCAGAGACTATTCAACTCTGGTTGTACTAATAATCCCAACACAAAGACAGGTATTTTTTCCAAACTGCTAACAGTTTGATTATTTCCCATGCAGTGCCTCCTTTTTCCTTTGCTGGCCGGCTCTTTTGGAGAAGGTACTGCTCAGTCCTTCGTGAAGTAATTTATAATGGATTATCTTAGCAGAGTATTCCAGGTTATAACACCTCCTGGTCCAACGCTTATCTGGACCTCCCCAGACTTTGTGGCTCACATTGCCTAACACTTTCCATAGTCAAGACTATATTCTGTTTTGTTGATCATTTTTTTTTTTTTTTAAATCAAACCAACTTTGAATAGCCAGGTATTTCCCTAATGTTTTTTTCTTTTCCTCAAGAAACTGTCCTACCTCATCTTTCTACTACTGCTGCTATTATTTATTCATCAGGAACACCACAGAAGTTGCTGATAAAAGTTTTAGAAGACATGTGGTAGCACTCCAAATGACGTGCTGACTAGAAAGAGTAGTTACAATTGTTTTAAAAAGAGCTACAAAACTCACTATTATTAGGTCTTTTCTCATCCATACAGTTCAGAGGAAATTTTTCATCTGCCTTTACACCTGTAAGGCTGCAAAGGCTGTGTATTCCTTTATTAATAGTGTCACTGAATTACAGGCAACTGCTGTCCTAGCACAGACCAGATCTGTTCCTTAGGGGAAGATAAACTACTCAAATTTATTTGCCCAGGCACCTGCAGTGACCACTCTTAAAAGTCTGAATATCTATATCCCCAAAAGAATATTAAAAATATCAAGAAGTACATATATTTTTTTTCTTCATTAGAAAGAACGATGGTAGATTCATGTTGCAGTATCAAGAGACTGTGGTAAGATGACGACAGGTTTAGCTCACATGTAGTGCATTAGAAGAAGTAACCTCGCAAGTTTCTTAATTATAAGAAAGAACCTTCCTGGACCAAAAGATGTTTTGCCATCAAGATATACACTGAGCAAATATTAAATACCCCGTGACCGTGGTTCACTGAGAAATACCAGCATTTTAAACAAATTGATTTTTCAACCACTTTGCAACTGACAACCATTTCTCATACTTACATGACCACATTGAAACTTGCATCTCACTTAAGCTAAAACCAATGTATATATGAACTGAAGAAAACATCCATACATTCTAATACTATCAATATTCCCTTTTTATACTATTATTCTTGTTGCCTATACAGAAAAGGTAGGCGGGAGTGGAATTGTTTTTCTTTTTTTAAACCCTTATCTGGTCCAATTGTCGGTGTCCTTAATCTCACAGAAAATAATTTTGCAGTCCATAAATCTGAGTCATGGTCATGCATCAGTTGTGTTTATTGAAGTCAGATAAAACCATAACCTGGACTGATTTTAGCAACTCGACTCCAGAACTAAATGAGAACTCCATGATTATCATGACTCTACCTGTGGCATATGAATACTATTGTTAGGACTGCTTTCTGATTACAGCAATGTACCTAATAAAAGAAAACTCTGTTTGCAGAGTGGCTTTGGGAGGAGAAATCTTGACTATCATCACCATCTCTGTTCTTCCTAGTTTGCAGATAAAAGAGTACGTATTTTTTTTCCATGAAAGTGTTACTAATACTTAAAATACACAATGAAGAAAAGGTCATAGCACAGACTGACAAGTAGTGGTAGTCAGTGGTAGTCAATTTTAAATTATAAGAAAAATATTATGTTTTGCTTTTAAGTTTGTGTCCAGTCAAAATCCAAAGTGAAGACAAATATTTACAATATAATCACCTTCCTGTCATTCTATTATGCCTTATTTTATCATTTGTATCTATTCAGGTAGTATATAAGACACAGTAAACTTTACACAAGTCACTGAGGACAAAATGCAGATTTCATGGTGGTTAGTGACTCCACTATTTACTGCCGAGGTTTACAAGCAGTGTCAATAGATGTTAAGGTGCAGCTTAAGCCTGCATGACACTTCATTTATTTCAGAAAGGCCTTGCATAGGTAAAGGGACATTGTTATACTGATTATAGAATCAGGTCTCAGTGTACTATGACAGCTCAATCAAAAAATAATGAATGCCCGAAGCAGCTCCCCTGCCAGCAGGACTTTTTTAGGAAAGCCTGGTAATGACACTGCACTACTGCACTGATGAATGAGGCTATAAAGTACTTGATTTACTTCAGAGTTTTAAGCAGGGACTCTGAGGAAAAAAAAGATTTGCAGAAAAACGTTACTAAAAATATTAAACATGATGTTGTTAGGATGCTCCATAAATATTACAATTGTCCAGACAGGAAGAGTGAAATTACTAACAATAGCTAACATGAATTTGTCTAAAGTCAGCATTAAAATATTACAGCTGAAAAGAGGAAAGACAATCCTAATGTGTTTGCTTTATGTGATAATTTCGTAGTGTGACAGCTGAATAAACTATTATAAAGAAAACAACAGAAGTATGTGTATTTGTATACATACATGTTTCAGTTCCAGTAAAATGACAAGCTACTGAGTAACAAAATGCCTTCTCTATAACAAATTTCAGATTATCTCTAATTGCTCTAGCACAATAAAAAATGATGCTGTTGAAATATTGCAAACAAAACCTGTAGCTGATATTGTGATCACAATGTTTACTCACCTTTTTTCTGAACAAATCCTTCCTAGCAAAGAAGATACTTTTATTATGATTTTACTGGAATCACATGGCTTCCAGAATTTGCTGTCAGTAAACTGCTATGGAGATGGAAGTAGAAACAAGTTTTTTCATTTCCATTTGGCTGCCTCTGATCAGATGAATTTCCAGTGATCGCTTCAAAGGGATGAACAGCAGGCACTTTAACACAAGGATTAGCTTCAAGCTCTATTCTATCCATTGGTTGTATCCAGCCTGGAGACATCTGAACAGTGACATTATCCGAACACTCACCAGAACAATACATTAATCAAACCTTTAAGGAACAGTGTCCTAAAGGTTTTTCTGTTGCTGCTGTTTAATATAGTTGCTTCAGCTATTTTAAACTTAGTGTACCAAGAGTCAGAAGTAAAAAATGAAGCCCTAATACAACAAACAGCGTTCTTTGCCACAGAGCAAGCATCAGGCAGCAAACAGCTATGTAAACACCGCAAACTGAAAACTCCTACACCAAGCTCCTTAAATGTTGCTCGAGAGTGCTAAAATTATGAATCTAGCAAACTCCAAGAATAACAAACAAAATGTAATTCACCTTGAGAACTGATGAGAGAAGTTACCTAGTCAGACCAGTGATACTTTGCCTATAAAGATATGAGCAACAACATGAGTCTGTTTCTTCCAGTTATCTGCAAATCTACTGAAATAACAGCATCAAGTCTCTCTTTTGTCCAGCTACAAAAAGAAAATATACAGGAATGTTTTTTCATTTTATATATACCCCAGAAACTATAGCAATACTGTGCTAGCTTGCCTTCCATTGAAGTGGAAGATCTTCCAGTGAAAATCTCGTTTTGTATGCCTTGTGGTAGCAACATGGCTCACCCTGTTAGTAGCCTGCAGGTGTTATACCTCCTTAGTTACTTGTTTGTAATCTGCCCTCGGTCTAACCAAGATAAGAGAGACAGAGGAGGGGGTGGTGGGAGGGAACGTACCACAAGGCAAGCAGTAGTAAACCACACATGCAAAGAGTTGTAAATGACTACAGGAATATTTTTACTATGTGGCAAGAGACACAAAGGTCTATCTCACCAAGAGATAGCATGCCTTTAGTGTCCTGACACAGAAAAATGCAGTTAGGACAGAGCAGCTGAGCCAGCAACTCTGCTGGTATACTGTAATCAGGTAATCACTTGTACAGCTGCTCTCCCAGATCAGATTTCCTTCCAGTGGCACTACCTTACCAAAGGTAGCATTTGCTCCTCTGTTTTGACAAACTTAAGAGGGTAATACCCTCTCAACAGAAGTGTTTATTTTTACAGGAAACCCAAGTACAGGCAAGACTTGGGAGCACAGCTATCAACCTATTTACCAAGTTGCCCTAACTCTTCTGCTCTGCCAACTTTGTGGCACTGCAAAGATGCACTAGCAGAGCAGACTCTGATCTTCCTATAGGTCAGGACAGCCAGTATCTGTTTAGACTTGGTGGCAGATGCAGGGCAGTAAACCAGGCGGTATAAACAAGATTTATTCACAGCTGGGAACACTAAAGAAATAGAGACATGCAGCTGAAGAGGCCCGAGACACATTCCAGCACCACAGAACTCAAACACTTTGAGAAGTTTTAAGTGTAGCAAACAGTCCATTCACTGAAGACAAAATTAATGACTTCAAAATGACATTTTAAAAATATATTTACTTAAGCTGAAGGTACCAGGTAGGTCTTCTCTGTGTGTCAAATCATAAGCGCTGTTGAGTAGGTAAAGATGTTTTTAAATCATAACCAGTAACAAACATAATAAATGTTTTCTTTCAGTGAATAACCAATAAAGTGTATATGGTAGAAATGAGAGAAGATTCATACCAAGCCAAGTAATGAGACTTACAGAGAAAACATCTGCCCAGTTTCATTGTTCTAAAGTGCAACCATTTAAAGTATGAAACATCTACCATGAACAAGGTAGATTATACCCCTTTGAAGAAAATCAAATTCTCTGCCAATGTATTCAAGCTACCAGAGAAGGTCTTCCTCTGAGCTTGTAAAAGACCACTGGATGTAAGATTGCCATTGATACAGGCTAGACTTTGAATTCTGTTTTCTAAGACATTCCAAGTATCTAACACTGAAAAATCATGTTATGACCAAGAGAGAAAAATACAGGTTACACTGCCCATGAAGATTTTCAACAATTGCCACACCCACCTGCTACATTAAGCTTTTCAACTGCTCCTAAGCTGGGAGCAGGAGTGGTAGTATTGTTGGTAGAGTTTGCTCCTGTTCCGTTAAGTACAAGATTTTCCACCTTGGACTCTAGCTTCCCAATGCGCTGCAAGATATTATCCAACAAGACAGCAAGTGTCTTCTTCAAATCTACAAATGAAAACAAAAAGTTAAAATTGCTTAATAATGCAATGCACACTGTCAGACAAAATAAAAAAATAGGTACAAGAGTAAGACTGGAATATATAGACACTTCTCAGTGCAAATCTTTGTTATTAGCAGGTCTGTGCACTCATGTTCCCCACTCCGTTCAGCCTCAGATACAAGTGTGGAACTTGTCTTCTGTGTACACACTGCAACTCATATACATATCCTACATTCAAAGTGAAGTGTGCACCTTTATGGGTACACAAACAGGGGGAAAAAAACCACCCTGTGTGCTTTGTACTTCAGTTAATAAGAAGCTGCTTAAATAATAATGAATCTAACCCTAAATCCATATCCAAGCACTATCAGAGGAACGGTCTGTTAGATGCTCGGTCACCTGGAAAGAAAAATCCCCTTCCCAAAAGGGACAGGTTTGCGCCAGTACAAAATCCTTCTCCTGCACCTCCTCCACCACAACCAGGTTCTACACTGATTAAAAAACCAAATGTTAAGTTCAACCTTTCTGTCGTATACACAAAACATCATAAATCACCCGTCTCTTTTCTTCTGTCTGTTGGTGATTGCCTCTACCTCTCTATTTCGTTTGATACAGCACCTCCTTCCTGTGGAAAGCAACAAACAATAACAGGAATTTGCATATCAAATGACAATCGAGCAAGAGCTCTCTGATATTTTTTCTTTGCCTTTTCTTTTGTTCAGATTTCTTGAAGTAATACAGACAGCTGGGCACGCTAAAAGAACTTTGGACAAGAGGGGGGAAAACAGACCACTATGAGACTAAACTGTATAATTATAGTGGCAACAAGCCAAAAAAGATGAAGGAAAGTATTGTTCTTTGTTCATTTACCCTTGTCTCAGAATTAAAGAAATTTGTATGATGAATTTATATTATTTTCCCATTTAATTATGTGAAATAATTACATGTACATATGTGTAATACATTTTCTGCTTTCCACAACTTCAGAATCAGGTAACTTTCTGACCTGTAGTAGAAAATTTCTCCCTACATCCGAGGAGATTGCTCTGCCCCTACATCAGTTGTATTTTTGCCACACTTTGTGCTCTCTTTTTTTTTTTTTTTTCCCATGACTAGCCCAATTCTTGTGCAAATGAGAGAGTAAACAAGACAGCGTTATTACTTTTAGGAAGCTTATGATTCTTTTTTTCCAAATGAACGGAGAATTGTATTTATTCCGTGGAGCCATAAAGTAGATTTTTGTCTTTATAACTGTGTCGTTTCCTTCGTCCTTTAAAGATCAGAAGATGGAATCTTATGCACTAATGATGTGGACTATTTTTAAAGGGGTCCAGAAGTCACTTAATGCTATAGTGTGCAGAAGAAAGGGAAGAGTGGAGAAGGGATTTAACATGAATAAAACCATGGTACAGAAGGATGAAAAAAAATCTAGGATAAAGAAGTAGTAAAATAAAAATATTCAGGAAACAATGAGGAGGAAAAATAGTATACATAAAGGCATACACTGACCATAAAGAGAAAAATGGCTAACTGATGTTATTTTTTAATACCAATATTACAACACTGATATGAGAGACTGCTTACCAGAACAAAAAAGCAATCGGAGGCTACTTTGAGAAGGGGAGGGCAGAAGCACAAATTCATAGTAATTTTTGCAAAACTACTGTTTACTGCTATAAAAATCTAATACTCTATATTTGCACTACAACTTTTAAAAAGGAAAGCATCTGATCAACCCTACCTGACAGGTGAGTATATGGTAGAAAAAAAAAAAAAGCGAGAAAGTGAACGAGCCCTGAAATCACAGCTGAGGAATGACTGAAAACCTTTTGGGTGAGTAAAAGCTGCCAAATCAAGCAAACTTAAAACTTATTCTTGAACATGGAAATCATGATTGTGCTCGTTAAGAGCAATCAGAGCGTAAGAGTCAAAGAAATAAAAAGGCTAAATAGCAAGGGTACTAATTTTCATAGAATACTGAACCAACTTCTACTACTTATCATTAACATGTTTATCCATGAGCAGCTAACTTGATCATTTACTATCAAAAATCATTTGGTATGCCAAAGAGGACAAGCTAACTTACTAAATAATTACCTTACTCAGTTTCATAAAGTATTATTTAATATGGTGTTATTCACTCACCACAGCATCTTTCCCTCTAACATTTTAAATAAATACATTATCATTATTTTGCATCTTTCCAAACTTCTTAATTGAAAACATCTGTCCAAAATTTCCTTTAAACTTCAAAATTTTTAAAATCTTTGAATTTCTTAGTCATGGAACTTGAAATTTCTACACAAAACTTAGTTTGACCTTCACAGAAATGTTACAAAGTTATTTCACCTACTTTTAAATGCAGTTTAACTTCTCCTAGGGAACCTGACCACTGTTTGATGGCACGTCAACTTATTCCTTAGCAGAATTTGGAACACAAAACAAAAGTCACGGGCAACAAGCTGCAGGGGGAACTTAGCTTAAGGATATCCTGTACCCTTAGACCTAGCTAGGGCACATATTAATGCTGCTACCCTTCAGTTTCTGGAGACATACTGTTTGAGGATTTTTAGGTTGTTTTTTAATTCTTCTTCAATTCACCTACCATCAAGCACCCTTACAAGGTAACTTGCAAGTTACAAGAATACTGATGATGGCTATATAGGAGGTAGGGTTTTGGTTTAAGTCTATGCACACAACCTCTAGGGACTTCTACTTGTTTGGAGGTCTTCAATCTAAATATTCATCTAGTACCACTCCATTTAGCTTGTGTTACTTTGCAAGATTACAATACCAGTACAGTTCAACATACAGTCACAAATCAGTAGAAGTTACAGAATAAGCATGGCTTGTTGTTTAATCATGTTGCCTATGTTTGGGATTATAATCTCAGACTTCCGGGCAAGCACCTTCACACAAACTCAAAAATTCTATTTTTAGAGGAAAAAAGTGGTAACAGAAACAAGACATGGAGAGAACCTCCCAGCAGAATATTTTCATTACATACACAAAAAAGCGAAGCATATTTAGAGAAAACTAGAGAAAAAGGTACAGCTATTATGTGTTGCATCCTAGTCTTTATTTTTTTGTCCAAGCCTACAAAAAGCATCTATACAATTTCTTCAGAGCTGAATATTAAGGTAATATAAAAGGAAACAAAACTAAATGCCTAATTAGCCACTAACTTTCCAGATAGCCTGAAAGTGCATAGGTAAGTATGAAAGAGTGCTAAAAATGCTAAACAAGTAAGGTGTATCATGTGACCTTATTAGATTGAAAAGGGGCCACACCTAATCTGAAATTGGATTTTATCTTTGTTTTCATAATATCTTCTACTAATATGCTTCGTTCTTTTCTGCATACTTTGTCTTACACATACACACAATCTTAACTCATGTTGTGTGAAATGGAAGAGAGTAAGCATTAAAACTTACTGTTGAACAAAGCACAGAAATTCACAAAAAGTTATATAATTAAACTTAATTTAAGCTTATGCCAGATAAACAAACTCAAACATTAAGTAAATTGACTGAACAAATAAGTGAAATGGGATAGAAGAATAAACATAGCAGGTCTCCACTTGATCAGTAAGGCAAGTCCTTCCTCCACAAGGGACTTCTTGGATCACTGACACACAAACTAAAAAGCCTCCCAAATTTCTCAAAAACAGCAAGATTTTTTTTTTAAATAAAATTCTAACAAATAACCTGAGGCACACTAGATATAGCCAGATGTAAAATTTAGTGGACAACTTCATTTCCAAGTGACTTGAAATGGAAAATCTGTCCCATTTCATACTTACAAGAGAAGACTGTTTTCTCCTTCTCTGCAGAAAATCCACAGTGCAAAGCATTGTCAATTGAAAAGCATTATGAAGTAAAATGTTTGGACAACTTAGAAAAACCCTTCATCAGATTATCATGTAATCTAGAGCACACACTTACCATAAGCTGTCACTGTCCCAACATAAGGCCCATCAACTACATTTTTATTTTCTTCAGCTAATGCTTTGATGTATCTTTTGCTGAGATCCAAAATTTGCTCACGCAGGACTGAACTGCTTTCATGTTGTGTTTGCTGCTGAATAGTAAAATGCAGAAGCATCATTCCCCAAATGAAACCAAAAGTCACCAGAAAAAAGCCAAGTTTCTGAGAGGACAGCTTCCATGGAGAGAATGCCATGATTCCCAACAGCTTCACACGGTTACTACAAAGGTTCCTAAAGCATGAAGCCAAACAGCAAGTTCATGGTCCAGGTATATAAATATCACAGAGCAGGACTCAGTCTTATTCCAACTCCTTCGTCAACGTAATGTATTTCAGTTCCATCCTGTTACAAGAGGAAAGAAAAGAAGCATTTTTACCACAATGTATTAGAAGTTTTTACTACCTATACTAGGTCTTCACTGTAACTGGTACAAAACAGGAGCAGACAGTATGTTTTATTTTTAAATGTTTTATTTGTATGGATCAATATTGTACTGTAGTAGCCAGAGCACAAAGAAACTGGAAAGAGCACAAAGGGGGCATGATGCGCCTGAACACGTGTAGAACACCTCTCAGTATCTAGGTCAAATTCAATGCTTGAAGCAGTTTGAGTTGAGTTTCACAGTACGGCTGCTTTTACATATTTTTTGTGTGTGTACACACAAAACTTTGTGATGCTGCCAGCGCAGCAATTTAAAACAATTCTCAACATAATTCAGTTCCCAGAAAACAAGTAATTTCAGCTGGCAGTGACACTGCTCCGAGTTCCTGGCAAGAGCTACAGCATATGGCTAGATAGGTGATCAGGAAATCAGACTCCCTCAGGGGTAATGAGGAAAAAAGAAATCTACATTATTTAAGCCAATACACTCTCATGGCTTACACTGCTAGCAGTCGGAAGGCTGGAATAATCTCCTCTTGCTCCTGTGTGGCCCCTGCCATGCATAGTTACTCATTATTCATAAAGTTTGCTCTTTGCAACTAAATTCAAAACACGTAATTCTGAATGCTACATGTCTTTCATATATAAAATTAATATTCTTGGAGCTTTTCACACACTAGCGAAAAAGAATTGTAGTAATGGCCTTCATGACACAAGTAGGAACATCTTTTCATGGTAAACTCAAAGATAAAACTTGGCATAAACAATCCAAAGGCAAGAAAAGCTCTGTGATGAGGGCTCGAGGCAGGGTCCTTAGCATAAAACCCAAGGAGAAGAAAGGTAATTAAGTGTAACCTATCATGTTAAAACACAGATTTGGTAAAATGTTATCCTTTTAACTTCATAATGCTCCCAGACGAGATTAGAGAACATAATGTTCCCTTCCATTCTGCACTTGCACAGATAATGCAGATGTTACTGTGTTTTAATAGGATAATTACACAGATGCCTCCTAGCAGTGCTCCCTGTTTGTTAAAATTCCCTTGAGATCTGCTTTCAGTTGAATTAGCAGTTCTGCAGAGGGACAGAAATACCTTTGGACCACTTATCTTTCAATGTCTTGTGTGTGCATTTAGCATTATTGATTATTGTTGATTGTAGAACTGAATGTGCATTAAATCGTAAACCAAAGGCAGACAAGGCAGCGCCTATGCCATGTATTTACACTGCTAAAAAACCAATCTGTAGTCATCTTTTGCTTAAGGAGGAATGGTGCAGAAAAATTAATTGCAAGTACAATGAAAAAGATTATAAAGCCCTCAAGCTGACTTTTTTCTACACTTAAAATATCTCAATAAAGAAAATGAATGGTCCCAACAGAGAAAATGAAGGACTCTGTTTAATGCTGCTCTCCATAAACTTAAGTCAATTTTCCAAGAAACGGCAGAGAGAAGTTTTACTTCTTTCAGTTTATTTAACTATAGCCTTGGGACACTCTTGGGCTGACTAAAAAGTAGAGTATTGTTATTTCATTAAAAACGGGATGGTTTACTATTCTCTTGCAATATCTGGTGTGATAAAATATAGAAAACTCCATAGTTTAGAAGGATATCACAACTTTAAAAAGAAATCTGTAATATTCAAGATTAACTCCCTCAATGACTTAATTGCAACTAAGAATTGACAATGTCCTCTACAGAAGTAAGATCTGTGGTTATAACAGTCAGTACTTCTTTGCCAATTATCAGTTGTTTGTGAAGCGGAGAGCACCAAATAAGATGGTAAACCTAACACCTCTATGTTTTAACAGACAAGTGCTAACAATTTTTTATGACTAGTTGTTCAGGGGAAATAAAAAAGCAGATCATAATTAACATTAAAAACGGTAATAAAAAAGGCAAGTATTTTTCAGTCTTCTTTATAAAGTTCTAGAAAAGACAAGGATGATTACAAAAACCAGTATATGTATAACTCACGAGAATGATCTACTTAAATATAGCTGTTGACTTTTCTGTTTATCAACAGAAAAAAAAAAAACACAACTTAAATCCACTCAAGAACTGTAAGAAGGCAGACAGCAAATACTAAAGTTTTGCCATAAGAAAGGATTAAAATTCACTGACAGATGGAAGAATGGCACCCACTATTTCAAGTGCTAAAAGCAAAAAAACCTCCAAACCACCAAAAACTCCAAACACCACAAATTAGTCCTACTTTTATTGTCATTTAAGTAATTCCAGGGCCCAGCAACTTGATGTATGTCCAACAACATGTACTTAACCAATTAACTTTACAGCACACTGATGGCCGTGGAGGTTTGTAAAGTGGACAGGAACACGATCTCTGAGCTTCCTACACTCTCATGGCCAAATGCACATCTGCACTGACTTTGGTGTATGTTTAAGCCTTAGATTTGACAGAGAACAAGGACTGCAACACAACTATTCCATGGTTAATGATTACCACATACATATAATGACTCATTATTTGGTACCTAAGTAAACACTGGTCAGAAGATATCATGGGGTTATGTGGAACCATGAAGAGAGTGGCACAGAGACATCTCTGTGTTATTTCTGTTTTGACAGGAAATTAATAACTGAAATGAGCAGTTTAACCAATACACACATTTTTCTGCTGTAATCACTTATGGACTTTGATAGTGCCTGCTGACTAGTTACCTCTCTGCCCATACCAAGCAGCCGTCTGCAAACTTAAAGTGGTTCAGTATTTCCTTTATTCCCTTCCCCTTGCCTTATAAATGTTCTCAAAGGAGCTGATCCTGTTAACTATTAAGGCCTTTTCCTAGTCTAGTCTCTCAAATTCTCAATGGGAGTTATATCTAAAGAGGACATGTAAACACAGATTTTTATGTGCCTATGAAGATTGACAGGGGTTTTTTTTGGTTTTGGTTTGTTTGTTTTTTGTTTGTTTTTTTTTTTAAGTAAAGCCTTGAAAAGAGGTGGTCGCACTGTAAGACATCTCTTGAAATAATTCCAGCACCCCTCTGGAAACTGGGTATGTCATAGTTGTGAGGTTGTCAGTGAAACCGTTAGGAAGATAATTGCTCCTGATTTACTGAGAATAGCTAATGTACCAAAACTAAACTCCAAGTGTGAAAAACAGGGTGAAAGTGAAAAACTACAAAAGGCAAGAAAACCTTTAATAAAGAACAGCTTTGTTATGTTCTTCCATAAATTCAACTCTAACCAGCCGAAATCTCACAACTGAACCAACACACTGGTGTTTTGTTTATTTTTTTTTAAACAGACCATTTACACATTGACACTTGTTTGTGAAAAATAAACCACAATTTAAAACAGAACTGCCTCTACCTCTTAACAATGATTAGCATACTTTTAAAAAGGGCTGACCTTACACCCATTTACACAGGCATAAGCATTTTGAAATATTAAAAGTACTAAGACTATTAAACAGCTTCATTAAAAGCACATGATTTCCTGTTCTCTTATATTTAATAAAATCCTGTTTAACAGCTGGTCGATTCACTAGTTACAGAGGATAACATTACCACTCCTACGTCATCACAACAAAAAAAAACCTCAAGCTATTTAGAATCTTATCAGGAAAGTATCACAGTGCTAGTGATCTGTACATCAGGGATGCAAACCACACATTTCTCAGCATTTTAAGCTTTTATCTTTTTTTTTTTATTTCATTCCTTAAATTAGAGTATAAACAGTTAATCTTCATGTGAACAGATTTTGGTGACACATATTCCTCTTCACTGTTTAAAAGGGAGAATTAATCATCTAAAACAGATTAAGCAGTCTTTTGTAACTACATATGTATACAAAGCTTGATGCTCTCTGTCCAATCTGTACCTATATAAGAAATGGTACTTACTCAGGGTAAACTTGGAGAAGCACTATCCTCAGGATAGTCAGGATTGAACTGTTTCATCAGTTGAATGCACTGTTCATCACTAGCTCCACCGTTATAAAACCATAATTGTCTGTAGCCAAAGGAGCAGCTGTTGCATACATAAAAGTAGCAACAGACTAAGTAATATTTAATTATTAGCTTGTTATAAACTCAAAACTTAAGCAAACTTATACAGCATGACTAGGAAACCATACACATGCATTTTTGTACCAAATGGCTCAGGAAAAATCTTATCGCCATTGCTAGGAACAGGCCTGAGCTCTTATGCCAGCTGAGTTCCCATGCGAAATATGCAAGGCCCCAATTCTGACCTCTCCTGCTTGCGAAATTATCAGGAGAACTTGTGTGAGATGGAGCTGGGTACCAGGTGCCTCTTGTTATGGCATACAGCTTAGAGATATCTTATGAGATAAGAACAAAGGCCTTGAAAACAGAGGCACAGGTTGAAAGCAGGGGCCCCAGAATTGTAAGCAACTCAGTGATGCTCAATTATTAGTCACTGATGAAGTAAGTGCAACCTTGAGATTTGGAAAAAAACCCTGCTTTTCTTTCAATAGCAGCAAAGGCTGAAAAGGAGGAACAGAACTGTTACGCACAAGGAAAGGCACCCATGACAGCCTTGAACATCTCACCCTCAAGGACCATAGCTATTACTGCTAAATAAGCGGCACCAGCTCTGCGGTACTGTCTGCTCACAATTAATTTATAATGAGATTGTTACAGACTAATTGCTTTGAATATGCATATTCATATGAATAATGACCAGGAATGAGTAAGAACTAGCCATTAGCAACGTGTATAGTTCATGAATATAAGTCTAGTGAAGTTTTGCTGTAAAGTTTAAAGCTGATTTAAAACTGTTTTATCAGCCTTCTAAACTTGGTCATAGCCATCATCATTTTCTTCTTACATGTATCCATACATAAACAATGCGCATTCAGTTGCAGCATCACGCCACTATGCCTGACCCTGCACAACTTGTTATTGTACCTAAACCAGCTCAAAGAGGTGCTCTTAAAAGCCCACACATCAGGATCCTAACAGAAACACTGATCTATTTTCCAGCCTGTTTTCTGAAGACAGCATGCTGCACTTCTGTTTGCAACTATTTGATTCTGTACAACTTGTTACAGACCAACTGAGGACAAACGTCAAGATATGAATTCCCTCTATTCTTATGAAGGATGTGTTAACCTAAAAGCTAACAATAATTCAAGTGTCAATCCAGTGGGCTGCCAACACACCAGGAGCTACAGCCAGAAAGCACAGCGGTGAGTGAAAACACCTGCTATATCCCTGCACTTCTCTACTAAGGGATGCCAGGAGTTGTGCTTCATGCCGAAGCTGATGTAATGCATCTTAAAAGGGACAGGCAATCCTCTAAAACCTTGTTTCTAGGAGTAAAGAGTGCAAACTGGGACTGCAAGGTTTTAATAGTTTAAACCAGACATGCTTCAGCATATACATAAACTAGAATTCCAGGCTGATGTTAAGCACTGTCTCCTACTGCAGCTGCATTGCCTAAACAGATGTGCACTATAGCCCAACTGAATACAAATTAATGGATTTCCTGGTACAGCAGTTCTTCATTCCTGCGGGAACATCTCTGCAGATGTCCCACCCCAGTTGGCCAATCTGCATTCTCAAATAGTGCAATCTGTGCTGAGGACACCCCACACTGCTTTTATGTATTGCAAGATGTCAGCTTTCCTTAGTCCTTTTGGAGGCTGAATTTACCTTTCCTTCTTTCAAAATACAGCATTAACAACTGGACAAGCTATGGCTTACTACTTAATACAGTCAAGTAAAATCAAAGAATAGTCATATGCTGTGTTGGCACAAGATAAGAAAGGATAAACTAGAGCAGAGGGAAAGAAAAAAAAAGAAGCCTGATTGCTGATAGGAATACTTGCATTTCAACAGGATGTGCACTCGTGCCACGTCAAGTATCTTTGCACATTTTCGTACTTTGACTCCAGTACTGACATGGCAATTAAATAACCAACAAATGCAGGAAATATGTTCTACTGACATAAAACTGTCCACGCACCTAAACAAAACTCAGGACCCTCAGTTGTTAACACAGAGCTCAGAAGCAGTTTAGCTGCCATTTAGTCACTAACCATGTCAAATGCATAAAGCGGAGGGCAGACAGTAAGACAGTCAAAGGCTGATTTGACACCTGCTTAGGGTGAGAAGGGCTGTATCCTGCTGTCCTAGCCAGACTGGGTCAACATAATGAAGGAAGAAAAACACAGCCTTGCAAGCCTCTGAGAACTTACATTAGCTACTTTTTTTTTTTTTTTCTTCCAAGAGATAAATTGAGCAATATAACATTTTACAAGATTTCAAAAGAAACTAAAGATCACACATTAACCCAAAACACCAACTTGGTGGTTACTGTGAAGAGAGGGAAAACACAATCAGATCAGAGTTAGATTATAACTAAATCTGGAAGTCTCCACTTATTTCAATGACTAATCAGTAAACAATTAATGTATTTCAATAGTTCAAGTCATAAATTTTACGGCACCTCAAAACATCTCTGTTAATCTTAAAATCAGCTTTCATCACTCAGTTGTGCAGTCCTGTGAAAGACAAGATTCACGATAGCAGGTTCTGGAAGGAGCAGAAACATGTTAGCAAAGCCAGTAGTATTAACCTACATCTACAAGTCCAAGGTCTAGGTGAGGCTTCCAACTGGCTGAAGGTGTACACATTCCTTACATGCCTCACAAGCTGTCTCCATTCCCAGCACCTCAGAAAGAAAAAGTAGCTGAAAAATCATGCAACTATACCAGACTCATCTGGTAACAGATGTTTCTGCACACTTTTTCTAACTGTATATTTTATAATTTAAGTTTTTTAGTATATAAAATAAATGCATACCCATTTCCTTAGCTGAATTATGGAGTCTTGGTTTTGCTCTTCCTTCTGCTGCTCAACTTTTTTAGCAATGTTTCTGCCAACCCATTCTTTTCTTCTAGCTGACAGATGTCACTACGTCTTCTCTCTCACCACCCATCTACAGCTGAAATGGTACCACACTCTGCCTGAAGTGGCAATTTGGGATGCAATCCCATGAAGTGAGAAAAGCAGAACAACACTGGGTCACAACAGTAGAAGCAGGACAGATGGACTGAGGGAGAGCAAGAGTATAAATACTCTGGGTTTGTTTTTTTTTAGGTTGGGGGGGCATGTTTGCTTTCATGCGTGTGCATGTAGTAGAAATTGGCAGGAGGTGGTGGGATGAAAGTTGAAGGAGAAAAAAGCAGCCTTTGATAAGATGCCATAAAAACAAGTCAATGTTCATCTTGAGCAAGCAGCCTGCCTTCTCTTTTAAAAATAAATTTTTACATTTATAAACAGTTTGGGTGGCAACCCCACCTAAATTTCCCCATGTGAGTCTGTGGTTTCACAGAGCACTCTGAAGTGTTTCCAGTTTCCTACCTAGCACATCATTTTCAGTAGTTTAGTTCTACAGAAATTAAACCATCAGATGTTATTCATGTTCTCTGCTTATCCTGATATTTCAGGGAGAAAAAAGTAAACACGGGAAGAATGTTTACACTGAGGACAAAGGAAAAAAGAATTACAGGGAAATTTGTAAGGAAAAATCCTTATGGATTTAAATCTTTATGGTTCAAATACTGTTTATTAAGAACACTCTAGGCAATGCATTTAAGGCCATAATCACAAACTAACCTGATCTTCGTTTAATAAAGTGCTTAAAGATCAAAAAAATGAATTCATTTTAGGACTAGGAATCAAGACTTCCCTGAGCTTCAGAAAAACAGAAACATTCCTGACCTTGAACAAATAGAAGAAATTTACATTTTACAGGCAAACTACAGGGTATATTAATAACTTTTATCTCATTGCTTTAAAACAAAATGCCCAAAATAGCATTTTCTCACTGAGAAAGAACATTTTGGATGTCAGCATGCTGATCAAGCGAGTAGGAAACAGTTATTTTTTATTATTATTATTATTATTTTGCAAGAAAGAACTTACAGACACTGAGCACCTCAGTCATCACCTACAACATCCCCATAACCAGTGAAAAAGGTATGCAGTAGTCATGCTTTTATGCCTTCAAGAATCCCCTGTAACTAAACAAAACTCTAATTTACTTCATTAATTTTAATAAACTTTAAAAATAGGATTCATGACCAGAAGTTTTAACATATTTCTAGTGTGGATACAAGTACACACCTTTTTCTCTTCCCCTCCTCATGACTACCCACAAAGGCTATATGACATGCTCTTATGTCATTGCTGACTTTATATTTGGAATTTGTCCTCTGAAAGGCATAAATATGGCACCTGCTGAGAAGCACAGTCTCATACTTTTCAGATCATCTGGAAGTTCTCCAAAGTTATAAGCAAAATGTCCTTGATTCTTACACAGCAATCCTATGTGCGCAACTTTTTCTGGTACTTCTCTCCTGTCTCTTTTAGGACACGTTATAACTGTGGTAGCATGAGTTACAGGCATTGATATGAACTTACTCAGAAACTTTATATTCAATGAATAATAAAATTAATTTCATCTTATAATCAGAGCAACCAAATTACTTAGCACCCCAAGAAGAAATAAATTTATTATATAGAAATCATATCCATTAGCTAATTTCTTGCATCAAGCAGATACTCCAGTCTCACCCACTGCTGTTAACCACAAATCAGCCTGTTACATCACATCTTGCAGTCTGTCCAAGAGAAAAAACAAGTAACTCTCAGCAGCAGCTCTGTCCCACTCACAGAGGAAAGTGAAAAAGTTCTTTGTATTCTGCAAGAAAGCTCTCATCAATGTGGATGCCCAACCATCATCCCTTGTCAACTTGATGGTCAACACACTAAATGTACTTCTTCGGCAATTGTGCTGGACCCCAGACAGCGAGCCGAAAATAAGTACAAGATTTAAGAAAAGATCCAAACAAGATCAAAATACTCAGTAAATCTTACTGTTACAAAATTTTCAAAAATAGAACACAGAAATATAACTACATCTGTGTAAAAAAAATAGTTTTCTTGAATTTCTTATTATTTGTGGTGGATGGTAAGATATCAAAAGAAAAAGAAACTCTCATTAGATTTGTTTTAAATACATTGTCACTACAAGATTCTACATCCAAACTTTCTGTAAAGGACAAATGCCAATGGAAAAAGAAGAGTCAAGCTAAAATAGAGGAAGAGTAGAAAGACACAGATAGGAAATTAGTATGTGTATGCTATTAAGCAAGTGTGTATCAGATCACAGGAAAGAAAAAACACTAAACTGAACATTAAATAAGACTTCAGAAATATTTATTTCTGTTGCTTTAGAGCAACTTGAATCTGGGTCTAAGTATAACATTTCTTCCAATGCATTTGTTCTTGGCAAGCATTTTGAACACATTCCAGCTTTTGTAGCTAGACAAATGGCTGAAAATACAAGCTGCATCTCCAAAGCATAAAACTTAATGGAATTAAAATTTCAACACAGTCACCTGTTTGGAAGCAACAGCATTGTTGATCATTCCATTGCTCTAGTTTCTGCATTTAAGTCCTTCTCTTCCTTATTAAAAAGGATGAAATTGCAATTTACTTCATTTCTAATTTGAAAGTTAGTAGGACAGCAAATTATTTTAACCTATTTCTTGCATCACCTGTATATACCCTGTTGATCAACACTGGCGTTTATCAACAGCTGATACCACCAAAGATTAGAAGAGCACTTTCATTGAAATTAAAGCTGTTAATGTTTCTAATTTCTCTTCGTAAGTAGCAACTATTTGTCACACAGAGATCAGCTTTGCATAGCATTAAAAAAGACAATCTATCCCACCGTAACTGGTAAGTGACTATAGTGTTACTGGGTCAGCAACAGCACCAAAGCTACACAGCTCACTTTTTTGTTAAACTATAACCTCATGTCACAAACACAGCATTCCCACTGTCAAAATGTTTAAAGGGACATACATGTAGTTCTGTACATGTCAAACAAAGCCCCCTCAGAAACCTACAGTCACACAAGACAGAACTTTAAAGCAACAGTAGGCCTTGAAAGTAATGCTTTTCTTCCAAAAGCACAGGACCAACTACCTCAGTGGAAGGGAGCCACTGAGCAACTGTTAGAGGAAGCATTTTTGATACCTACATGGTTCTGATCCATCCAGCCATAAGCAAATAGGAATAATATGAGCCTTCACATAAAACCTCTCTGCACATGATGCTCACAACGGTGCTATGAATTTTAAAGCTTTACCATGAACTACAACAAGCATTGAACAACTTGGCCATGACCATGACAATACTTTCAAAGGACAGCCAGTACCAAGCCAAGCATGACTACATTCTAACCTGTGACCTGCTACATTAAAACTACTTTGCTGCTGGAAGGCCATCAGCTTTCCAGTTATCTGCAAGTTCTAATAAACTATACAAGCTTCCTTTGCAAATGCATGAGCTGTACTTGGCATCGTAGGGCACAACTTAGGAACTATTTTGAGTAGGTGGAAAACAGCCTCCCCTCTTTTATCATCCCTAGACAGCGGTAGAAAAACTTGTACTGGCAAACTCTGAGGAATAGCTCTGTTTCAGCTGTAGCCCTTACAAAGCTAAATGGGGGGTTGGGTGGGGGTGGGAAAACCAGCTGGCCTAGACAGCATAAGGAAAGTGAATCAGTAACCTCACCTTGTAGCTTTCTGCTGGACTACTGCTAGGCAGGGAGAGGCAGAAGGACACACAAAAAAAACCCTCACAATTCAGGAAATAGTATGAAAAATTCCTAGCAAGCAGCAAAGGTTTCTGAGTTGATGTTCTGCCCAACACAATGCTAAAGGATGGATGCACAACCCCATAAGCTCTCTTCATTGCTTATACCCTATCCTTAACATCAGTGTTCCTCTTCTCAGCCTCTCACACTCCCAAGTTTTCAGGTCCTCTAAATAGCTATAATATTATTCAACAAAGCCATTTCATCTGCTGGTTCTGGTCCACAGCGCAGAAATGGTTTGGGTAATGAACTTTCTTTAATGCCTCAATGCTTTTTATAAATCATCCAAATTACTGGGAAGGCCTCCTCTCCAAAGCATGTTTTGTTGGGACTATTGTCAATACTCTCATTCAAGGTCTGGTAGCAAAAGTAGCTTCTCTTTCAAGTGCTGAAAGCAAATCTTTATTCCTTCTGCAGTTCAGTTCCAAAGTAAACGTAAACATTAATATTTTGGCAAATTTAATTATTTACAATATCAAATGCTTGAGCAGTCATGAATTTCCTCTTCCTTCTCAAAGGTTCTAGTTAGAATTTACACAAGAAGGTTATCCTTAAATAAACCAGGAAATGAAGCCTGAAGTCTGTCTTTAATAGACACAAAAATCACACCTTCAGTCTCAAAATCGCTATTTACATTAGCAAGTACCACAGCAGAACAGGAGCATACCTGCAAAACAAAAACCGCAGGTTTTGAGGACCTGACATTCATACTATAGGCATTTCAGCTCAAGGGTGTGGGTGTCATTACCGGGAAGACAGTGCTGTGGATTGTATCTAGCCTGGTTTTAACTACTAAATACCAACAGTTCGAGGACATGACTTGCATTCTTGGAATATTTTCATTAAAGAGGAATTCAGTTTGTGACCTCCGCAAGTACTCCGCTGTATAAACCAAAGTGATATTAGCAGGGTTATCAATTCACTTAAAAAGCACATCTCATTCAAACCTAGGTTTGAAAACACGCTAAACTACTCTGGACTACCAAACTCAGTTCATGCCATAGATACCCATCGCAGAGTCTGCCAAGCAAAATAAATGCATAGATCCATTACCTGTAGTTAATTCTCTCAAATAACACAGTTTGTAATGTTAATGGCCAAAAAGGTATACAACCCCCCCCCCCCGATCTCTTCCTTCACATGTGTTTTGGTTATAGACTAGTACACAATTGCAGATTTACTAAGACAGAACACACTTACAGAGTTCAGCTTATATTTGAATGAGCTGCAACTGCATCAAAAAGGTTTTCTTGAATTCCTGTAGCATGGTAACATGCTAAGGCTGCTAAGACCATGTACTATGCATTTCACAGCCATCTGACCATTGTAACAAAATGCAAATACTTCAAAGAAAAGTAGAACTTTAGTTTCCTGCATTTTGTTTTTTCACTATCTCTTCTGATTCTGTGTCTTTCACTGTGCTAGCAGGGGCCTTCTGGGCCAGCTACTAATTTACAGAAAGCTTGCAGAAATTTCAACATCCGTTTGACTGAAATTCCAATGGGAACTGGAAATTGAGGGACAGAACTGGATGACAGAAAGAGCCTTGTTTCATCAGGAAATCAGACTAGAAGAATCAAAGAGGCAAAAATTTTGTATTCACACATTTTAGGTGTAACAGATTACAGATAAATAATATCATCACTAATAGGAGAACAAAGTTCAGGTCTTCCTTTTAATTACAAACAAGGATTTGCAAATATCAGCATTTCATTGATGCAGTAATAGATTGAACTGTAGAACAGCACATATGAGAAGAAAGCTGGAGAGAAAACAGTATTTAGTAAGAAGGGGGGGAAACAGCTTGAAAATCTGAGGTGGGGGATCCCTATAAGGAAGACTAAGTATTAAGCTGGTTAAGAAACTGAAAGATGAAGCAGGGAGAAGAAAAACAAATGCCCTGAGTGAGAAGCTGTGGTAACAAAACATTTCAATGTAAGTCTAAGAGTAAACAGACAAAAAGGTACTAGAAAGAGCAGCCTGATAGACAAGGGCTAAACAAACTGAATGGCTCAATACACTGGGTCACCAAGAAACAAGATCAAGGAAACAGATCAAAGAGTATTAAATAACACTAATTCAACATTATGATTGATAGGCCAACAGACACAAAAGAGTTTACAAGTGCAACTGGTAATGTATAACTAGTAAGTTTCCATATACAAATAGGACTCTATCTATCAACAAAGGAAACCGTTTGTGTGTCAAAAGACTTACTGGTGTTTCCTGATACACTTAAGCTTCCAAAGTTTTCACCTTGAGGAAGGGTTAGGTAGAGTTTTTCATTTATGAGAAAGCCACAAACAGTGACTAGAACTTCCTATTTAAAGACCTTCCTGAAATAAATTATCCAAGATAATGAGAAACTCCCTCAGAAGTACTATTCCTCAGTATTACTGTTAGTATTATCAATGCATCAACTTAAAAAAAAAAAAAAAAAAAAAAAAAAAGAGACATTCTCACAGGGTCAGATTTCTATGCAATTTATCTTCTAAACTCTTGCACTGACTTACACCATAAGGATCTGGCCCTTGTGTGTAAATAAGATCTGTTCCACTACATGTATATACGTTCACAAGTATAATAATTTCTACAGCTCTCAGTAGTCATCAGGGGCAAAACATAGTATTCTCTTCGCACAAGACATTATGGGTCTATGTTAAGGTTGTTGCACAGGCAGTAAGAGGATGCTGGAGACAGTAATAGAAATAAAACCACAGACACTACAAGAGCATATTCAAGGTTCCAGGATTATGAAAATATTTGGTATAAATTACATATCAAGCATTTACAGCTCATGAACTCCAAGGTGTAGGGTCATGTTCAATATTTAAATAAATTGGTGAACATTACCTCCTTCCATGTGGTCAGCGACAATTCAGAGTTCCTTTAAACTTAGGTTTTTCAAAACCGTAAGTAATACTTTCAGATGTTCCAAAACAGTCACCCTCTTCTACACAGTTTACACAGAGAATTATGTAAGCAGAGATACTCGGAAATGCTATACACCCACATACCTAACCACAGGTGACAGAATACAGAACCAACCACCCTTTATAGACTTTAGCAATTTCCATTAGTTTTTCCATGTTTATTTTGAGAATAAATTCCCCTTAATGGCCTGAAAATGCATAATTATGTTTATTGATACTGAGTTTAGGCTATTAGTCAAGTGTTCTCACATTCAGTACTGGACAAAAGTGTCAAGAGGGGGTTTCTGATGCTGTTAAATCCCAAGATAGCAAAAAAGGAACATGTTTTTAAACCCACCCTTGTCCACAGGTATAGTTTAGGAAATACAAAGTAAGTGAAGTTTTCTACAGAAATGAGTCAGCTGGCTGCTGTTTTCATTACCAGCACAACATGATCTTCCATGTACTACTTTCAGAGTCTGTATGCATTTATTTTATCAGGCTTTCAAATTCTACTTTGCTAACAACAAAATCTGCTTTCTGAAGGTGAGTAAACATATTTCATTACAAGCAGCAAAGCTTTCATATCTCGTACTGGGAGCCATCCATATCGTTATGCTTTAACAGGTGGCTTGCGTAGTGAGTGTCAACCAAAGAAACACTTACTTGCATAACATCCTTTCTGCATTTTTATGTAAGCACAAACCAAGCAGCACATACTGCTAGCAAACTGAATGATTTTGGTGCATATCAGATTTTTCAGACTTCTTTATCAATTTTGATTTAAGTATCTCATCCATTCCCTTTTCTCCTTTGCTTCAAACTCCAAATTCAACAGAAGAACAACCCACCAAATATTTATTTTATAGATGCAACAGGTTTTGTGAGTTTGGCTGAAAGCATGAGGTCCCAATTTGTCAGGTCGGCTACTTGTAAAGCCTCAACCAGAGTTCTGGTTTGGCTTGCAAAGGAGCCAACACTAAGCACTGAGAAGCAAAATCCATCTTGTTACACCATTATCTTCCTCAACAAATCTAATACGAAACAGAGAAAGCTTCTGTAGCTTGACCAAGAGAAAAGATAACCAGCCAAACATACCTTTGTCATTAAACAAAGGCTTTTCCCAACAGACATAGTCAATGCTTTCAGCTGGCTTGCAACCTGCAGTACTCAGTGCACTGACTGCAGTAGCTCATTGCGATTTATGACTGCAAACCAGAGATCACTGAAGTCAAGAAGGTATGACTTATCAGGCTCCAACACAGGTAGAGTTTCACTTGTAATAGTTGCTCCAGTTAATGACAGAGCAAGGGACTGCATGTATACCCAAATAAATGTTTTCGTACCTAGCTCTCAACCTAGGTAATGTAAAAAACCAGAATGTCCATTACTAGCCTCATTCAGTTTGCAGTACAGCAGAAAAATCTGGACTGGCAAGTCTGAATGGCTTCTATTTCCCAATACTTGGAGGACCACCACGTATGTTAAATTTAAATTGCAAAGGAGAAAAACAGTACTCAAATAAACCCTTATACCTCCACTCAGGTTCTGCAGCCAGGGAAGAAACAGAACCCCCCCCCGCCTCAGCTAAAAGGTTTAGTGATGGGAGGTGCAGTGTTCTTCCTCCATTCATTTCATGACCTTTCAAGCAACATGGTGACACCACCAACCAGCATGTATCATCTGCATTTTCCTAGCACGTCCCCATGCTCTCTCATGATCGCTTCCCTGCTGGCCCACACAGAAGAAACCCTCTAGTGTTAGACCACCTTCTCCACAGCCCCACTCCCACTCCCCACAGCAGTAAGGTGCCACAGAAGGGATGGGGAAGAATGTAAATAAAGCACTGAAGGCAAACGTTACGAATAGCACTGGTAGAAACATTTGTCCCTCATGCCTTTAAGTCTCCTACCAGTGTTGTCTACCTACCAGTTTGTACATAGTAACTCTTCAGTTGTTTTATACTACTAAAAGCACTGTGCCTCCATCATATTATGGCCTAGTTCCTTGATATTTTCCAGTTAAAACAGGATGAAACCTCACTTTTCAAAAAGTTGGGGTTTTTCCCCTCTACATGGCAATGCAGAAATAGGTAAGTACACTTTTGCCCACTTCAGTTGACATTTTAGTCTTTTGAGGTGATAGGGAGATTACTTGAATTTTGGGGGTTTTTATACCTGCTCTCAAAGCAGAGGGCAAAATCTGATATAGCATCAGTCTCTAAAAAGACTAATGGTAACTCTCATTATTAGGTTTTGAGAATTACAACATACCAGATGTAAAACTTCCTTAAAAACATTTCATTCTCCACTTAAGGCCAGTCATCTCTGAGGTAATTCTCAACAAGCAAACACGAACCAAATATAACAAAGATCTAACACAAGCAGTGGGTAAAGGATAAATGCCTAAAAAGTTTCATGAGCAAAACTGAAGTGACGCTGCAAGCACTGCAAGCAAATAAACATCGGGGAGATGAAACGTGTAAACCAACAAGCCTTAGAGAAGTGTCAGTGAAGCCACTAACAAAAAACCTCCTCACACCACAGAAAACTCGAAGAAACCTGTTTTCAAAGAACAAGAGCAAATAATTTTTCCCTTTGAAAAAGAGAAATGTGTCAAGACATCCCACAATTTTTATTTAAGAACCTTGACAAGAATGCATTTTTAATCTTAGTGTTGCATAACTATGAAAAAAGTCATCCACTGAATTCAATTTATTTTAAATAAAAATATATTCACTAACATTTCCTATTCTTCCTCCTCCACTGATTTTTTTTATTTCAGTATGACATTAAAGTTTCAGAAGATCAGGTTTGGAAAGAGTATTAAATTAAATACCTGTTGTGTAATTTTTCAAGAAAAGCAATTAAACGGGAATGGATAAAACAAAACGAAATCAAATCCAAAAGAAAAAAAAAAGACTGAATTGAGGCAAGGAAGAAAAAGCAGCAAACCCTAGGTTTCAAGGGATCACATAATCTTATGTACCACTTACACAAAAACAGAATGAAAAGAAACTAAAAGAATAATAAACTCTGTCAGAAGATAAGGCTGGTTACAAATTCCAGTAAAACAGATAATCCATTCATCTCCATCTGACCTAAGCTTCCCATAAAGCAGGAGGAAGGAGAAACTAGTTTATCTAACAGTACTATTAAAGGCTAAACAGTTAAGAGGTTTTGAATCAATATACAAGATGAAAGGACACGGTACAAAACTCAAGTAACACATATATGCAAAAAGATGATACACAAATAAAATGTGATTCCTGTGAACTGCAAAACCTCCACAATCCTGGCTGTATTTTTTACAAGTTGCAGTGCTTATATGTATTTTTCTGTCTGCAAAGGTAAATTCTAGGTACCTAAATCTATCAAACTGTACAATACATTATAGCTTGTAGAACAAAAAAACCCACAAAACAAAACAAAAAAAGAAATAACCACAACAGCTATCTCCTAGCCAAGTGGTTGGATTTCACTGGAGTACACAAGTGAACATGTTATATTGCACACATGGGATTTTTGGAGTTACACCTTGCCCTCCAGACTACTATTTCCATTAAATTAAATCCTACATATAGATTAGGAGACTTTGGCTTGTCATATGACAGTACCAAAGATATGTCTCCTGCCCAGCTGCCAAGCCATGCAAAAACATGCTAAGAATGAGCAGATGGACTGGAAATGCAAAGTAACAAACCTTAGGAAGTAGTGCTAACGAGACTGGGAGCCTCATTTCCTTTTTTTCCTGTAGACATCACAGCAGAGTTGAGTGTTCAGAAGAGATCTGAAGAGAACAGTGAAGTAATTTTGAGGAGATTAAAGGGAGAATTCCTACCTGTGTTATGAAGGAACAAGGGAGAAAGCACAAAGACACTTTACAGAGTCTGTATCTGATAGGAACACCTTACACTGGCAAGCACATGGCCCAGGTGGAGGTAGGAAGCAAGCCCTCATCGCTGAATAGGATGGGGACACAGTGAAAGTAAAGACAAGAAGATTACATTTCAGCGGGGAGACTAGGAGTGGAAGGAAGGATGGGTGAAGGGAACACAGTCAAACTAGCACATCAGGAAAATACAGAACTTAAAGAGAGCTATCAGCACAGCAAGGCCACACTTGTGAAAGCCAGAGAAAAATCACGTTACACTAAACTGAGATTAGAAAGAGGGGGGAGGGGTGTTTGCCTGTTAAAACATTTATGTGATGGGATGAAAATGGCCATACCTCACAGAAATTATGTCAAAACTCTGCAAAACCGAGGCTTTTTTTTTTTTTTTTTTTTTTTTTTTTAATGTCTTTACATTTGAATTCAGAAGAAGACTGATACTGCCGCTAGGAAAGACTGCGAATGGAGATCAAAATGGTTTCAAGAACATGAAGTTTATTAGCTTAATAGAGGTTTACTGCACAATATAGGAATTACATGCAATAATATGTCATTGCAAAAAAACCCAACTCATTTACAGTTTTTAATTAAATAAAAAAACCCTACAGTACTATCCACATTTAATCACTATGGCTATTACAGAACGAGAAGAAATTCTGAATCTCTGCCAACACCAACATTTCCCTGTACTACAGAAGTGTGCCTTAAATGGAAGTAACACACAAAATAAGGGTTTTTTTGTCAGTCATGCCAGATGACTATCAATAAAAAATGCTCAGAATTCATTAACAGATTCTAAAATATTTTTGTCTTCTAAGCTTCAAAGAATAGATGTCTCAGAGGTGTAACTACAGAAGTGGGTTTTGGTTTGGGTTGGGTTTTTTTGTTTTAAAAAGGGCTCCTTTTTGATTTGTCATTAAAAATTTTAAAACTCAGGCCCTTTTCCGAATTTTAATGTATCAAATAGGTTAAAGAATTCCACAGAAATCCTTCGTGTTATGCAAAGTACTGTCCTTGAAAGTTTTTGTTGTTTCTACCCTTTAGCCCACAATATTAGTAATTTTTACAGTTAACTGAGAACTATAAGGCAAGCCCTAAAAAAAAAATTGCCTTTAGTTACGGCAACTGTCAACAGCACAGGGAAAATCAAGAATTTTAAAGATAAAGATGCAAAGAGGTGTCTAAGAGATTTATGAACACACCCAACTACACAACTCCCACTGCACTTAATGAGGCACTCCTGAGTACTCCTGTAGGTGTCTGAACAGGGACTACAAATTAGATTCTAAGGACTGTCTGAGCATACTTCACACCTGTAGTCCTCATCAACATCAACTTGGTATTGTGGGCTTTTGGCACCTCTAACAAAGCCTACACATTGAAGTCACTTCTGATTATCTCCATCTGTGCACATTTATTCCTGTATAAAAGTATCTCATCTCTGTTTATAGTTCAAATCACAAGCCTGGACCTCAGGCTCACACGTGGAGAGAGGAATACCAACAGCAATTTATAAAAAAGTAGCGGTGAGGTGTGAATTTTTCAACAGCAGCTTTTTCTGCCCCCCCATTCTCCCCGCCCCTTCGTACTGTACCAACGGTAAAAAAGTACATAAAAAAAAATGTTTAGGATTTGGTACATTATACTTGCTACATTTGGAAAGTCAAGTTAAATCACAGTTGTAGCTCAAGAATTCATAAGAGTAAGAAAACCTTTCTTGAGATTTGAGAACTATTACTGAAAGTCACCTTTTCAACTACTACTCAGTTTTTCCATGTTAAGCAGATCATGAGGGGATCCATATTTTAAGCTTTACATATACCAAATCATCCTCATAATAAGAAAGCATTGTCTGCTGCTCTACTTTTTATATTGTATCAGTTTTCCACATGTATTTAGGATATTTTTATAGTTATATATTTTATATGTTACGAATATAAATACATCCATAACAAACTAATATATATACGTATGTATGAATGCAAAAATAGTTCTAATACAGACTAATATCCCAAATGAATGAAGAAGAATCTGAGGAGAAAGGAAATGTGTGTGATGAAAGTCATAGGAAGTCATTTTCCATCACTTGTCCTTTCAGAGGGTGGTCAAAAGCTGTTTAATTCTGGTATTCAGGAAAATTATCAGTTCAAGGACTATCTATTACCATTAAAAGTGTATATATTTAGTAAATTCCTTCTTGGCATCACCTTCAGAACATTCATATTAACAGATGGATTAAAAATGTGGCTCACAGGCAGGACAGACTGACCTTTTAGGACAGGACTCATTTAACCCGTGGGCAGATGGGACAGCATACTTCAGGAACACTGCAAGTTTTTGTCACCACTTAGCTCAGTAAAAGTTTGCCTGAGTCACTCACTCAAACCTGAAGACCTAACAGTGTTGTAACTTCCTCAAGTCTTGCAGACTCTTAATAAATTCACTAAAATACAGATATTACAGCCAGGACTTTTCACCAAAATGCTAGTAAGCTGCCTCTGCAGGAGAATATGTAGCTATTTCTACAATTAACATGATTGAGGAACTTGGCCTTGAAAACTGGACAAGACTGATAAAGACCTTGCAAGGGCTGCATGAGGCAGACTGCTGTTGTGTTTTCTTGAAACTCATTAGCATTGCACAGCTGACACCACACAGTGACAATGACAGCCCCAAGGGATCTGACACAGGTTGCAGTCAAGATAGGAAGAACAAGATAAGACTACTAACCTTAAAAAATACTTTACCCTTTGCAAACCGAAGCAGATTTAGTTAACAGTAGAAGCAGGTTAATGGGTTATTACTAAAAGGGTTGTCAAGCATTGGACCAGGCTGCTCAGGCACGATCCCTGGAGGTATTCAAAAAGAAGTGTAGATGCGGCACTTCAGGGACATGTTTTAGTGGTGCATTTGGCAGTGTTAGGTTAGTGCTTGGACTTGATGGTCTTAAGGGCCTTTTCCAACCTAAGAGATTCTATGATTATCCTGGCAAGTTCTCTGACAGGACTACTCAGGGTTGGATGCATGCTACAGCGAGCCTCCAGAGGAACTGCACCAAGATTAGCCTTCTTTACAGACACCAGAGAATCAGAAGTGAAGAGATGGCTTGACTGCTCGCATGTTAGGTGAAAGAGGCTACTTTCACTTTGAAGAAGTTGCAAGAGCTCCCAAAGACATCAAGAGGATACAGTGCTACCCACACTGTTTGATTATGAATCTAGTCTGTGTGATCAGAGTATTAGCTAGCCATACAACCTTGGTAAGCAATCGCAAAATACCATTACCCCTTACTGCCATCAACCCTGATAAACAGGGCAGTCACAGACTTAGTATGAGGGGTCAGAGCTCACAGGTGCTCTGTTGCACTCCAACCAATACACCTGTGACCACAGTAGGCCAGTCTTACTCTTCTGGTTCATTAAATTAGCAGATCAGCTACCCATAACCCACTAAGATGAAAGCCATCCGCAACCACTTCAGTACATTCCATCAAAGGGTATTAAAAAAACTAGTAAGCTACCCAGAAGTGCAAAACACTGTTTTGAAGGTAAACAGATTTATTGCTGGACTACTTAAAAATAATTAAGTATATGCACAGCTGATTTCTGTTGTAGCATGAAAAATTAATCTGTTCTTTTTCCAATAATTCATTTGATCTTGAATAAGGAACTACTAATGCTGAGTGTTCAGGGACAGGAAGAATGAAAAAGAAGTATAACTGGTACCAAGTATTAGATGTGGTCCAAAATAGTTAGAAGCTGGTCTAAGGAAAAGGATTATAGCTTTTTTTAAAGTTTAAATAAAAAAAAAAAAAAGAAAGAAAAAAAAAGAAAAATTATCATGGCTTGCAGCAATTTAAGAAGGAATTATTTCCATCATTCAGAAATCCATCTTAATAATGCTACTCAACTTTAAAAAGTGCATTTGTTTACAGTACTGAGAAAATAAAGTCTATTATAAAAATCATCTCCACTCACGCATCTTTGTTTCTTTTTTTGTTAAGTAATGAAAATAGCAGTTTCAGTTAGGAGAATAAAACACAATACACTGAGTGATTACACTGATAACACTTGAGAAGAAAAACTCACCACTGAATGCACTTCAGCCTCTTTTTATAAAAGATCATTAGCTATATTCTACTTCTCAACAGCAGAGGAAAAAGTATGACCCAAAAGCAGCATCTCTTTCTTTACATGTGTATTTTCAGCATTATGTCTGACCCCTCCAACATCCTTAAACTCCTACTGCAATGCCTGCTAATGACCCATTGTTATAGTGACTGAGCAAGACTTTTTTTTTTTATTAGATTAGAAAGAAAAATTAACTCTCCTGGACTTTTTAAAAACTCATTCATTTGGCTGAACATGGACAAAGTGTTTCTCACCACAGCAAGAGTGCTTGTTTTCAAACACCTGTTAAGTAGTAATTTACGTAAAAGATAATTTTTGACAGTGAAGGATTTCGCATCTTTTTTAAAATGACAGTTTAGCCTTTCTCTCCCTTTGCCCCTTTTAAGCATTTAATTGTCTTAGTTTAATGATACACTGAGCCACTTAATGATTACATAAATCCCATGCAACACACATTCATTATATCTAAGATTTAATATGAAACTATAACAAGGATTTTTATCTGTGTTCTGGTTTGAGATTCAGATCACATTTTTTTTTCCAGTGCCATAAAGTTGTTATCTGGCTTTGTGAGGGATTAATTATTTAATTAAGTTCAATTCACAAAAATACTATTAAGTTTGTGATGGTACTCACAGACTCAGACATGCTGGCATGTATTTGGAATACACAAAAATGTTTAGAGGACTGATGCTCTTTATGATAGCTTTTACATTCGAATTTAACTCTAAAAAAAATTATCTTAAAGCATCTGTCATGTCATGGAGCACCACTGAAGAGTCTGGCCCTGTTTTCTTTACACTCTCCAACCTGAGATTTAGAAGCATTAATAAGATTCCCCCAAAGCTTCCCTTCTCCAAGGCTGAACAGACATGGCTCTCTCAGCCTCTCCTCCCATGCCAGATGCTCCAGTCCCTTAACAGGTATAACCCCTCCAGTCCAAAGTAAGGCAACTCACTTTGACAGACTTGAAAACCACTCAAACCTCAACACTTCAAACCAGCCACACCATCCAAAATGGCATACATGAACATGGATGTTCTAGAAGTACCCATTAACATTGTGGAAACAATTTATTAATATTTCTGCTAGCACAGCATCACCTGTGAAAAGCCAAATACTAGTCTTACACTGAAATGTTACTGAAATACACTACAGCGTGCAATGCTAAGCATAAAATGACTCAGGGTTGGAGGACAATTTACAGCTTCAACTGTGTCATTAACTGTGAAAGTACTTTAAAAAACAATAGGTACTTTAATGCTGCTCACCATAAGCCCACATCAGAAGCCTTGATTTGCTCTAAGTGGTAATTATTTAACGTGACTGTAAATACCCAAGAACAGCATCAATATTAGCCTCTATGTAACTAGACTCAGTAACACCAGCAGCAAACATGAACCAAGTGATAATATACACACTGGAGACACAGTCCAATGTACCAAGCTCATATACTGTATGGACTTTTAAAGGCTTACTAAAACTTCAGTGAATGAATAAGTTTCATGCTTCAAATCTATTCCAAGCATCTTATTTGGTTTACAGGTGGCTTTTACTAACAACCCATACAGATAAAGAATTTTAGAGCCAATACCACAATTCTTGCACCTTTTACTAGAAAAAGCCATTAAAATCTTGCATTTTTTTTTCCAAGCAACAAGCATCCCTTCATCAACCCAACTTTTATCAAGTGTCAGATGCAAGTAAATGTATTTTGGCCATAAAAATTGGCTGGATTAAGCCAAGTAAATGACACAAGTCTTTCAAAACTGCATTGAAAGAACTGCATCTCCAGTATGAAAGAAAGGATAGTTATAGACATCACTCCACTCAACAGCTTTCTACAATTACAGCATTTTATCAATGAAATTTTATGCAGGGTACTACAAAGCCCATTCTGTTTCCAGACAGCCCCAAAATACATGGCACATTTATTTTTCATTATTATCAATTATTAGTATCATTAAGCATGTGAAAAGCATCTACTTTCATCCTAAGCAATTAAAGACAAATTTGGTCAAGTCTCATATTTAACCTTAGATGTACTATATTCTGTTGCCTTATTGCAGGTCCCTTTCTAAACAGCCATCTTCCCATTATCTTTTTTCAGTAGTACCTTCATCCTCAGAGAAGGATTCTGGTTTTCCTGTGTTGACTTTTAAGAACTTCAAAATTCTACTTTAAAACGTCTGTTCCCAAGTATCCGTACAAATATGGACTCTTCAGGAATATGCTGGAAATGAGGAGAACTTGACTAGCAGCTCTTAAAACAGACAGAAGTCTCCCCAGTGTAATGAATGTGCTTTATATACTCATATAAATTAAGTCAAAACTATTCCCATAAACAGCCTCCTTTTCATGCCTCACAATCTGAGTTGTGCAATTAAAAAAAATAAAAAAAAAAATCCAAACACCTTGGGTACCTGGGCAGCACAGCTTCTTTCCATGTGAACACTGCCAGTATATCTAAACCAGGTAAGTAAAGAGCAGAAAGCTGAAGCTCTGTGTGGTTTATGCAATATTCAGATCAGCTGCATACAGATAATTAAATCAGTCTGCCAATTCTCTACAGCTTCAGCTTTTTCAGATTTAGAAAACTTTCACAAATCAATCAAGTTCTGCAAATATTTAATATTATTTATTTCTATATAGCAGGAGCAAATAAAAACCCACAAGTGATATACACAAACTGGAGAGGAAAGAGGAAGGAAAAGGAAGATGATAAGGAAGTAGATATGGACAGTTGTTAAGGCAGTTCTGAAGGACCGAAGGAAGCATAGGAAACCTTAGTGAGAGCTAATACTCCATCCATCCCAATTGCTGTTTGATGAGGGATAGCGGAATCAGTTTCTTCCTCGAAATCACCATAAATAACACTTTAAGAGTTGGTATGGAAGGGGGGGGACAGGGGATAAAAACCACACCAATCTGCAGCACTGCAAAATCTGCCTTGACTTGTGTGGGAGAACTATTGGGAGTTAGCTGCTCTCTCCCTGTTAACACTGCCCACAGAAATGCAGCCTTTTCTGCTTTCAGGAGACAAGAGTATGATTATAACTGTGTGTGCTAGGAGGCAGGGATGTCATGTAAGGCATAACATCGCCCATGTAAATGCGACATCCTCCTACTCCCCTCCCTTTCACTTCAGTCCCCATTACCAATGAGATGATGACCTCACCAAGCCATCATGGGAATTTGCTGTGTAACAGCAATAGAAGAGATTTCAGTATACAAAGTACGTAACGTAAGGCCTCTTTTGATGCAGTAAGTCTTGGGGTGGGGAGGCCCCACAGAAATTTACATCAAGCTTGGTCCAATATATGCCCTTTCACTAAAAAGGGCTAAACCTGTTCATAATTAGCATGCCAAACCAGCAAGAACAACCACAGTCTGAGCAGTATTTTCAATACCACATAGTGTTACTCATACACATTACACTTCTAGTGCAAATTCTCTTTTCTCCACCTTGCTTTGGCTTCTCTTCCCATCAAGACACGTACAACAAAAAGGAAACAAAACAGCTACAGGAGCTATAATCCAACATTAAAGCTGCAATGGCCTTTATCTTTCTGCTTCTTTACACTTTTTGTAAAGTTTAATAAAAATTCACAAAGACGACCTCATACATAGGACTGGTAAGCATTCTGGGCTCAATCTGTAGAAACAGGTGACAAAATGCTTACCTTCCAAGTTAACACACAAAGTAGATGGCAACCCCACACTAAATGTAGAATTGAAGAACTAGGTTCTCTCTGCCATACGTTACAAGCACAAGAAAGCAACTACTACCAAAGAGAAAACATCTGGAAGATAGCATTTATATATGAAACACAGTTGTTGAGTAAGCAAATGGAACTGTGAATTTGCATTTCTTAGTTTATCTATAGTCTGAACGCTTTGCAAACAGCTACAAGGCAACATAAGAAAAATCCAAAAGGAAAGGCTCAAAACATTTTTGGAGCAACGTGTACACAGTGCTCTTCAATACCTCTTTTAGAGTGTGTGCAAAATTAACAACCTCAATTTAAGATTTTCCTTTTGTTTAAGCATTAAAGAAAAACAGCAACTTTTAAACCCATGCACACAGAAAATCATCATGTAGAAGGGAGCCACAGCAGACGACAGTTAGTAATAAGCAAACAATCCTTTGCTTTTTCTGTACACTTCCCAGTCGTCATTCTAAAGCAAAACAGGAAGAATTTAAGGACTTGTCAGTTTTCAGATGAAAATCCTATTCCTAAACAGGATTAGCTCGTAACCTAAAAATATCAGCCAATAATCTCCAAAAGTCCTAAGCCCATGTACCCCCCAGAGTCCTATACCAATCACTAACTATAAGAAATTAGGTCAGAATCCAAATCAGATCACACTAGAGTAGCATCAATCTCCTTATTTCAGAGCTGTCACATTTTAAATCTTTCATAGTTTCCACATGAATTATTGAAAACAGAGATCTGTCTTTGAACAGAGACTAACTAGAAGTGACAATCCAGTTTAATGTTACAGTTTAAAAAAAGGCATATTAAAAAGTTTATCTTCAGTCACTTACAACATACATCTCTAAATGTACCCCCTGTCAAGCAAACAAAGAAAAGCTACCTACCAGACTGCTTTAGAGTTTCCTTAAAATTATCTGGGATCAGGTAGCAGTACTTCTGACACTGCCATCTGACAATACAATTTCTTTCTTGACCAAATTCTGTGCCTAATTTCTAGCAGCTTGACATAGCCTACCTACATCAATCCCAGTAAGACCAGAGAAGCTGTTCATTTCTAAATTCTGTACATCTATAGCCTCGTTTCACACATGAGCTGCACACTAAAACTTGTGATGTATTATGTGACTCAGCCACTGGCTGACTATCCCTGTATGTTCCCATACCCCATTTACTAGATATAAAATATAATAAGCAGCATATAACATCCCCAAATCTTTGAAATCTATTGATGTGAAGCCATATAAAAATCACTGACATCTGTAGGGCTGTGGAAACTGGAGCTGACACTACTGTATGTATCAAGAGATCTGGACCCTGAATCTGTCAAAATAAATCAGTCTGAAAGTTTAGCCTCAAAGAGTTCTCCTGCTAACTTAACTGGAATTTACAAAAACATATACCCTGCATAAAATCTTCCAGTGTCACCTACCAACAGACATTATCTGTTTATTATTCTTACAACCTGATATTGTAAAGTACTGAGACTTTTTATTATATTATCAAGTCATAAAATTTTATTTTAATAGCAAGTGATAATTATCAAGTGTTTGATTAACTGATTAAATGATTGATGCAAATCACTTTCTGTACTATAGCCTGGTTTCCTTTTCACAATGTCAAGAGTCTTCTAAAATGCAGACTCCAGAACCTTGCCTACATGTAAAGTATTTGAGCACAATACAATAATTTGCATCTGGAAAGCATCAGAATGCACTATTAAAGAAGTGGCCACTTCAGCTTACACTGTTATGGTCCAAATCTTGACTGACTGCCATCTGGGCAAAGAACACAGAGTCAATGAAAGCACATCATTGCTACTTTGTTCCCAGAAGTGGCATCACCAACTTACTAACAATTATCACCATTGCATCCATTGCTTTTAAACTCGGTGCAGTACACGGACTGACACTGCTGACAAGGAGAGGCAGGTATTAGTTATGACCAGGAAAAAAGCCTCAGCTACAGCTTTTAGATACAGGCTGTCTCTTTCCATAACGAGAAGCAGCATGCTATCCAAGTTCTACGACATCTTCAACTATAAAATTCACACTTTATCTACAAACTTGTCACCAAAACCAAACCAACTGGATAACTAACGTCAGCAAGACACTTTAACACTCTTATTTTGACTAATTTTATGGTGACATTTATGAGTTGTAATGAGCTATATGAATCAGTGGCATAAAACTACTTAACACATAATGAACTAGAGGGCAAAGTAAGTGGTTTGATTGCTAATTAAACAATATTTTTTTTGCCATGCAAAACGAACCTCTTATTAAATATCATCATTTTTTACTTGTTATATAACAAGTTTCTATCTCTCCTTGGCTGAGTTACAACAACAATCACAAGTCTACAGACTGGCAATTCCTTTGGGAAGGGACATTTATTGACTGCAGTTTGAGAAAATACAGAAAATGTCATGAGAAAAGCCAAACAAAATCTTCACTCCTCAATACAGAACCACAAAAAAAGACAAAACCCTACCTGATGATTTAAACAGTGGCTACCGCCTCATCCTTGCTAGCAGACACAAGCTCTCTTTCCTCATGTGCTCTGAGGTCCTCAGAAACTAAAGTGTTGTCAGCATAACCTGGAACATGAACAAATCATCTGTAAACATAGGATGTAACCAGAAGAGACAGTTCCCCTTCTCCTATTTGGGTCAGTATCTGTTGTGCAAATCACACTGAACAAGCAGGGGTTTTGTTTGACACTGTTCCTTTTTTTTTTCTCCCTTGGATCAACTTGCTTACAATGGACCATCTGCTAATTTCAGCTGCAGTCCTCAGTCATTCTGGATCAAGAGAAATCCATATATCTCCTCAGGAACCCATACTTCTAGGCATTTAACATCACACTGCTTAACCCTGAGCACGCTGACAGACCAATTCTGCATATTCTTGTTACAGGCAATGTAGAGAAATCAGAGTTCTCTTCATACCACAATCTAGTAGTGCTGCATACAAAACAAAAGATTGCTGTGAAGACATCATAATCACCTTCATGCTTCCTCATGGTAAGATATTATAGATATGAGAGGATAAAGCAAATGGCAAAAATAGCCAACACAAACTCAGTTTGAATGCAAGGTACAATGAAGAGCTGTGTAACCCAATTTCCATAGCCTGTCACGGAAACAAGATGTGCAAGGCCTTCTTCCTGGCAAAATGGACTGACAAAAAAACTTGCCAGGACAGTTCAATTCTCTTGCTTCCACAGCACTCCTGGCTTGGCCTTTCACTTTTCACTCTTCAAAAAGCAGAGAAATTCCACAGAAAGTGTTAAACTTACCTCTTTCCCTCTTCTCTCTGCACCTCCCCCCAGGGCTACAAATTAATGTAAAAGCTTAGGCAACTATAAAAGCCATCAACAAGAAACAGGCAGGAGTACAATTAAATAAACCCAGTAATGTAAAACTCAAATTGCAGGCAAGCAACCGAGCCCAGTGTCCAAGAGCTGATTTCAGTATAGGCAAGGCTGCAAGAGCATCATGTTACAATCTAAGCTTTAAGAGCAAGTTTGTTTAGACAGTCATATTAAAATATTAATTTTCTAATGCAGGAAAAGGAAGCAGCCCAAAGCTCCAGCTGAAATATGTTCTGGTAATCATCTAACCGTTATTCACTGTTAAAAGCTTGACCCACATTATTAATGCTTGTAGCATTATAAAGCATTAGGCCTCCATGACTTACCTCCTTATTTTGAAATGGGTACTGAGACTGATGTTTCTCTTCAGAGAAAGAAGAAACCTCTAAAGTGTCTTGTCAGCTGTACCCAGATGAATATTTTTCAGGACTACAGAGCTCTTCATTTAAGCTCCAGAACAGTGCAGATCCTGTGATCCTAGATCTACTGCTTATGGGTTTACCCTTGAGGAAAGTACTGCCAGTGGCACGGCAACTGAGTGGGATAACTCTAAAACAATCCTAACATTTCTCAGCAATTACATCATATTTTTTATGAATAAACACAATTTTACTAAACTTTAATGTCAGAATTGCCTTTTGACACAAACTCCAAAGAACTGTGTTACCACAACTGTGAAGCATTAATCAGACCTTCTCTTACTCTAACAGCTTTTTGATCAGCAATACTTAAACAAAAAAGTACTTCTTTTACAAAGCACAAATAATCCTTAATAAGAGGTCAAACTGATCCATTTACAAAGACCAGCTAATCAAGTATGTGCCGATATGCCATGGACGTCTTATCCTGCAAAGATATTAATGGACGTGTGCCAGCCCTACTTCAAAGAAAACTACTGTGCAAGTTACAGCTAAGTCTTCCTCCTAATCACAAACATGCAACTTCCTTAGCTCTTGGAAATGCATATTCAGAATTTAAGAGGAAGACTTGGGGTAAGAGACGAGAAAAACCACACACAACTATTTTCTGCCAAGGGCAAAAAAATCAGGAGTGCTAAAAAGGACTGAGATGACCCGAACATTTTAGAGGAGCATATTCAAGGTATATTCAGTAAAAATCCACTAAGAACTAAGTCGTCAAGGGAAGCTTCCATAAGAGTGATAAATAATCCATTTAAGAAAATTGAAAAAATAATTACCAGGGCAACTATAGAGGAAAAAGCACATACACATAAGGAAATACAATGGGACAGAAGAAGAAAATAGTTGGCAGAATACAAAGATCTTTAGACTCAAATTGGGAAATACATTTTCTTCATCCTCCTCATTTCTCTTGAGCTGTTGATAACCTGTAATGTATTTTGCATCTTTGTAGTACTGCTCTTTCAGAACCAATGTTTAAATTAACTAGGATTTACCAAATGCTTTAAGTACATAATCTAATATTAGATACTTATTCCAAAATAAAGTTAGCAGGTAGTTAATGTTTAGTGGGTAGTTAACATTAGTAGGTAGCTTTGTTATCCTCATAATTAAGATGGGGGGTGGGGGAGGTGGGGTAAAGGCTTTTTTGTCACTACAGCAAACAGTAGTAAAGTTTTACCTACATATTTCTTTGAAGGTCACCATAATAGGCCATAATAAAGAAATTTTGGTCACCTAGGATAAAAACCAATGAATTGTAAATAAAGATCACAACTGCTTACATTTGAGCTGAAGTACTTATGTTGGAAAAAAGTATATGTCCACCATCTGGTGCACAGTAATTATAGAAATTAAAACCGCATTTCTGTGGCCTGCCTTTTTAACAATTTTTACTGATACTGTAATACTTGATCTTCTTAGGGAACATAATCTAAACTCATGCTGTTAAATGGTCATGGGGCTATCCACTGTATGGCGTAAGCAGTTCATTAGGCTGGAATCTTTAAAAACACTTGCTTGCTCCCTAGTAATAACAGAAACAGTTTCTGTAGTTTTACGTCATGCCGTTAAATTTAATCCACAGTCAAGGCAAGTTAATTTCACACCTGCTGAGCGATATCCTGATGGATGGCACCACAGCAGGTCATTAATTTTCATTCCTTTTGATTAATTTCACACCATACACTGGACACAGTCTTTTGAGTTACGATGTCTGAGTGCAATGCTTAATTCCTGTAAACAGCTAAATCAGTTTTTGACTGCTTGCCAAAATGCAAAGAACCCAGATGTGATACAAGTGAAAGGCAGCTTCACTAGGCTTGGCACTGAACTCTGACACTGCTACAGGTGTGACAGGACTCTGTCACTCAGCAGTATATCTTAAGTGCATTCTTCTTTAGCATAGCCTTAAAGCAAAAATTCTGGATACTGCTTCCTTTTAAGGATTTGCTTACAAAAAAAATCTGCAGCATCAGTAGCACAGATGTATCTAACAACACAGATAGCAGTGGCACTACTGAAACAAATGAGAAGTTAAAAGTCAGCCTTTTTTATGCCACAGAACCCCCCCCCATCATTTGGTTATCGACTTAATACCTAACAAGGTATAAAGATTTTCTAAGACTAGCATGTCTCCTGTTTTCAAATAAAAAAATTAAAATCAAGACTACAGAGGGTGAAAGAAGGGGAAGGAAAAGGTAATGTTCAAAGATGACAACATCAGCCACTGTTGCCACCACAACACAAGGGGAAGTTGCAGTTCATTGTGTCCCTCCATAGTCAGTGAAGACAGCTGGGGCCCTCAGAGGCCTCGAGACCCACAAGAGGGTCCAGCCACAGAAGACAGCTGAGCCAAGCCAAGAGCTCACAGCCGGGGGCCGTTAATCTCAGTCCACACTCCTCATCCTGCTCTGAGCCACTTACTCTCACACCCTCCTTTGTGCTAGAGGTGCCAAATCAACAGATCCCTGGACAAGCTGATTCATACCATGAAAACAAATAAAGCCTTTTTCTTATGTTGGCTTTCTACTTGTTTTGTAAACCAAGCTGTCTAACAGATGGGTCAGGTGTGTATCACAGCTGGTGAAAACAAAAAGGAGAAATTGTATCTTTTAGTAGCAAAGAGCTGTTTAGCTTCGCCCTTCTCTCCCTTCTATGGAGTGATTCCAAGCAGCAGCCCCAAAAGCCTCACCCTCTGTATTGACTATGGAACGACCTCAACTTCTTCAGCTCAAATTAGCATATGCTTTTACCCCTTCTTTTCCCTTTCTCCACACCCCCCAATATTCTACAGCACAGCTAGTATTAAGGAACCATTAGTGTTTTTCACTCGTTCAGTTCTTCATCTCTTTCTTCTTACTTCCCAATACAGTATAAGCAAATTCTTAAGACTCTTCCTGATGATGAAGAATTTAGAAAACAAAAAGTGCTCGTGCTTACCAGGAGCCATTTTTGGTAACAGAAGCTATTGCAGTGAAGTCAAAATAGTGGAAAGAGTGAAGGAGAAAACAGTTTTGTGATTTGATAAATGTGAATCATATACAAGATGCAATTCAGTATTCACAGCTTAAATTTCAGAGTGTGACAGGCTGAGGCCAGGAAGACATGAGCTATTCTGGATCCATCTGTGCCAGCAGACTTAAACCAGAAGTCACTGCCTCCTCACATGGAATTAACCTGAGTGATCCTAGACACTTCAGTCCAAGTTGGGTAATTTGCTCTTTCAAATACAAAGCTAGTTTGGCTATTTTGATTAACATAGTTCAGACAGTATAAACCAGCCCCTCCATCAAGATTGCAGGAATCTTTTCTACCATCATTCTGTTGGTAGAAACAGAATCCTCTGGCTCAGCATACCAACATCAGGACTTACTATCAAGTACTTGATCAAAGGCTCTGCATAAAGCTTGAATGGATGCTCTTTTGATGTGTATTTTAATGGCTACCTGTTTATTTGCCAACATGCAGTTTTCAGCACAAACTGAAAAAAATTAGTGGCAACTTCTATAAAGAATTTAAATACAGGATGAACTAGAAGCTGGATTAATAGAACTTAGCTACCGAATAGAAAGTCAAAGTAAATTATCTCAATCATCAGAAGCTGCAAGCTGGATTTTTTGGACAAAACTCCCATTCCTGGCAACCAATTATACCAATTCTGACAGAGCCAGGAGCATCAAAGGAAGAGCTACAGTCTGAACATTATTTACAGCAGCATGCTCTTTTTCCTCACCATTGCATGGTTCACACTATGAATCAGAAGGTGAACATTTCAGTTCTTTCCCCAATTACCTAAAACATAATATAAAAAAAAGAGTTTGAGGGACAATGAACTTTCTGATGTCTACATTTTCAGATGTCTAGAGGACACTTAGGTGCACTTCCCTTTGTATCTCTCAGTTCTAAAGGGCTGCTGAAAAAGCCATTCCCTTTCCGCCTAAAATCCCTCTGTAGCTGTTATCTCTCAGGCCTTGTTCTCCTACAGAAGCATGCACTCACACTCCTCTTTCCCCAGTGTGGCCTTCTTCAAATTCTTCTAGCTGGAGCTTCAGAAAAAAAACCCAAACACACACACATCAACCAAAAATCTGAAATAGCCTAATACAGGTCACTGCCTTCAAACTCTATCAGCTTCCTCTCCTCCCCTGAAAAGGGTGGTACTTTCAAAGAAGAGGAACTTAAGCCTCCCTATATGACATTTGAAACTAGAAAACAAAAGAACTCCAACTCTCAAGCAGGGTCTTATGCTTTGTTTTCTCCATCTCACACAAATAATAGAAGAATTAAGGTGAAATTTCCCGTAAGTGCATAGATTAATGTTTACAAAATCTCTTTAATTGTTACAGCAATTTGTAAACCAAAACCAAATGCAGTAAAGAATGAATTTTAAATTGCTATATGTTTGCATATATTCATTATGCACATCACCATATGTCAGGCAGAATCTCTGAAGGTAAATCTCAAACAAGTGATAACCACTGAAGCAACACGGTGAAGAACAGACAAGTGATATATTTAGCTTCATCCTATCTGTGTCCTTAGAGGAAAGTGTTCCTTCTGGTGTGGGAAGGGGAAGAGAAAAACCCCCACCTTATTTGGTATGTTAAAAAAAAAGCCTAAAAAATGAAGGAGTGTTTTCCCAAACACTGATGACCCACTTTACACAGTCTTATATAACTATAAAATGAGATTATATTTGCCTTGCCATGGACTTAATCTTATGTTTTTCAGTCTGAACCACATCAGAGGGTTATCACCTGCCTACCATAGTTCTCTGAACTTTCTCAGTTTAAGTAATACTGTCCCCTCCATCTTCTCAAATTAACAAAAAAAAAAAAAAAAAAGACAATCTGGTGAGGTAATTTTGCACTTGTCTGAACTGTACAAGGATTAGGATTATAAAATCTGAAGATACGTAGCTATGTTTAATACTGTTACCCTCTTAAATTTTCACCAGTCCTGGAATTCCACTATGCATGCTCATTAGCATGTTCTCAACCATATACATTGAGCTTCTCTCCCTCCATGGCTGGGAGCACAAGTCAGTTCGTAGATTACACATATAAACTGACATCTTGCCATTAAATCAAATGGTTTTCCAAAAAAAGGCAAAACCAGATCCACTTCAGTAGGTATTTTCTAAAAGGGCACATAAAACATAACATTAACAAGTCTCCTTGACACTGCAGCAGAAGCCAGTCTAGATGTTGTTCAGTTGTACAGATGGAAGAAGAGGGAAAAAAATAGGTCCCTTCTAGCAGAAAATCTTGCAGTGTACCAACTAAAAGCTCCTTCACACACTAGACAGAGATTAATATACTTTGAAAACACTCCACACATATAATGAAGTATCCATATATTTGTTAAATACCTGAATCACGAGAACAAGATTTACAAAGCAGTTAAGTCATGGAGTTCCACGGGCCATTCAAGCACATTAGCTTAGTTATTAAGTTAGTTCTCTAGTGTTTCAACAATACAAATGCATTATAAGTAATTTAAATGTAAGCATCACGGCCTCCCTCCTCCTTCCCACAACACACACACACAAAAAAAAAAGCTCTAAAAAATACCTCCAGTTATGACAATTGGTGCCATTGACAGCTGAAGATCAGCTGCTATGATTACAATCTAAATCACATCTTTACATTATAGCTGCACCCTAAACTGTAGCCAACATCTATAGTAGAACATGCCCTACTGCAAAACTCATTAGCATCCTAAATCCAAATGGTTCCCAGAATCAGAAAGGAAATCCAATAGACAATACTGTCCATCTCCAGAATGGTTACAGTGAAAACTATTTTGAGCTAACATGGGAAAGATAGGAGACTTCTCAGGACAAATACAGTGACAGAAAGCTTGCCTCAAAAGGAACATCCATTAGTGGCAAGGATGACATTTGGTTGCAGTATGCCATACACTCTACCTAGTGTCTAATTAGATGAAAAGCTCTTAAATAATAGACTTTGTATCCAAGGTGCAAGCCCGGTGGAATGATTTCTACTTGCTGATTTTCTTCTGAATCTCCAGGGCAGGTTCAGCATCCATTCTTGTGGTCTGCATCAGGCAGTATGTTCCTAGAACCAGGTTAATGTTAGCTACGTAAAGGCACAAGATGTGAAATAAACTCACACCTCTTAAGATACAAATACTCATCTATAAATATGTACCAACAAAAAAAAAATCCACTTTCAGACAATCCATCTGACAATTACTACAGTCCAGCAGCTAATATAAATGCATATAGGCCTTTCAAAAAGGTCACTTACAGCTCTGAGTAGAATTTAAACGGTCTTGAAACAGTAGTGTAGTACTAACAGAGAGGAAAAGAGAGACCACTATGCTGATACTACCACAGCTGAATGGATTTCTTTACTGTTTAGTCCTAGCTAATAAAAAGACAGGCAGAGACACAGAGGAAGAGATTTTCTAACATTATGAAAATACTCATTCCTTTCTACTCACTGGGGAAATGTGCTGGCAAATATCTTTAGAAGATAAATTGGTACAAAAAGCCTTTCTCTTTCAAACTCTGTATCATCATTGGACTACATTTATTTCTCTTTGTAACAGCCAGGATTTGACAGATAACCTGCAGAAAACTATTTCAGGCATTATCTTAGCACATGTCAACAACCAGAGCTGGCTATTTGCTTTGTAAACTACAACCATGAGGATCCAACATAAGACTATCCTACCACTGTATCGTATTTTAGCCTACTGACTTACACTTGTGTTCCACTGCAGAAAGTAGATAAACCTGCATTTGAGCCACGTGCATGCAGAGTCGTAACAGTATCTCTAATTAGAGGGGGGGGGGGGGGGGAACAAAGTTGAGCAACTAAGCTGTTTTTCCCATAGGTAAGGTTTCGTTTAACTGCTAACCTCCCTCCCATTAACTGTGTTGTTCCTGCTCTTCATACTCCAGTCTGCTTTACCTTAAAGAGCAGTACCCAACCAGTTAATTTAATGACTCCTTAAGAATAACTTCATCAACACTACCACCAGATCTTCCTCTACCTATCATACTGTAAGATTCTTTAGAATCTGAAGGATTTTTCCTTCATTTAGTTTAAAAACTAAAAAGCAAACCCAACTTGGTTTCACAGCTTCATGGCTGTATCTAGCTACTACGACACTCACAATTCCACATTAGACAAGCAAAAAACTGTATACAGTGAAAGTTCAAAGACGGACTTAAAAAAGCCAGCTTACAAAAGCAGCAGATTAATTATGAAAACACAATAGCCAGTATAGATTTACCAGAAATTTCACAAGACAATGCTTTAAAAGTTGTCTAAGTTCAGATCTATTTGATGGCTTGCTCTGCTCAGCCTTCCTATGTTCTAACACACCACTGAGACAATTTAAAGTAGCAAACTTACATTTTCTCCATAGTATTTTCATTCGTTTATCCTGACTTGCTTTTTGGGGAGCTATAATGATAGCCTTAGAAGAGATTCCTATACAAACACTTAAAATAATGAAGCCAAATATGTTACTGCAATATCATATTGAATATATTCGAAAAAATATGAAGTCAATTCTGGTATAAATAACTCCCAGGGAAAAAAATCTGCAGGTCCTGACAAACTACAAGACACCTGATGATTACTCATCTCTTCAATGTGCTACTTGTATTTTCAGTAGATCCAAAGCTTGTGCAACATGGGCAGAGTCAGACCTTCAGTAAAAATGGCCTCAATCATTACAGACAGTTGCCTGAAGTTAGCTGAAAAAGCCGTATCAGAAAAAAAAGACAAGAGGATCTGTGTTAAAAGAGTTATTCATGTGACAAAGAAAAAGATGCAGGATCAACTGGCCTTCTGAAGGCATGCAGTCCTTGCTTGAAATCATCTGTTTTGATAATTACGTGGTGAGCAATCCAACAGAAAGGTTCTAGCTCATCTTTTACCTATTATTAGCTGATTATAACAAAGATTCAGCACAGCTGCACATGAACCGTTCGGAGACTTCATCAACTTCAACTTAATTGTACAAGAAAAAAATCCATCCAGGTTTGTTAGGTGGATGGGTGGGATGAGGAGTTTTGTTTTAGTGCAATTCTAGATGCCAACATGTTCGGTAAATAAGGACATTTCCTAAATAATTTAATGAAGAAACAGGTTACGCAAACACGAGAAAGAAATCTCAGAAGTACATTTGGGGGGATGGGACTGAATGCACGAGATAAAGCTTAAGTGTAATGTGTGTGAAAATTTTCAAGTCATATGGTGAAATCTCATGCTTGAAGATGAGATGTTTGACGAAAAAAGGCAAAAGCCATTCAGAAGTCTGGATTAAGATTTTGCTTTTTTCCAAGCACACCAGAGGACACTCCTCACACAAATGAAATTCAGCTTGACCACCACCAACAAAAAAAAAACCAAACCCCAAATAAGTATACTTAGAATTGAGAGATAGCTGAATATGAGATTACATTCACTAAAATCTTTACAGTCTGGTGGAAGGCTGCTTCCAGTGCTGAGCACAACAGAAACACATACGCTGCCTGCATAGCTCCTGAAGGCCAAATGAAAAGAGAGCACAACATGACTAGCCCTTCAGTTTTTTCCGATGTGAAACAGCAGAAGTAGCGGTAATTGCAGTAAGTAGCTAGCAGTGACCAAGAGAACATGCTTCATGTTATACAAAATAAGGAAGAAATGAGACAGACACACGCAAAGATGGTAAGAAAAGTATGACCAAACCCCTGAAACCTGTTACCCAGTATTCTGGAGAATTTCTAACACTTCACCACTTTTTTTTAATTATTTTTTTTAAAATCAGTTTTACAACTCAAACACTGGTGTACTTCATGTGATATCCTGAACAATTTTTTAATAAGGAAATAATGACCTTAACACTGTAATAAACTGGAAACTGTCAGCAGTTGACCAGATCACACTTCTATTTATCACAGACACAAGCCAAGTGAGAATATATTAACAACAACAAAAAAAAAAAAGTATGCTAATAACATTTGACAGATTTCCTCCTCCATTTGTCAAACACAAAGGTAACAAGGCTGGTCAGTACAAAATAAATCTGTCTTAATCCTGCATTTTTGCAGCCTGGACAAACATTTTTATCCTGAGCAGTAGGCTTGATCCCCATAGTACAGGGAAGGTGGACATGTTGAGCACTGTAAGGTGCCTGGAGTATTTCCTGCCAAACTAAAATGCTGCATCAGCAGCCTTTTTAATGAAATGTCAAATTCTAGTTATTTAAAGAATAAGGTAGGTGGGTGACATATTTAAAAATACTCTAACTTGTGAAAGGGCAAGAGTACACCTTCATTAAAAAAATCCTTTCATAATACACATTCAAAATCAATAGCATGAAATCTGAGTTGTATATCAGGAATTTATAAGCTGAGAAGGATGATTTGATTTGGTTGTGGTTTTTTTTTTTAATTTGAATAGACAAACATAAAAATGTATAGTATTTATAGAGAGTAAGTCTTTTTTTGGGAAAAAAAACAAACCCAAACAAAAAAACCACCACAACCACACACACACACACACAAAAAAAAACCACCAAAAAAAACCCCAACACATTCATTTGCTAGATAAAACTGGGGTCATCTGACATACTGGACAGACCTCTAACCAATATTAACCCTCTATTAAACTAAGATTTTAATAAGTAATAAGAACACAATCTTTTAAATTAGGTTGATGTTCAAACACCCCAAGCCATCATTGTCATTGAAAGCGGCATTTTTATCTCTTTCCAACCTCCCCTTCCCCAGCCTATACAGCTAAAAGGTGAAGACAGCTAGGGGATGTAATTTTGAAACATGAGCTGCCAAATGTCAGAAAGCCACTTCCAGCCACCAGAGTTTGTCAGCCAGTTCACCCCACTGCCACGTAAAGGCAGTGATAGGAAATGGTAGAGGTTGGCAATGAGGGCACAAATTTTATCTAATTGCAGCCTTGGTGAAGACCAGGAAGACCAATGACATTCCCATACAGAAGCACCACCAAATGCTAGTGTTAATTCTCTGATCAGCACACAGAACGTTTGATTAGCATAAGGTACTACAAATTATAGAATAGTGTGATAAAGCCACCAAGTTACACAGAGTATTTTGAACACCATATCCTGAAGTACCAGATTATCAGTTGGGCAACAGAATTAAAGTTTGCCATATCCAATAGGAACAATACTTCAGGGTAGAACAAGAATTGAGACAGGAACAGTCTGAATAGAGACCAAGACAGTTCTAACAAAACAGAGTACTAATGGCAGATGGGGAAAAAATCAGTTGTGCAAATACATGAGATGTAGAAACCCTGTCTTCAAATGTAGGCAAAAAAGCCCTCTGCTAATTTACCTTTGTTTGTTTTAACCCCAAATTATGAGAAATTAAGATTCTTCATATCTCCACCTAACCCTCCTTTTTAGATCTAAGAAATGCAAAATCTATGTAGAACAGTTTTCCCCATATATTTAAATTATAATACTATTATTCAAGCTCCGCTATTTGAAAGGAATCTTTTTTTCCTTTTTAAGATTCACCATCTTCTTTGCTCTAGATCAGGCCACATGCATGCCAATATCTCAGTATATAAGCGTTCTTATACACATTTTAAGTATCTTAATCAATACTGGCATTCTTCTGTAACATTACACAAGGCATAAGCTATGCAACCAGTACATGTAGAAACTACTACATCAGGAAATGAATCAAGGTACAAAGACTTTAATAGAAGCTGAACAGAAGTTAAACCTGTTACAAGCTTTTGCTCTGTATCAGCCAGTACAGCCCTCAAAGGAAAGTTTAAGTGTACACTTGGGCCTCATTGTACTACTTTCAATATACAGAGCCAGAGGTTTAAACAGCATCAACTCAAAAAGAGCTTAAGTGAACTGCAATATGCCTTTTACAACAGTACTGAACTTTACCCACTGCAGTTAAATTCTCATTACATGATTACAAAAATCCATTCTTTTCACTATAGGCCAGTGGCACACTGCACCACTGCTGGTAATGTACGAACAGTGTTGCACCAACTCCTCAGTCACTGGACACTCAGAAGCCAGCATGGATCAATTAGTGAACTAAAATTCCAAACTTCCGTTGGGTATTATACTTCCCCTCAGCTGCTAGTTAGCAGCAATTTATAATGGTCTCCAGAAAAGAAACCAAAACATTAATCACTGTCCAGCTGAAGCTCTTCCTTGTTCCCTCAAATATTCTTTAACTTACCTTGGTGTAAATTTTGGTAATACAGGTTAGGTGAAAGTTCCTCAAAGGAATCACATGTAGTCCTATAAGGTTATCAAACCAGAACCCAAGAAGAGTCACTTAAGAAACTAAATCAAAGATTTCACAAAGATTTAATGTCTGGGGCCATAAAGTGAGATTGATAAACCTCCCCAGAAGTCTCAAACCACTGAGATCCAGATTCAGACCTATGTCAAATTGCTTTGCCAAACACTCATGCAATTCAATTTCATTTCTCACATCATTATAAGTCAGAAGGTTTTATTTTACCGATTACCCAATTCCTTGAACACATGACTGCCAAGCTACTGAAAAAATCTGGGAAAGTATCCCAACAAGAATGACAGATTACTATCTTATCTATAAAGAGTACAGTTTATCTTTCTCTTTCAAGAGAAGTTACAATATCAAAACAAAGAAAAATATTATTTTAGAACTGATTTATAAGTAAACTCAGCTTGTATCCCAGAAAATATCCACTCAAAATAACAATCTAATATTTTATTTTAAAGTATAACCATAACATATTCATTTAACTTGATTACAGGCTTTTAAAAAAAAAAAAAATCACACTAAGTATTCAGAACTGGTTGATTTTATCTATCATATAATAGCTGTTAGCTTGAGTAGAAAAAACACTGGAAGCATTTGCAGCATTCTCTTCCTGTATGCTTTTTCAGTCTAGTAAAAGAAAAGTAGCTACATAACACAAATAGGTACCAAGCATAAAGAGAATGATACTGCATTTCACCATGTTCTTGGAAGATCAATAGTGCTGATTAAGAAACTGCATTTCATGAAGAGAAATACAGGGAAGGAAACTGTTCATTTTTACAAGAACTTACAAAACCAAACAAATGTTTTAAGGAACTCATTGGAATAATGTAGCTTTAATATTCTGGCTAAATATCCTGCACAACATAGGCTGAAGTCTGAGTGGTAAAGATTGAGAAGTCTTTGTGTCTTCCCCCCCCCCCCAATACAGAATGTTCCACATCCTTTTCCTGTTCTGTCAGATCAGGAAACGCAAATACTGATTTCACTGACAAGATCCTACCAAAATACAGCAGTGACAATTCTTAATTAACTATAAGGAGAAAGAAAACCATCAGATATTTTGATTTGGCTATAGATTTATTCAAATTTAATGCTTAGTTTTTAAATTTAGTTTGAGTTCCAGACAAACAATTTGAGATCTTCAAAAGCCACTCTCAAACAATTCGTTTTGTTTAGTCCTCCAAACGTTTTTTTCCATGTTTTCATGATCTCTCTGAAACTTTTTTCCACAATCCCTGCAAAAGAGGTATGTATTTTAACATTTCCTATCTTAAATTCCACCAGCACACACACTGACAAATAGTCATTTTGCTGCTCCTACCCTCCACAACCCAGCATTTAATTGGTGCCTTACTTTGACTGCTTGCTCACTTGTTTTTAAGCATCTTATTGCTACCCAAGGAATAACCATTCATTTTGCAGCCCCTCTCCCTGCCAAAATCACCTTTAAATCTGCTATATGTCTACTATTTGCCAAATGCACTTTTGTCAGCATTGTGACGGTATTACAAAAATTAAGATGCTGGAGGATTTTGGAACTGTGTCTTGATTTTTATTTTTTGCATATGTGAAGTACATAGGAATGTTTGTATCCACATACAATGTATTAGTACCTACAGAGAACACTGCTGTCAAGCTCTAACTTTACTGCAAGGGTTTGCCAAATAGGTGTGAAATTGTATATGTTAAGGACATTTCAGATTTTTTCATAGGCATGTAATACATGTTTGCTTAGTTTATCTTTTTGCCTGGGATAAAGCTCCTTTGCCAGGTGGCTCAGAAAATCCAAGATCAGGTAAACAAACAAAGACACAGCAAGACAATACCCTATATTTCTTTTAGGAAGAAGGGGCCCATTTTAACGTACAATTCATACCAAAAGCAAGACAGAAGGAAAACTCACCCTGAGAATCTGAAGATGATGAAGATCTGGTTGCCATTGTTTGCTTAATGCTTCTAGACAAGATTCCGTTTTGTGTATTTTTTGTATTTTGTGTATTTGTGTAATTATTAAAAACAGCAAGCTTTAATTACATCTAGACCGAAATGGGCAATTCAACACCAGGAGAAGCAAACTATTTCATGGTTCATGTTACCTGGAGTAGTATTTTAGAGGTATTAGTACTGGAAGCATTTCTTTTAGGCAGAAATACCCTTCACACTACAGCGCACTGAAACAGTGTGGGACTTTCATTCTATAGTTAGGTCATGCAAACAGTTTAAATTTAGCATTCAGTACAATCATGTTACAAAGTTTTGGTATAGAATGAATAAACAAACCTGGATAAATACCAGGTTAGAAACTTTCCTCATGTTTATTATGTTTATTCTAAGGTTTGTTTTTTCGTTTGTGTTTGGGGGGGGTGGGTGTTAGTGTCATTTTTTTTTTAATAACCTTTCTCTGAAAAGTGATGAATTAGTATATCCGATATAGAGGTCTAACGGTACACCACCAAACTTTCTCAACAGTAACTTAAAGCTAGTCTCTTCACTCTCCACTCTTCTTGTTCTACAACACAGAAAATTACATCATTGCACAAACTGTACTTAAACAGAACCTATCAAGAAAAGCTCATCAAAGTTACTTAAAACCTTGTTAGGAGGTAGATGATCTGTTCAAAGATTTTTGCTATGAATACCGTATCAGTGTTCAGATTCACTGAATGAAGGAGTTATGTGCATTTTTCTTAACTCATATATCCTACGTAGACAAGTTTTATGTGACTACTGAAACATTTCAGATAGCCCACTTTCAATCAAAACATACTTTACACTTTATTTTACAAAAAAAAGGTCATAATAGCAGGAGAAAAAACAAGTTTAGTTACATGGGTCCTTAACACTTGAAAATATATTTCAGGTATATCACATGCATACTACAGTCATGTTCTGCAGAATTCAAGGGTAACTTCCAAAAACTGCACTGAAGCTGCATTGAACTGTATTAGTTCCCTGCAGAAAAGGAACAAACAAGGGAAGGGGGCCAAAACTGGAGGGAGTGGGCAAGAAATCCATATCCCAAAATAAAACTTAGGCAGGAATGGTAATTCACTGCAGCTTGTCCATTTTACGATGACTTATAATCACGTAATCATTAGGTTGGAAAAGACCTTTAAGATCATTGAGTTCAACTGTGAACCTAACACTACCAAGCCCACCACTAAACCATGTCCCTAAGCACCAAATCTACGTCTTTTAAATACCTCCAGGGATGGTAACTCCACCTCTTCCCTGGCAGCCTGTTTGCTTGACAAACCTTTCAGTGAAGAAATTTTTCCCAATGTGCAATCTACTACTTGATTAGTAGCTATCTTAAAATGCTTTGCTGTGACCTCAATACAGGTTATATAAAATGTTCTACTAGTCACAGTGCATGTATGACTTGCCTGTTTCCTAGGGAAGGCAGGAATACAACCTTAACAGACAATGGAAAGGAAGCAGCAACAAACTTTTTTACCTGACTCTACCAAGAGTGAAGAAAGGGTTTTAGTTATAAAACTATTCTAGAGAAATATAACCACAAGGAATACATTATAGGGCAAAAATTTATATACAAAGAAATGCAACAAACTACATGACGCATGAACAACAGCTGATAAAAGTAAAACCAGGTTCTGCCTGCTCCTTGCAACTGATATAAGTCTCTTTGTCTAAAGGACAAGGTCAAAAGAGGTGGTGAATAGCTTTCAAAGATTACACACTTTTATCAGGACATAAAAATCTGTAAGACAAATGTCAGTAGGTTAGACTAATAATCAAGGTTAAACAGTTGGGAGTGCCTGTGTGATGTATGAAGAAATATGGTTAGCTCACAGGATAAGAGGACCTTGTGAGACTCAAAGGGCCACGATCACAGGATTAACTCAAACCATAAATAATAAATCAAATGAATCACAGCATTGACTTAAGCTTTCCTCATTAAAAGGACTCTGCTACTTAACATACTGTAAGAGGGAATCCCTGCCCCCTAAACTGATTTTCTCTTCTCTGTTCTTTCACCAGTGTCTCCCTAGTAGGCAAGCTGCCACAGACATGAAAATACCACAATCTTAGCAGAAGTTCCTCAAAGGAGCTACATACTGGCCTGAGCTCACGCCTACAACTTGGGCTTGAAAGATTCACCTGATTAAAGCAGATAAGACTTCTCCTTGTTGGAAGACAAGAACAAAACCCCACAAATTCATCTCAAGACTACTGAGGTGTTCCAGCTTGAATAGAAGTGTAAGGCTATCCACCCTTTCGCATTGTTAGAAAAAGCCACTGCCTCACATCTCTGTCAGCACTTCTGTCACAAATTCTCCATCATTACGGTAGCTCCTCCTCAAATGTCATCCAATTAAGACAGCCTATGTCAGTATCTGAAACCCTTCACTGAACTAATATAAGTTTGTATAAAACTCCAGTTACGTTATTTTTGTGGCCATGAATTACAATATTCTAGTTATCAACTTACATGAAAAAAAACAAGAAATAGTCTAAAGAGATGGGATCAGAAGTGATGGAAATCAAGCCACTATCAAAACATGACCTAAATGAGCCTTATTACTCACAGAAGTTGTACTTCATTATATTATAGGTCCGGGCTTCTCAAGAAATGAAGAAACAGATAATGAAGCCTTTACAACTTCAATAACATATGCCTGTAACAGGAAGCAAAAAGAGGAAAAAAAGTGCTTTGAATGTGCATGCATACACACAGAGGCAAATAAAATATTCCACTTTTTCTTCTGAAGTATGGAAGAGAAAAGATTTTTTAGGTTTTAATGTTGGGTGGTTTTTTGTTTAAAGTTCATGTGCATATGTGTTATATGAAATGCAGAGATGCATAAATACCAACTCAGCAAAAGTAGAGAGGAATAAATAAATAAAAAACAACTCAAATCAGTTAATAATTTTTTGAAATTGAAGATGCAGTATTAGCAAGACTGCTTGATTCCTGAAAGAGTTTCCACTCATCAGATTCCCAGCTGATTAGCACTCTGCAGCATGTTAATTTCCTTCAGCAGATGCTTCCCATGTTCCTTACCAAGAGTTGTTGCTGGAGTAGTGCTCTGGTTCCAAACCGGGCAAAGCAAAAGAGCTCTGCATACACTTTGGGAATAATGTGACAAATGAAAATGCTATCAGAACCTGCCTTTTTTTATATTCATCATACTGTATTTCTTTCCACCATCTATTTAAGAGACTACGCATACACTGTCAGACCATCTGTTGGCAAATAACCATAAATAATATTTGCCACTGTATCTCCCTTATCACTGCTCTTCCTATCAATAAAACTAAAATAACTCTGCCATTTTCTCATGAAACATTAAGACAGTCTTCTTTAGATCTCAGCCTGCTCAAAACATGAACACTGCATCCACATAAGCCTTCAAAACGTCACATAGCTAATAATCAACTTATTGTATCAGTGAAGAGCAGTTAACACCAACCACTCCTGAAGTTCTATTAAAATTTTAGAGCAAAGATGAGGAAGAAAACTGCATACTAAGCTATTTTATTAAACAGAAGCAAAAGTAGGGTGAACAAAACAGAAAAAAAAAAAATCAAACTTGAAGGGAAATGAGTGGTGCTAATAAAATTCTACATATTACCTCAGGCACATATCTTTTTAAACAAGAGAAAGGAAGGGAATCTGGTTGGGGGGAGATGACAAAATTGGGAGAGCAATTGTCATTATTCTAAGTCATTTTAGAAATTCAGAACACTTCATTATTTTGCCAGATTCTATTTCACGAAGCAGATTAAGGACTGTAGATGATTTGCACCCAGTGTTGCTAGCTGCTTCTTAAGTTTTAGGCAGTTTAGTTTTGGGAGCTTAAACAACCTGATCTTCTTATATTCAGTCACTTTGTCTTTCAGCATCTTTTCAGTCCAGGCTGTACAAGCTCCCTTCCTCCCGGACAGGAGGATGGATTTATCACCCAGAAAAGAAGAACCTTATGTTCTCATTTAATCCTTATTCTGCTTGTACAAAATAAAACCATATTCTACGTAACAGTAACAGAAAACAGTCTACATACGTTAAATTATGAAGAACAGATATTCCTCGTGCTAAACATACTGCTCCATGGGCCATTTTAAGAGTAAACTATTCCATGCATCACCTCATACAGGTAAAGAGCAAGAAGCAGCAGTGAAAGTTACTTTACATGTAACAAAACCACCAGAAAAAAGGCAGGTTTTTTCCTACTATTAGGCTTGGTACAGCCACCAGTAATTATAAGTGAACTGTGGGTGTTGCAGTAAGCAGAGTTTCTCATGAACAGTCAGAGTCATTACATAGAGATGAAGAAGGAAAAAGGTAAATCACCCATTCAGACTAAATTGGACTCAGTGTCCCCAGGCAAAATGGTTTCAATAATAAATACCAAGAACTAACTGGTTCCTCCTTTTTTGAAAGCTTTTCAGTCTTTTATGAAAAGGCAAAACTATTTTGAAAGAACTGAGATCACCTCGTTGATTTGGGAGTAAAGACATATCCCTAGCCTACAAACAACTTCAAATGCTGTCCTCCTGAGGACAAAGATGAACAGATACAGTACCAGACATGCCCTGCAACCTACTTGCATTTTCCACACACAAGGCTGTTTGCTGAGATCAAGCACTTGCACTGCACTAAGTCAAAATCTATCCCTGTGTTTAGGATTATGAGTCATGCTGTTGAAAAAGCTATCATACTATTTCATGGGGACAAGGTGACAGGTTTTTAGATAACTAAGACTGTGCACTAGAATAACATGAATCTCAAGAGTGAGCCTTCATTTAGTGTTCTATTCTTGCTGCAGTTATCAAGAGAGACTCATGTATCAAGACCTAATGCAAGAATTAAGAATTCATTCTCCCAAGTTTACTGACCACAGTGCCAGCAAAGAAAATAAGCAGTCAAAAGGTAAGACTGATACTATACCGTAACTGGAAAACATGGAACCTACACTCCCTAATGTTAACAGTGAGAAATGCCTCCACCCTGATTTCATTCCTCAAAACTGAGTGCCATTTATTTCCCCCTTAAGATATATTAAAATGCAAGTTTACCTTAAATAGTTGCTAAAACAAAACTGGAAGGAGACTGAAAACGGGCCCCCAAAATTCTTGTACAACATAGGTCCACACCTACGTGATCACATCAGGTCAGCCACTTGACGCACACAAAAAAAATCCCTACGATCAAATGCACAAGATGATGCTGATGCGTAAGAAATACCGAATTCGACAAACGAAGAGCACGGTTATTTCCAACCTAAAGCTCAACGCACCTCTGGCGAAAAAGTAGCAGACATGGCAGACCAACGCACAGTTGACAGAGAGATGCCAGTTTTCAGGAACCCTTCTCGCAAATTGGCTTCCTAGAGGTTTACAAAGTCTGAAGAGGAAGCAAAACTGGCATCGGGTGGAGCCGGGAGCTCGTAAATCAGATCGTAAGGAGCCGATTTCAAAAGACTTCACCCCCCGAGAGCCACCCTCCCATCCACGGCGCAGACTGCCGCCCGCGCTCCGCCAACCCTCCGCCAGCGCTGCCCCGGCCCCCGAGGCGCGCCCCTCGCCCCTCGCAGGCCGTCCCCCCGCTCCCCCCACCCAGGCAGCTCGGGGGCCCCGGCTCCGCTCGGGAGGCGACAGCCGCCGCCCGCGGAGGCGCTCCCGCGGCGCCGGGCGCGGAAGGTCGTTACGCAAGGTGACGGGGGCGGCCGGGCCGCGGCAACGACGGGCCCCGCCGCACCGAAGCGACTGCCTGGGCGAGCCCCCTCCCTCCCATTCCGCACCGCACCCGCCGCCGGCCCCGCCTCGCGGCTCCCCCGCGCCGGGCCGCCCCCCTGAGGACGCGATGTGCCCCCAGGGTGCGGCTCCCGCCCCACACGGCTGCAGCGGGAGAGCTGAGGAGACCGCTCTCCCTCACGGCCCGCGGAGCCGCAGCGGCCTGAGGGGGGCAACGGCGGCGCCCCCCCCCACACCTCAGCGGGGCTGGGCGCGGCCCCAGTCTCCCTGCGACCCGCACCCCGGCGCCGCCTCACCTCCTCCGGCGCCGCCTGTGCGCAGCCCCCCGCACCGGGAGGAGCGCATCGCCCATGGTCCTCGGCGGAGGCCGGCGCGGGCTGAGGGTCGGCCGCCGCGCCCGCCGTGGGGGCCGGGCCACCTGGAGGCGGGCGGGCGCAAGGGAGCGTCTGCAAACTGCCAGCCGCCAACGCGGGCGGGCGCGCGCGGCGCGGCTCAGCACAGCACGGCACGGCAGCGCCCGCCCGTGTGCAGGCGGCACGGCCGGCGGCCGCGGGCGGGGCGGGGAGCGCGCTAACGGCCTGCCCGGCCGGAAGCGCCTGTGACAGGCCGAGGCAGAGCGAGGGAGCGTGTGCAAAGTGCCGGCCCGGCTGCGGAGCGCGCGCGCGGCGCCCGCAGGGGCGGGAAGCGGGCGGGGGGGCGCGAGGTGCGGCGCGGCGCGGCGCTGAGGGGGCCGAGCGGCCGCGGCCGCGAGGAGAAAGCGCCCGCGAGCGGGCACGGCCACCGGTGCGCAGCCGCCGCACACGCTGTGGTAAGTGTGCGAGGGCGGCTCCGGCGGGAAACGCCCACGAGCCCGCCGGTGAGGCGACGCCTCGGCGCCCCTCGGCCCGGTGCGCCTGAGGGGCGACGGCGGCGTCTCCCGCCGCACCCCCGACCTAGCCTTCCTTTGAGGCGGCCTTTTTCCCCTCACACCTGTCTGTGGCCCTGCCGGCGAGCGGCCGGTGGCCCCGCGGGGTGGCGGGTGGTGCTCAGGCCTAGCGGAGCCTGCCGAGGGGCTGGCGGGGAGGCTCGGCCCGGCGAGCTGCCGGTGCCGCCTCACGGTGCAGGGCGGCCTGGCAGCCAGAGGGGCCAGGAGAGCAGGGGCGGACAGACGTGGCTGGCTGACCCTACGCCTCGAAACAGCTGCCTAGGAGCCCTCTCCTGCCTTCCCTGCCCTGGGCTTGTCCACTAAAATCTTCACAGCCTACAAATGCCTAAGGTTAGGCGCGGATCTTGTCTTTGGTAGCAGTTGCGGTTTTGGCTGCACTAAGTGGATGAATTACATCAGCTAACATTTTTCTAGGCTTTAGACACAGGTATTTGTGCCAGGAGTTGCAGGGTATTCATCTACTTTTAGGTTGTCTTTAAAACACGCTCTACAAGCTACTGAGCTTCAGTGCTTGGGAGCCATTACAGCAAAGGAAGATAATGTATTTTTTTAAGGAGAAGATGACTATATTTTGTAGTGGTGAAACGCGTCTATTTAGCACAGCTTCTGGAGAATGGTATGTTTTCTCAAGCCTGCGTACACAGGCTTGGGGGGAGCTAATAGGAGATGGGTGACATCTGGTGGCCAGTCTTAGCTCTGGTCTTGAAAGGTAAGAGGTTCCTTTCATAAGGAGTAAATCAAGATCAAAATAAAAAAATGTGTTTCTGGTTACCTCTACAACCTAATATAAGTTAAAGGAAGAATAGGTATAGCTTGTAATAAGCTGCAAAACTCAGATCAATATCTGTTACAATATTCTTCACATGCCATGAATCATCAGAAAATGGTTACACAAAAATACCCCCAACAAAACAAAGTCAAATAAATAGGTATGTGTTTGGTGACAGTTCACAAAAATCTCTGCTAGTGTTCAGTGCTATTAATTTTGGGTTTCTCCATACAGGACATAAAATTGTGCTGCTCACAGTGCACGCTGAAGGACACTTGTTTGTACCCACAAGCATCTGCAATTATGCTGTGCAATTTGGAGTTTAGCTTTTCACCCAGTGTTATGCTGTGTTCCTGCTTGGAAATGTTTAACTGGCATTTAATGAGAGGTTAGGGATTTGAAAACTTTACTAGGTGTTGAATGATCAAAGCCTTGGACCTCTGTCTGTGTAAGATGGGTAACTTTTAAAAAGATCTGCTATGATTTGTAGAACAGGCTCTTGTCACAGAGAAACAAAGCAGGTGAAGTAACAGCACCTACAGGACTTTCATTCTTTTCCATTTATTATGCTTTTAATTTAGGTAGCTTATATTCAAGAGCTGACCTAATACACTGCAGTCACTTTTGAGTTTGATATGTTCTCTTACTGAAATATTACATATCAGAAAATAACAAGTGGTCTAGCAGAGCTCTTTCTGAAGGGAACAGTAGACCTTTTTAGCTAACAGTTTTCAAACTGAAGCATACCAACCAGGTCCTCCATTCAGGAATAGGAAGTTACACTACATATTTTACAGTACGTATATCTGACATAGCTAAATGAAAGAATATGGTAGATATGAGCAAACTACATGCATTGATTAAGGAAACAAGAATTCTGTGGGGGAGTGGCCTCCCCTCCCAAGGAGTGTTCCCTGGGGAAAGGTTGGGTTCTTGGAGCACAGGGAACAACAGACTGAAAGAAAAAAGAACATCGACCCCTGCGGCATTACAATGTTAGAAGAATATGAGATCAGCCAGGCACTTAAATGTTTATTCCTCATTGTGGTGTGTAACACATAGGCCACAAATTACTCCGATTTAGAGTGCTCAGGCCTGTCCCATATTCAGCATGAAGTTCACAGAGTTAAAGCTTCACCCATCTGCTTGCTCATTCTGTGCCTATAGGAATAGTGCGGGTGGAGGAGGCTGATTAGGACCATTAAGGCCTGTTAATGCAATTGGGGCCCTGGTGCTGGCATCTTATCTTGCCCATTTGCATCTCGGAGTCACACACTCTCCAGCTTCAGGACTCTGTGTACTGATCCCATCAGCCTTGGGTACAGGTAGGAAAGGTGTGGTAGTGCTACCTGCAATTTAGCACCACGTGTATCGCTGCGTTGCTCACAAACACATCCCTTGAGCCAACGTTCAGTAATTAAAGATGATAAGTTGGTGGGTCTGTTGGATGTGTGAAAACACATGAACATTGTATAAGTCTGGGATTGAGGGTCTTGGCTATACTTGTTAATGGAGAACTTGTGGTTTACTCTGAAGTCTGTCCTATTAATGAGGAAAAGAGTTACGTTCAATATAACACCTATTGGTACTGTTTCCTGCTTGATTTTGTATCTGGAAGGTGCAGGTATAGCCCTGCCCTGAGCGGGTAACAAAAACTCCCTTGTGTGATTTTGTGCCAGTCACAGCTTTGGATTAGTAGAGACTAGGTTAAAAAGTCATATCTATACTAACTTCTGCTTGCTTACTGTAACATAAAAGGACAGAAGTAATCCTTAGAAGACACTGTTAGGGAATGCTTATTTTGTAAGACCAATCATCCATTTGCATTTCTCTATACTGAGTTTTGGAGAATTCTGATTATGGACCGGCAGTGGATGATAACCTAAAATGTAAATGCACAGAGGTCACCAGTGCAAACTCTAGAATTACTTAATGTCACCTTTAAAGTAGTGAACTTGTTGAATTTTCCACCTCTTGTTTGTTCAAAGAAAAAAGTACTGTCACATGGAGAAATGCGTCTAGAACATAGAAGAATTCTGTGATTATTCACAAACAGTACCTGCATAAAGTTTTCTTTAGGGAGGTATGTGTAAACTGTCTTCCCCTTTGACTTGCAATGCTGTATAACAAAATTACAGCACACACATAAAAAAAAATAGTTTGCCTTTCCTAATAGCAAAATATGTTATTAAGAAATATATTTTATTAGAGAATATAGGAAATATGTTTAATATAGAAATATCTTTTTTTTTTTTTTCTGAGGTGGACTGCATGTGGCATTCCTGCCGTTGTTTCAGTTGATAGCCCTTTCTTGTCTCAGGTAGATAGACACAGTGTTATATCACGCTATACTTATTGGGTAACCACAGCAATAAAGCTCTTAAAATAGCAACTAGAGTGCATCTGCATTATATTCTGCATCTCCTTCAAAGCCCTGTTGCTTGGTCTCTGGAAGGTCTCCATCCCTCTGTGCAGGTTTTCTTACCTTCTTTTATAAACACCCGTATGCTCTTTGAATAAAGGGTTAGTTGTTAGCTTTGCAGATACTAAATGGACTGTTTGGTGGTATTATTAATGTCGAACACAACTTCAATAAAATGAAGAAGGGGAAGAGGAAAAAGAAGAAGGAAAAACTGAAATTTAAACCAGAGGTAAGATAAAGAAGACCTTCATGAAAAATATCTTTGTCTCTTCATCGCCAGACACAATAACTGTGTCTTGAGGCTTCCAACATAAGCTTTCTGCTTGATGTCTCCCTCAGATTTATTGATACAAATGAATTTACTGCGAAATGATAACCGACTCCAGCCTCTGTGCTGGAGATCTGAGAACTTAATGTGTTCTTGTTCAAGAATGTATCTTGCTTTTTTGTTTGATTGCTCTGATTTCGCAAGCCCTCATCTATGTGTTTTGAACTACAGTACAATATTCTGAAGAGCTGTTGTATTCAACCCTAATAATATACTGATCACAAAGTGAAATCTTGAAGGGTCACCTTTTCCCTCTCTGTTGCTTGTTATTCACAATTTGAAGTTGCTGTAGGATAACCTTGGTTTAACTCTAAGTATCAGAAGGGTAGGAAATAGAAAATGTTCCTTTCCTTTCCCCATATTCAGATAACACCCCCCCTGTTTTTTAACATGGGTAAGACTTTGCGGTTAGGCTTTAACAGAATCCTTTCCACCAAGTTTTTGTGGATATGAAAAAGTCAGATTTTTAAAAGGTATTATAAACTCTGCCCAGTATAAAAGAGCAAACCCATAAATTATTAGACTCTTGCCTTTGAAGGTTTTATTCTGTTCACTATACATAAATGTAACAACTGGGCTATAAAATTTTCCATCACCAGAAAACATTGATCTATATTCCGACAGATCTTCGCATTACCGCAGGTATTGTAAACATAAATTGTACAAACATTTCCATTGACTTTGCACTGAGTTATCAAACAGGAAATAAACCCTTGTTTTTAGGTACCTAACCAGACATTTCTAATAAGTATTTAATGTCTGCAATAAGTGTACTAAGGAGTTCCCCATCTGCAGGGGATTTATTTGAGATTTCTTTTCAGATATCACAGTAGCATTTTAGTGCTAAGTAGCATGTAATTGTAAAATTTCATAGGCACAGTAGAGCTAATTCTCCATTGTCTTTTTCCCTTTGTAGTAATTAGTGAGAACAGTCATATTTTACATCCACCTTGCACAGGTTTGAATGACTGCTCAAGGTGCAAGAGATACTCTGTGTTCTCATTTGAGTGCAAACTGAAATTGCATCATGATTTATTTTAGAGATTTCATTGGACCTGAGGGAATTAAAGACTTTCCTGAGGAAACAAGTCACCGGCCACTCATGGAGATTGCCAAAGAGACTGTGTGGCAGATAAATGACTAATGTATAAAAGGAGAAAAGCTAAGAAAGAACAAAGGCAGTAAGGACACAGTAGAAAATCTAGTTGGGTTATTTGTATTGGTCTACAGTATTGAAGCAGTAATTTTGTACATTTCCCCTCCAATGTAATCTTTATGGAGCTATTGTCTCAAACTGAATAATCAATAGAAGAGTTTTTAGATTGCATCAATAAAAATAACAGTACCAAGGCTTGATGGTACCTGTCCAAGAGTTTTGAAGGAACTTGGGTAGGAAATTTCTGAGTGGTGGTCTCTGCTACATTGTCTAGTCAACATCTTTTCATAATTATCAGAAGCACCCAAATTTAAGAGAGGTCTGTAGTGGTAACTGAAAGTTAGAAATGGGTGGCTTAGCCTGACTTCTGCCACGATTAATCAGCAGGAAATATACTTAGGATTTACCTAGATAGCATATGTGTAACAGGTTAATATCTGTGTGTGATCCTCTTCTATAGAGGTAAACAATAAGCTTACAGGTTGGTTAGTTACTTGAAGGAGTTAGTAGCCATCTCTCTGATCTGGATAGTAGTCCCTATTCCGGAGATCCATAAGTTTTCTCACAAAATTTTGAGACAAACATTTGCTGTCATTGAAGAAATGAGATCATCATGGAATGTGTTCTAAGATGCTTAAAAGATAGGATTAGAAAAAGAAAACATAAATAGAAATATGGATATGGGATCATTTGTTGCTGTGGAGGGAGTTTATCTTTGGAATCTCTCAGGACCTTGTTTTGCAACATTGCTTTTCAGCATGTTTATAAATGGTCTAGAAAGGGCAGGAATATTGAGGTGACAATTGCAGGTGATATAAAATTGCTAGGGATTATAAAATATAAATCTGATTGCAAAATGTTGCAGAAGGATGCTGTGACACCATGTAACAGGAAAATAAACCAGCAGATATAATTTAGTGTTGATACTACTTCACATGATAAATGCAAAATTACATTAAAATATGAAAAGTGACTGCTTATATAACTAAATGGACTTTTGATATTACTAACCAGGAATGAGATTGTGAAATTACTTTGAAGAGTCTCTGAAAATATCAACTCAGCTTTTAACAATGATCAAAAAACCAGGATGCTGGGAGTTAAGAAAGGATTTGTGAACAAAACAAAACATCCTTATGTCTGTATAGATCCATGGTACACTCAGATTTGAATCTGGCAGTTCTCTTTCCCTACTTCAAAAAAGATATAGTAAAGCAAAAAGGATAAGAGTGATCAGAGACTTTGAATTGCATCATATGAGAAGAAAAGAAGCTGACTAGAAATTAGAGAAGAGGAGAACTTGGGAAAAAGGTGATAAAAGATTGACTATAAAGATAAAAGATTATGAAATCACAAATCGCACAAGGATGAATTGTTCAGTGTTTGTCAAAGCCAAAAAAACTGTGGCACCCAATGAAATTTTGTATAGTGGATTTCAAACAAATACTTGTCCAGGCAGAATCTAAGTTGTGGAATCTTCAGGGTTTTCTGGACACCAAAAATATAAATGGATTGAAAAAAAAAAAAAGAGTTAGCATAGTTCAAGGATAAGAGATCCTTTAATGGCTGTTAAACTTTAAAGAAGCCTTTAAATTGCTGGCTGTTAGGAAGCTGGGGAAATATTCCCTGGGAGGCATCATTCTGTATTTGCCCTGTTTCTTACAATGCTCACTAACGTGTGTCCTTATGTTCTTTCTTTGAGATACTGAGCAGCTGGTCCCTCATCTGACTCAATGCAGCTGTTATTGTGTCCTTATTCCTTCCTTTTATTTGCTTACTCATCTGGGGATGTGCTTCTTTTCTAAGGCCTGACTCCTCTCCCTCACTTCAACAGGAGTGATATGAACAGGATATAATGCCTTTCCTTTATGGTGAAATTCAACCTCTTCAAGGCACCTCAAATTCAACAAGGCCTAACAACCTGTAGACTCAATTCTTCTTTCTGGCTTTTGCAGGTTCTCATGCAGTTCCTGGTGTATTTTGAACAGTGAACTGGAATGACTTCAAAACAACAGTTTAGAAAAATATTCTGGAAATGTTACTCTGCCGTAAGTTCATCTCCCAGATGAACTATATTTCTATATCTATATATCCTCTTTACCCCCAATAGCCCCAGTCATTTGCTGCTGTTGTATTGCTTCTCACAGAACTGTGTCTCATGAACAAAATCTGGAAAATCTTGGTAGTGAAGAGGCAAATTCTTGATTTTTAACTAATGCTTACCATTAGTGTTATAGTGTGTTTGAGGCCACTGTAACAGAACTGTGCATTTGGGATGCAGAGTATCTAGCTGGATCTTTTCCACATTATCAGTAGTGTAACAAAGGACTCCATGTCAATGCCAAAATGAAATCATGAAGTTAATTCCTTTTCAGCCTTAATTTAGTTAAATGTATCTGTATTTCTGATGTTCTTTGGTACCCAAAACAAATACTAGGAGCCAAATAATCCTTACTTTTTAATCTGGTTTTACAGTTTGAGCTAGGGTATCAATTGTGATTTCAGTATCAGGCCTACAGCTTAAAGCAATGACATATCTAGAAAATACCCTATTTTCTATAAATCTGCAGAGCATTTTACAGACTTCACAGTCTGGATAGTACTGTTGTACATACTGGTAATTGGTCCTAAGTGACCCTTAATTGTTGTTTTTTCTTCAAGGTATTTTATTAACTTGTTCATTTGAAACTCAAAAGGATATACAGACTCAGAAATGTACCTTGTCAAGTTTACTCCATTAATGCTAAGCGCAGTTATCACACAAGGGTGAAGAAAACACATCATGTAGGATTGCACTGAAATTGGCATCTTTTCTGTCTCAAGTAGCCAGGTGACATTTCACTTATGGGAACTGTTAAACCAAGGTGTTAAAAACAGATTTAATTTACTTTGTATCTACTTAAAAAGAGAGCTGTTGTCACTATTTTGCCAATTAAAGTTTGAAAGTGGGAGGCATTTGATTTATAGAAGACAGTAAACTGCAAACTGCTTTATAAAGCTAAAAAGGACTGATTATAAAACTTCACAAAAAGGAAACTGTTTTCAGCAATTTATGAACTGTGACAGAAGAGTCTCTTGCTTCAACAGGAGGTAGGTGAAGCTTCTGTTATTATTAGAAACAAACCGGAATTCTGAGATTTAGATCATTAGCTTTGAACACTCCTTACCTCTCAGACCCTCAAATGGAGGAAATTTTATTTAGGGTACTGATTCAATGTAGTGTGCCCCCCATGTCTGAAGTCCTCAAATATTTTCCAGCACCGAGAAATTATTTACATTAGGTCTTGTCTGTTATTTTTGATATGGGCAATAAAGACAGGGTTGTTGACTGTAGAATTAGCACATATGAGAGCATACCTGTAGGTTTTCTGCTGGTTGAGCAGATTTAATAGGTCCCCTTTGATCTAATTCAAAAATTTAAAAGATTGAAAGACCTGTGGTCAGCGAATTCCAGGCTAATGTGTATTTATATTGTTATTCTGTGTCATTAATAAAGAAGAAAATCAGCTTGGCTAAGGCCTGGACAATACTGAGCATGTGTTTGCGTTGTTTGATAGTAAATGAAAGTTATAGTGGAATTTTAGTTGCTAAATAATAACTGAATTTTGTAGGTTACCCTAAATGATGTCTCCTTAAAAGTGATTTAAAGTACTATCTGGAAAATTTTAATCTGGATTTGGTAAGAACCTTTTAGGTGCTTGCAGTTGTCTAGAACTGCTGACGTTTTGCAGTCTGTAGTCCCACCAAATTTGTACAACAAAGACTACATCTGCTATCTTTCAAGCACTGCAGAAGTCTCAAAGGAATGCTCATCCATCTGGATTTTCAGTGACCTCTAAGTCTTCTCATCTTTTTACTGGATGTGTCAGGAAATAAAGTGTCTGTGAATAGGATTCCTATTGCAAAAAGAGGAAAAGCACCTTTAGTTTTTGATTTTTTGACTTTGGTGCTTGACTATGCAAAGTTTACCCTGAAGTCAGTATTCACTTAACATATTTAGAATTGACAAAATATGGAGTTCCTAAATTGACACTTACAAGAATTTTTCAAGTTAAATGCCTTCATTACTTACTAGAATTATTACACTTTCTCTGTCATACTACTGCCTTTCATCTTTTATCTTCTCCTCCCAAATCTTTTGTTATTTTATTGTATTTTTACTCCATTCAGCTGAAGATCTTTTAATGAAGGAGTGTTTGGGTTTTGCAGATATATAATACAATGGGCTTTATGGAAATGGGCTACACTGACTGGAAAATATCTTCAACTTACCAGACAGACTGCTTTCTCTGAGATACTTTCCTTGAACAGGGACATGTTATGCATAAAAAAAAGGTCTTTGAAGGGGAATTCTTATGAGAAAGGAATTCTTAAAATAGTAAGCTACATAATGGTAATTGCAGTCACTGGCCATGCACCGAGTCATTTGACTGTATGCATATGCCAACCTACAATACTGGAGGAAAAGACATAAAAGAAGCATTTACATGTGCTATGAGAGAAGTCTTGCACTGGGAAGTCAGAAAGTGTAGGCTTCCTAAAGGGAAAATATTTCATTTGTCAGACAAGCCATTTAAATGGGAAGTAGTCTAACTGGAACATGGGAAAGTTTTTCCTTATTCAGAAGTGTAGTCATTTAAAAAAAAAAAAAAACAAAAAAAACACCAAACAACAAAAAACCCAACAAAAATAAAACCACCTAAACCTCCAAATATGAAAAAATAACAATACGGCTTTGTAATTTCCCCAGGTCTGCTCTCTGGCAGTGTTTAGACATTGTGAGGCACAGCGGAAAAGTCAAAGCTGGGTCAGTTACGTTTGCTTGCTGCTGCTGTAAAATTAAAATTGTTCAGGATCACAAAAGAGAGTGAGTGGTGTATCTCTCTTATTAAATAAGAAGTATTAACAGAAAAGGTCTCAGGAGGGATTGTCAATCAACACATGAATTCAAGGAGGTTTTGATTTAAGTAATGAATACTGATTTCTTCTTCCAAAAACTAGACTTAATATGAAAAACTATTTCTAAAGAAGAAAACAATTATTCTTTTCTTTGTCTTTACCCTCTAACTTTATTAAGTAATTTCCTTCTGTGTGCTGTCTTCTGCCATAACTTCTGCTGTTACTGGGATCTGCCACATTTGGAACAAGTTCTATATTGTAGATGGCCAATAAAACCAGTCATCAGTGGAAGACTCTACAGTGAAACTTAAGGAAATCACTTTCTAACATATTAAGATCCCAGGCTATTCAAGATTTTGTAAACGTGACAAAAACAAACTTGAACTGCAGCCAGAAAGGAATTTGGACTAAATGTGGAACATGATGCAATGAACTTACAGCAGCTTGTCCAGTTTAATCAAGGTTATTTCTACATGAAAAGTCTGCTAGAAAATGAGCAGATACCTTTTCTTCTGGAATTCAGGTATTCTGTGGATTGTCCAAACACTCAAATAAGCCTGCATCTTTTTCTTTCTCCTTGCTTTTTGCTATTGTTATTAAAAAAGTAGCAACTTCACACACTCTGTATTCAAGAGGACAGTCTCCAAATCCAGCTCTCATGTCTCTTCAGTCTTTAACCCATATCAGTCCCTGTGGATAGGAAGCATTTAGACGTACTTGGTTATCCCTGGAGATACATCCCAATGTTAAGCAGATGCAGTCAAGCTTTTGAATTTCCTAGTACAACTGAGAGCCTGGAATTTTAATGTATTCCTTATTAGGTCCCTGGCTTCAAATGACTTTCCTCCCTGTTTGCCTTAGACATTCTAGAATAGATTTCTTATAGGCAATTGTATCTCCATAGATATATATGCTTAACAAGCATGAGATACAAGGAAAGATTGAGTAGCTTCATCTAAATGTGATGAACTATATAGTGACCAGACTTACAGCTGAGATGCTATTTCAGCATCAAACTTATGAGTATCTTTTGTTATTGTTAGAGAAGGATCATTGGACAAAAGCTTTTAATACAGACTTCATCAGCCCAGATTGGAGAGGTGTGACTGAGAGTTTCAGGTTATAACCCATTGACCCTTAGCAGTCTCACAACTGCACGTGGTAGAGGCCCTGGAGGGAATCATTTAGATTTTAGCAAGTGCGAAAATGTGTCTGTCTAGGCGTGGCAGTGGGTTATCATTAATTTACTGTGTGTAATCATGTGATACATTTTTAGGTTACCTATGTAGTTTAGGAGAGTAGCAGGTGATTTAGGATATGTCTGCAGTGTAAGTAAATCTGGCTAAATAATATACAAGTTAGTGGTTTGAAAACTTGGTTTTTCAGTCATTATGAGCTCATGTTATTGACAAGTGACAAAGGCAAATATTCAGTCAGGAGAGCCAGTGTTTAAAGAAATGTCATCTTTTTATGTGTATTACAGGGAGGTAGATCAATGAGAGAAAGAATGGAAAGAAGGTATTTTTCATGTGCTGGCTAATTTACTGTTACTCATTGCCTAAAAATACTGCAGGTCGAGTTACATCAGTCTGTCATATCAGACAGATGAAATGTTTACTTTAGTAAATCTATTCTTGCCCTTGCCTGCTGAAGCTGGGATTGAAAATCAAGGGTGGTACCAATAGTGTAGTAATTAGCAGACCCATCCTATCAGCTCAGATAGGTATAACTGCAGATGATTGTGGCAGACATAAAGCAAGGTTCAAACTGCTCTTCCTTCAGAAAGAACTTGTAAAGTGACCACAGTTCTAGCCCATGACACTCTGTGGAAGAGGGAGAAGATGTCAGATTTTGGATAAAAATAAGGATTCCAAAGAATGGAAATACGACTACCCATTAATAGAAAAGAAATCTGAACTCACAGTCATCTGACATGTCAATGATTTTTGTCAGAGCTAGAGAGAGTTCAGATGGTTTGCTGATCTTTGTGGGACATTCTGCATAATCTGCTTTAAATTATGGAAAATAATTACAAGGTAGACTCAAAATCACATAAACTGAATTATTCCAGGCTCAGCAGATTGTTGAGCAGTAGGTCCAGAAATGCTAGAATCACAGGATAATGGGATTACAGGCTTAATTTCAGTAAAACATCACTGCTGTTCTTGGACAGTCCTTCTCAGGGAAGCTGACATGCAAAATACCACCAGGAAAGATGAATAAAAGCAGTATTTTTATAGCAGCGATTGTTGCCATTAAAGGCTAGTATTCAGAATTTACTGTATGAAAGCTGGTGCACCCAGATCATGGACTCCATGGCTGTTTCAAATGGCTCTTAACACATGATCTTAACATTTGCTTTATCTTCCTCATTAGTTACGTGTAAATCTGAAATCATTGGATAGCTTGCACATAAAACTTAAAGTTAAAGCCACAGAATCCAGCTTTTTCTCTGTGTTTTAGTCTTCATTTTGAAAAACAGTTATACTGCTAACCTTACTTTTTAGTCTTGTTCTTTTTTGGCCAAATTAGATTTTGAGCCTATTAGCTGCGACAGTGTCCTGTTGAGTATCAATCATAAGGGAAGTCTGTCATGCACAGCATAGGAAACTGGGTATAAGCTGATTGTCAAAGTGGAAAAGAAATGTTGCCCTTATGGGTACCGTTGCATAATTGCTTGTCGCATTATGAGGATTTGCACCTTCCTCTGAGATATAGTAAAGATAGACTACCAGGCTTGATGGACCAGGAGTCTGATCTGCCGTGACAACTCTTTATGTTCTGATATATGTGACCTGTCAGCGTCTATACTGAAAAGATAAAAAATGAAGCTATTGGTGAGTGAAGACTAAAGCACGTGGAAAGAGATTTCTAAAGGAACAGTTTTCAGTTGTCAGAATGCAGTGAACCACTGTTGTGGAAATGAAGCGATACATGGCAGCAATCTACGTAGAACAGTTTACCATAGGCACTGGAGTTCAGTTATTTATTTACTTAGTTATATGAGAAAGCACTGCTGTATGAAATATAGATAAGGCAGCTCTTTTAGGGAGACATAACTTAAACTGGGAAACAGTTTGGGGTGGGAGTAATTCACAGATTAGCTGCAGTTATGCAACTGGTAAAAATTTCTCAATACTTCATAGAAAAATATTTTGAATCCAGAAAAATTGATTGGCAGGTTCTTAATAATGCATTTCCTGAGGCAAATGCATGTAGATATGTATGGAAGTTGGTTATGTAGGTGGTGTCTGGTGGACACAGCTGTTTTTCTTTATTTGAGAACTGTTAAGGGTCTTTGTAATTTGAATGTAATTGCGTAAATGTATGCGTAGGTGACTTGTCTATTTGAAGAGCTCAGCTCTGTGAGATGCTGAGTGCTCTAAGGTCCTATCAGCTCTTAGAACAGAGTTCTACAAGGGCTCTAGTATTAACAGAAGAAAAGGCATCACTGTTGTAGCTGGTTTTACTTTTGAAGTAAGATTTTTGTTATCAACAGAACAAAATAAATCCAGCATCAGATACCACATTCCTTAAGGACTGGCAGCTCCTGCTAGCTACATTATTTGAGGAGGAATAAAGAAAACAGAAATAAATGCCTGAAAAACATTGCAAATACAAACACTGATGAATAGTGAATCTTATTTAGGGCATTGCTTTGCTACCCACTTTTCAGAGACCAAAGAGGTTCTAATTTGCCTCAGGAGGTTTGCATCAGATCCCTCTTGTTTGATGTGACAGTCTGTTATTTCCTTTTGCATTGTAGTTGCCTCAGTAAAACAGTTCATGCTATGTCCTGTCACGTTGTCCAACCGTGACTTCAGAGACATCATAAATGCAACATCACGTTGTCCAACCATGACTTCAGAGACTTCATAAATGCAACATGCAACTACCTGCTCTGGAAAGACTACGTACTGAAAATACTGCTTAAGAGGCGGATTTGATTTTAAATTGTTCTAGCAGATCTTTGGCTTGATTAAGAAAAAAATCCAATAGCTCTCTTCTGTCATAGACAATATTATCATGTTCCTTACAGGCAAGTACATTTAAAATGATAGTAAATGAAGCAGTTTTGCATTTAATTTAGAGTGAATAGGTTTACACATTATAAATTATTTAGGTACAGGAATAATATATAGCAGGTGCTATCAAGGAATCTGATCTGATTGCTTTTATTCTTTCTTGAGTTTTTCCACCATTTAAATTAAGAAAAAAATCTTTTCATGTATTGTTAGATCTTTTTTATTATTCATAGTAATTTTTATCACTTCACAAAGATACAGTTAAACTGCTGTTACAGAAGTAAATGTGCATAGTGTTATTGCCTGGATTTGGCATAACAAGATTAACTGTCTGGGGCTGAATACTGATGTACCTTGGATTTTAGAATAATGGAATTCAACACTTAATTCTTCCACAGAAAGAATATGTATGTGACCTTTGTCAGTTTGGCCCTAGCTGGCAAAATATTAAACATTTATGCAATGAGAAACTAACGTTTATATACTTGAAGGTACATGAAGATGTTAATTGCAGTGTGCATGTGTTTCTCTCTTCCTCTTAGTTTTTTATAGTTTAGACAGTGAAAGCCCAAAAGACCTTTCAGTGTATATAAACTATATCTAGCACAACAGAGTTCCTGGTCCCTGCTGATTTCAAGGAAATGCTATTACACATCCTGCTCACTGCACTCCCATTGACCCTAATGGAAATGTTTGCATGAATAATTCGAGCTCTTTGTATGTCGTCACATAGGAAAATGGTATTGCCCTGGGGAAAAAGAACTGGTCCCCCTTTCCTTGCCGGATACACCTTCTTCATTGTGGTAGGTTTGATCTCTCAGTGTAGCTTTTTATTCTCTGACCTCAGTGTCAGAAAGCTTCTTTTTTTGTTGTTGGGTTTTCTTTAACTTGTTACCAGATGTCTGATGCAACCAATGCCAATAAAAGAAGTCAAAGAAATTCTGAATTCTATTAGAAGCTACAGAAACAATTCCCTGAGCTATCTATTGAATTAAATAACTGTGTAAGTAATTTGCCAAAAGACATCTGATGGACTGTTTTGAAAGTAAAATCAGCTACAGCAGTGGTGTCTCTTTTGTTTGATTTTCCTGCCTCGATATGTCAACAAATACGTTGGTTTAGTGCTTTCTTGTATTATGGACGTCTGTGCAGCTCAGACCTCTGTACATGAGTCAATATGCTGTTTGAGTATGTACCGTAAAATGTTATAGACATGTTATGAAGTATTTTAATAAATATAAAAACAGAGGAAAAATCAAGAAGTACAAACCAGTTTAAAGCTCAGTTAAAATGAGAGGTGATCCAAATTGTAAATGGAGTTTTCACATTTTCTAAATTCTGTGATTTTTCACAAATTAAATTCTGTGAATGGTTTCTGTATTTTTTAACTACTTATGCTAGAAGTGTCTCTAAGTACATGTCTGAATTTGGTGCAGTCAGAGTCTGTAGTGTGAGCTTATCCCAGTTAGAAGTGCCTATTACTAAAAGTCATTTATACACTTACACACATGCAAATCCTTGTTCATTTAGAGAGAGAGATATATATGCCTTTAGAACAATAGTGAGACAAACGATATCTATGAAATTAGACTAGGTAAGAACAAGAAACAAATTCTTTACACCGCAGCAAATAATTGGCATTTGTGCACCAGCACTCCAGTTTCATGCCTTTCTCTTGGACTCCTTTGTAACACATTCTGTAATAGGACAGATACTTTGTTGAAATAGCAGTCATTGTTCTGCAGAGGCGAATTCCTTTGTATAAATTGGTTCATTGGCTTCCTGAGGCAGATAATTCACTGTGCCAAGGGAGTAAGGACAGGGGAGTGCTACTGGGTGGGACATGCTGAAGGAAGTATACCTGCAGAGGAGGGTGGTGAAGACAATGAGTGAGTATTCCTCCAATGGGGTTTGTAGAGCAGAGTGTGAATATTCCTCCAAGTATTGCTGTACATCAATGACCTGGATGCTTTCCCTTTAAACATAAAACAACAGTTCCAGTGCAGAAAGTTAGGTGCCTGAACTGAGCAATTTATAGAAAAAAGTGGTTCAAGAAAGAGTAAAATAAATGGGAAAGAGTATAAAAGAAGAGTATAAAAATGGAGAAAAAAAAAAGTTGCAGGAAGATTGTGTTATTCTCTTAAACTGTGCTATATGAATAGATACCTTGGTCAGACATGACGGTGGCAGGCCCTCTGCCTCTGTATCTTTTAGACTCTGTGTATAAAGATGTATGTTCTGGAATATTACTTACTATGGTAATTTTATTTTTAAAATTAATCTGGTTCTGATAATGATTCAGTTATACTTAAAGGTAGCGCTGATGCAAGTTATGTCTTCAGTCTTACAGTTCGGATCAAACCCTGAACCGCTGTTTATTTGGTATCCCTACTTTGTTCCTCTACTCTGCAGCCCTTTGGCTAAACTAAGATTTGAAACAACATTCTGAGCTCTTAGGAGTGCTCTACAATCATTACTATCATTAGCACCTTCTAACTGAGTAGCATTGTTGGCCATTGTCATGTTAAAAAGGGGGATTTCCTCAATCCCATTGTATTTGATCAGCCTGTCAGTTTCCTGAGAAAGATGAGACCCTTGTGTCCCACCAGTCTGTCTGATACCTGCGTTTTGACAGCCCACCGTGGAGAGTGGTTCGACTGACCTATTCAGGGACCTCTACTGACAGTGTCACTGAGTCAAATCCCTTACAACACCTACTCAAATTTCTAGAGATTTACACAAAATGAACTTCAGCTGAAGATTTTTACTACACAAAATGCAAGTTTGTGACAGAATAAGGTTCAAAGATTGCCAGTGATAATACATTGACTGCGAAACAAGCTTAAAACAATAGGCCTAATAATAGCTAGCGTGAGTTAGTCATAGAATAAAGTTCTTACCCAGTATAGGCATCCCTATGGGGGAGAAGACAGGTTCAACCCATTGACTGATCCCAGAAGTTACAGTGGAGTCTTCCCTAACTTCTCCCCTCTTTTGCTTACTTTTTATACTTCATAATATATTGCATAGTCATTATCAGATGCAGGATTGGTTACAAGTTTCTTGGTTCTTATGCAAATTAGTACACATCCTCAGATAGCACTTCTGAAAGTATTTTACTGACTACACATGCTCCTCAAGCAGGGGTTTGCCCTCTTTTGTGGGGGGCTATTTGAGTCACAGCTCATGATCTCCCACTACCAAAATTGTCTTTGTCTTATTTCTAATTTTCTCTTGATGTCAGTGAATTGCAACACCTTATCAGCTTGTCTCCTCTTGTGGCCAGAACTTTCCTCACTTGAAGGCTTCTTTCTGCATAGCTTAGATAAAGGTTCTTTTCACTATCTGTTCTTTGTTTCTCATCCTTCCCAAGGCTGACTCCCTTGATTAGAAGTCCCTTAATTTGTAAGAACTTTAGACAGTCAGCTTGACCTAAACGTTGTGCACATATTTGTTTAGCATATAGTTAAACACTAAATCAGAGTTTGATAATTTGGGAGTTTAGACAATTCCCTCCATTTTGGACTTATTTCATTCCAATACCAGTCCATTTTCTTTACATTTAGGTGCAGCTTTGGTGGCTCTAGTTCAACATATTTTTGTTACTGACTGGTATCTTGTGCCCCGTGAGGTGTGGTGGTACCTTGGAGGTGGATAACTTTGGGGTGGAGGTGTGCGTTGGTATTACAATATCATCTCATCTGAGGAAAGCAATTCCACCACAATTGCTGGCTCAGCAGCAGACATCTTCTTATCATCTGTGTGGTACCATCAAGTTCCTAATCCTGCAGGGAGTACAACAGAGCATGGCCACAGTGTCTCCATTCCGCTCCACCCTCTGTTACTCCCAGCAGCATGTGCTGCATGACAGGGTATGTCACCTAAGAAGCTGTGGTAAAGTAGATTCCGTGCATGCCAACAATCCTGAAAGTAATAACTGTACTGTACCCTAAAAAGCTGTCTGTAATACTATGCTTCTGTTAGGTCCCAGTTTTCTCTAACTCCCTGCCCTGCCCCCCAAGTAATTTTCTCACAGCCGTACAAAAAAAGGTATACTTTGTCTTGTGAAAGATTCCCCCAAGCCATGATCAATCTAGGAAGTACTGCTGGATCAGCGTGGCATTATTACATGGACATTAATGGTTCAGTTAGGCCCTGCATCTATGGAGTACTGTGTCCCTACTAGTCATTGTCTTTCTTGTTTTTTTTAAACCAAGAAATGTCTCTTTCAAGTACAGAATATTAAATTTTGCTGAACGGCCCCAATTTCTTTTGCTTTCTATGTTTATGAGGCTAATCCAACTATTGTGAATTTTCCCAAATGTACTTTTGACTTATAAAAATCCTTCAATTAATTCAACCCTGACAATTTTCATGTTTTTCCTTCACATGCTGGCAGCACTGATGTGCTGTGCTTGAAAATGTACACCTGTAAAATAGTGTGACAACTTCTCTGAAAATCAAGATTCTTTCAGTCAACTGAAAGTGCATGTGGCTCCTTCTCTTCTTTGTTTGCACTTTGAAAGCTTTGGCTATGATTTGGAGGTGTACTGGGTCTTTCTGGGAGACAGTTAATTTTCTTCATAGCTGGTGTGGCGCTGTGTTTTGGATCTGTGACTAAAGCAGTGTTGATAACACACCAGTGTTTGGCTGTTGCTGAGCAGTCCTTGCACAGTGGTGAGGCCTTCTCTTTTTCCCACTCTGCTCCCTCAGCAAGTAGGCTGGGAGTGGGAAAGAATTTGAGAGCGGACACAACCTGACAGAATGACCAAAGGAATATTCCATGCCAGATAACATCATGCTCAGCAATAAAAACTGTGGGAAGGGGGATTTTGAGGAGGTGGTCATTGCTCAGAGGGTGGCAGGGCACTGGAGTACCTGAGGGAAGTGATGAGTGATGGCCTTTGCATCACTTGCGTTGTTTGGGTTTTTTTTCCTTCCACTTTATATTACTTATTAAACTGACTTTATCTGGACCTGTGAGTTTTCTCACTTCTTCTGCTCTTCTTAATCTCTCCCCCATGCCACTGCTGGGGTAAGTGAGCAGGTGCCTGTGTGGTGCAGCTGCTGGCTGGGGTCAACCCGCTACAAGAAGGAAGGGGTGGGAATGGGGGAGAAAAGGACTGGGGAAGAAAAGGAGGGCCCTCATTATTATAAATTTTTAGACTGTCTACTGTGTGAAAATATCTGTATGGACAGTGTACCATGGCAAAATATTAGAAGCTCTTGAGTCTATTCAGAATAACATCCTAAGACATCTTAATGTGTAGGAAACTACCATTTTTGTGGTTTGGGAAAAGCAATAGTATCTTTTAGTAAGAAAAGTATACGAACACCGTAGCTGCAGACCAGGAAGAGGCTTGAGATATGAAGCATGTTATATTTACATGAACTTAGCTGTTACATAATTTAAAAATTGATATTAGTGTAAGAATTATAAACAGACTTGGGGAATGGCCTAAAGCACCACAATTTGTATTAAAAGGAGGTTATGCTAAAAGGATAAACATAATACCGGAGAAGGAATAATAATGAGGCTCCTCAGTTGAGGTAATAACCAGTTTTATTAGTGTTTTTGCTAAGAGCTAAGGGATAAAAGGGTGCCCCAAAGATGGGAAAGATTGAATTACCCAAAGGGATTTGCAAATGTATGAGAAGAGCTAAACCACCTTGCTTGTAGAAATGGATTTCAATTTAGTGATATAAAATGTGAAGTCCTAATTTAGGTACATAAAAAGAAGAATGTTTGCTGTAACTGGGAGATTACCTGTTCAAAATGCCAGTAGCAGAGGAGACTCAAATATTAAACAATATGATAGACCTGACTCTATGGTGCAGCCATGAAAAAAAAATCTTTGATGAGTTGGGTGAGTAGAGATGAAGAGGCATGGATCCATCCTATAAGATCTAGATACAATACTATATACTGTTCTTACTATGTACAGATGCTCCTGTTTGAGAAGGATTCATTAATAGTGGAATATAAGCCAGAAAAACCCTACAAAGGCAAAGTCTAGGATGAAATGTTTTCATCCTAAGAAAGAAGGAATAAGATAACTTGGTTTGTTTAGCTTAACAAAGCAAAGCCGTAGAGGAAATGCAGTTGCTTCATATAGATACATTGATTGAAAAACACCAGAGAGGGAAAACAACCATTTATCGAAAAGTAAAATTTGGCATAAGGACAAACTGGGTCATAATTACATTTAGGCAGGAAATCAGAAGTTTCTAAATGTCACATGTTTGAAGTTCTGCAATGTCCTTCCAGGAAAAGTAATAGGAGTAAAAATCCCTTACTCTTCAGCTAGTTTTGGATATGTTCTTTAATCAGCTTATGAAGGGGATTGTGTGACATAGCTGGCTGATAGCGGGGGCTGAATTTCTTAATTTAGGAAGGCCATTCTAGTATCTTATGTGTTGATAGTTTCTTCCGGCTGCCACAAGCAGGTAAGCACGCTGTATTAGCTGTATGGCAGGTATTTATACTGTCTCACAGAGAGCTGTTATGCTGTCAACATTATCTGTAATGATACCACACATCACTTAGAAGGCTCAGAAATGGCAATTGTAGTTGTTACAACTCAGTATTCAATTTTGCAGTGCTGGGAAGTGTGTCTTATCTTTAGTACTTAGCATTTGGAAGATTTCAGCCTAATCAACAAGCTTAAGTAAAGTGTAATTCTTTTTCAGTTTTCCCATTTTTCTGGCCCATTGGACATTTCAACTCTAAAATAAAGTCTGAGCGACACAACGGGAGATGTGAAGCCCATACAGCCTAGAAGGCAACGGCAGCTTTTCCGTTTAGTGTTTTAGTCAGACTTTTCTTTGGAAAGTGCAGTCCATCGTAGAAAGCCCAAGGTAAGTGCACAATATCTGAGGAACTTTTTTGTTTCCATTTTACATAGTAGACTCTTCTCTGTAGCACTACTGCGTAGTAATATTCCCAAAGCAACATCCTCCTAAATATACAGAGAAGGATTTCCCTAAAAATACATAAAAATATTTAAAAATCCAAGGTGACTAAACACAAATGGTCTTATCTGTTACATCTGTTTACTAAGTTCAGTTATTTTTACTGAATGTCTTTTAGAGAGCAACTCATGCTAGGTATCTTTAGCATGAGGGAGAGTGTTCCAGAACGGACAGTCTGGGATGAGGTCTTCGTCAAGTAGCACTTTGACTATCCTTAGAAATTATCTTCTCTTCAGTTATGTAGAGGAATCAGGGAAAACTTATGAGTGACTAGGCAAGCAAATTGTGTTGTCTCAGTTCTTTCTGCTCTATAAAAAATCAGCAAAGCAGGTTTTAAATAGAATATTTTTCTCTTCTATTAAGATGTTCTGAGTGGAAGCACAGTCCACTGTCCTAGAGGGCTTTATAAAAGGTGGAGTGTGTATCTCAGAAATATAGGAGGCGTTGTCTTTGTAGGTGCTTATCATGAGAATATACAATTGTTTTATCTGCTGGTTTTCTCCACCAAGCAATCCCCTATGATCAGAGCCAACTCTTTTGCTCTTTATTTAACTTGAACATTTGGATGTTTCATCCACCAGGGTAACTTGCTTATTAGGTTAAATTGATAATTGGCAACTTTTCTTGAGTCAAGGAAGATAATTATATATTTTTTAATAGTAGTTTAATTTAAATAAATGGTGTGCTTTACATAAGGGGAGAAATAACAGTGAAGAGATGCATAGACCAGTGAGGTTATTGAAAATACAAGCTTTATTGTAAAGTAAGAAAATATTATCAGTGGCTGTAGTCAGGAAGCACAATGCTGAACTGACAGAAATATTGACTTGTAAATAGGTCTTTGGGAGGTTATAACTCAAGTTACATATATTATTCATGTAGTAGTAAAGCCTGGAATCTCCATTTGGAGATAAATATTTCATTGTCCAAGGCACTGCACAGGTAAAATATGAGGGTGGGGGGGTGTGCTCTTTCCCAACCACCTTTCAACCTAATGAGAATAATGTATGCAACAAAGAAACAATGGGACTCCACCATAACAACGACCATTTTGAAATCATAGTTTAAGGTTTCTGAAGACATGATGGTAGCTTTAGAATTTTAGTTTCTACACTTCAGCATTTCATATGTCCTGTTAGTGAGGCATGTCTATTTTACACATAACTAAACACAATGTACCTCAAAGGATGGGCAGGTGTAAGCATGATAGGAGTTTTCAGGTAGGTCATCTGCAGAATTCCTATTCCTTTTAGGTCAGATTTGTTAGACAATCAAAGTCCACGTCTATATGCTGTGATTTAGTTCAATATTTAGCATTAATTTAGATGGGTTGTATTTCTTTTCTGAGTCTTCCTAATGCCAGGGAGCAGTTAATACAGTGAGAGTCACATGTGCAGTGACCCTACAGAGTTAGATTCACCTGCTGATACCCTGCTCCCTCAAAGATTTGCATGGATATTCTGCTAAAAGCAGCTACTGAGATAATCTGATAGCCAAATAATTTAATCCTTGTCATTAATTTTGTGGCCTGCTTGATGTTAAAAGGACAGGAAAAAGTAAGAATGAAAGGAGGTAGAAGCTCTGGTTTTAGTTACTTGGTTTTATTCCTTTCAGCTGCTGTTACAAGTACCTTACTATTCAGCCTAGGCTGTAGGGACTTGTAATTTAGGACGCATGACAATGGATGATAGATAATCTGCATAAGAAGCATAGGGCATCAATGAATGTGCATTCTATCTATACTACTTAATGCATGAACAATTACAAAGAAGTAGACCACTATCTCACTTCACCTCAATTTTTTCACAGGAAACATATGTCAATAATCCAATCTTTCACCCACCATCTCTTTCTATTATTGGTCTTCAAACAATAGGTTTAAGTCATAATTTGAAAATATAAACACTACTAAAACACGGAAGCTATATCGTCCCTTTTACCAGTCTATGGGCATGGTTCCGGCAAGTTAATTATTTACTTTTGAGTGAGACTGTAATCCTTCTGTCCACTGTTAGTAGTAGTGGAGACTGAGGAAGGGTCAATGTAGTTCAAAGTACAGTGTGGTATTAATGCACTCCTGCTGCTGAATGGTTTAGGCTGCAGGGAGTATTGGGCAGGAAAATGAACTCCTGTCTTGATTGCTGCACTGAAGTGTTTCTCTGGGGCACTTATTACACTAGAAAATAAAAAGTATGATCCAAGAAATACAGTGATATAAATAAAACCCTGGAGAAAAGTTTTGCTGCCGTTGTCCACAAACGGAGGAAGCAAATAGGGGATGCATGGGTGAAATACTTTGTGGTTATTCAGTTTTAGTACCATGTATGCCTATCTATTCCCAATCTTTGCCATGATAATTGTAAGGAGTTATTGTGAATGAATCATCTATTGCTAGATATGACTGGAGGTGACCAGGGTAGGGAGAAATGTTAAATATTGATTGTTCATTATCAGGTGTTTGATGGCAGTATAAGACCATGACAAGAAAAAGCTGTGGGTTTTTTTTCCATATAACAAGATACAAAGACAGTTGGTACAAGGGCATGATATTAATCAGCTCTGTCCCAGCCAGAATCAGGACAATTTACTGAAGCATCTTTGGCCTTAGCATCTGCAGGTCGCTGTCACTGACTGGCTGCATGAAATATACTGGGGTGGTAACATCAGACTTCCTTTTGTTGTTTCTAATTTGGCTCATGTGTACCTCCAAATGTCCTGTGTCTTTTATACCTACTCACAACTGTAAAAGTTGTTTTCAGGTGTATCAGAAATGCTGGTTGAAGTAGGATTGGCATAAAGCCTTCTGGATACTATCTTTTTAAACTACTTCCAAGGTCTTTCCTGTAACAAAGGAAGAACAGAGCAAAGAACTTCCAAGTGCTCTAAATGTATCAAGACCATCTATTGATTTCAGAAATGAGCTTAGTAACAGTAATGTCTTTCCTGCTCTGTGTCCTGGAACCAGAGAAAGGTTAAATTGCTTTTCCTTTTTTTTTTTTTTTTTTTTTTTTTAAATTTCAAGTGAATTCTAATACCTGTATTTTGGAGTTGAACACATGTCAACAGGCACTTCTAATAGTCATTTTAGCTGTGTCTAGAAATGGACAGAGATTGGAAAAGGGGATGATGGGTATAGAGAGGGAAAGAGCAAGATTACAGTGTCACTATGCTGGTCTGTAAAAATCTTCAGTCACTATTTCTTGTCTACCTCTCTCCTGGTAAATGTCACTGTGCAGACACTGAGAAGACAGAATGCTTAGTAGTTTATTTTGAGTTAATGGGCTGGTAGAAGTCAAAACTGTGCAACATGATTAAGAAAACTGTTTTTCTTTGCAGAAGAATCCATTTTTCACAACATAGTCACACCTTAGGAAAAGAGGAAGAGAAATGGACTCAATTTATGGGAAGTTCCTATACACAGTTGCCAGGAACAAGGAAGGAAAGGAAAACAAGTACAACCCTTATTTGCAAAAGTGTGTTTTGTCATGCCTTCTGCATCACAATGACTGTAGCTCCATACAGTATAGATTTACATCATACATTTGAAAAAGAAAAGCCCTAAATAATAGGCATATGTTTCTTTGGCCAAGTGTCCCAAAACACTGTTGATAAGAGACTTGGGAAAAAAATCCTATATACATCCCATCATTGTGAAGGCAATGAAATATCAATGAGGATAGTGCAATAGAAACTGTGACTTGAGCTGAGAAAGAATCTTTCATTCAAAGCCCATAAGATCTCCTCACTATTAAAATTCAGCACACTTTCAGAAAACAGACCGAAGGAGGAATTAGGGGTTTATGACTTCATAACTTTTACAAGTGTCTTTAAAGCTCTCCATTATTATTCACTCTTCAAAGACAGACTGTGGCATTACAGAACATCAAAGAAGCAGTCCAAAAAAAGCAAGCTTTGAGAACCAATTACTAGAAAGCAATAGTACAAAATGCATTTATCGGTTAGCTTATCAAGAGTCTGATACAAGAATTGATTCTGAAAGGAAGCAGCATGCCTTCACGACATTCACTGATGATAAATCACCTGTCAGTAGTCCTTGGGGAACATACGTCTAACTAAAATTAGTACACACATCCTAGCACAAACGACGTCTGCGGCTAAAGTTGGCAGAAAACAGTGTGCTTCCATTGCTACATCTTCAGAATAAGTCAGGGTAAGTAATATCTGGATGCATACCCTGGAGTTCCAGGTTGCACCTGAACGCTGTAGTCTCTGAATTATATATTGTAATTTACTCAGCACAAGAAGTCCCTAAGAGGATTACACGGGATTACACAATGTCTTCCTATTTCTCCCCTTTTTGGGACCAAAGCTCTGCTTGATAAATTGATGTGGGATATGACTTTACTTTCAGGTTTTTGTAATTTCATTTAGTGTATGTGGTTTACTGCAGTGTTCTAAGGTTTCCATTGAAAATGTATTTATTACCTTCCCCCACACTCCCTGCTTCATTGCCGCTTGCTATAGATGTGTTTGTGCCTGGGAAGCAGGGATTGCCCAGTACTGTGGGAGTCATTCTTGTCATGGGTGGACTTATTTAAAGGAAAGCTTGTCTTGCTGTCTTCTCTAAAGATGCCTGGACTCTGAAATAGTCTAATCTCCTCTGCAGTATTCATAGCTAGAACCTTCTGACTAACCATGGTCTATACTTAGGTCTCATGTATGTCACCCTGACCTCTAAAATCTGAATTATAAGTCAGCCAAGTGTAATACCTTTAAACAAAAGTTTTTAGTAGTAAGAGGAGCAAGGTAAAAGTATGTATGCATGTGCATGTATGTGTTGTAGGAGACATGGATCAAAGGAAATAAGTGATATCCAGTCTCCTATCATGAAAAGCAAGCTCTGCATGACTCAGGAGCTACCTTCCAGCCCTTTCCATATTCCTAGTTTGAATGGGAGCTTCATATTACAGTTCTTTTATAAAAACAAACGTTGGCATAGGATTGTATTTTTTTAGCACTAACACATTAACAATAACCATAGTACCAGCTTTGTCAGGGGTATGTAGAAGTCTCTGTTGCAGAAAGAGTTGGTTTAGTGCAGTTTGCTGTAGTGACTGAAATGGATTGAGTGAAGCAAGAAAAAACAGATTGGGAAGAAAGAATATGTGACCAACTTTTATGTCTACAAGCCATTAACATCCACTGTTCTTGTGTGTGCCACTGGGGCAGGGAAGGAAGGAACAAGGTGAGATAGTCCCAAATGTGTACCGGTAGCAAAGCCAGTAGCTGGGTTGTTGGATATAAGCTTCCTGAGAAGTTTGGTCCCTAAGATCAGAGCTAAGGCCCTTGGAATGCTTCTAAGTGAGTGTGGCTCAGCTCGTGGCCTGTGCAATGCGTTCATCTGGTTTACCACTGCTCTCCTGGAGGAGACAGGGAGCAGCTGTTCAAGGGATGAAGGCAGCCCACATGGCTGAATCAGCCCTCTGGGGCCTGCCACAAAGAGACAGGCAGTGGTGGCTGTTGTTACTCAAGGTAACTGCCAACTTTAACACTGACTCTCTGGGTGAGGCTGTGACAGGAAAAGGAGGGTGCATTTGGTGATTGCTGCTACGAGGGCTGGAGAGGTAGTGGATTGGGAGTTGGAGTGGGTTTGGTGGAGCTCAGACAGACATGTCTGCAGATGGGTAGGCAGGAAGAGGAGAGTCTTCCTTCCCAAAGCATTAACCTGGCCACAGAGCTGAAGGCTGGAATGCTCTCCGAAGAATCCTGCCAAATGGGCCTGAGGAAACCAGTTTCCTCCTTTTCTTGCATTACATGGGCCTGCCAGACCAACAATCCTTACAAGTAAAAAGAAGCTCCAGGAGGTAAGTCTTGAATTAACTTTGACTTCATATGACCACTGGTCAACTAAAGGCAATGGATGCTGCCCCTCTGTGCACAAACTATATTGAATCAGTGGGAAGCACGAATTTGACTCTGCATCATTGTTTTCCATGCTTATTACTACATTGTGGCCAGGCCAGGAGTCTCAGCTGCTAGAATGGTTTCTGGAAGGAAGAGGCTATACCACTTAGAGACATCTCTCCCTTGGTTTCTGAGAGCCTTTTTTGTTCTGCTTGGCTCTTCCTGTACTTGCTAAATGCTAAACTGTAGTTGTAGTAGGAGACTGTTACACTGAGACATGAATTTGAGTGATTCATTGTGGATTTACTAAGAAGTTCTTGTGGAAGCTGTGCACATCCTGAAGCTATAGATTGATGTAGATAATAGCAGTTGTTATTAAATAAAAATATGAATTCAAGACACAAATGAAAATTTCTCTTCCATTTGCAGTCTTGACAGTGAAACTAAAAATGCTGGAAAAGAAGATATATTCATTGTTTTCTACTTAACAACAGGACGAATTGATATGTATATATATTTAGATGCAAGACTCTTGGCTATTTGACACAATTATTTGGGTTTTTTTCCTTCATGTTCCTCAGGTATTTCTAAACCTTTGAATGAACAAAGGCTTTGATTGCAGGTAAGTTTCAGTAACAGCTCTGCACATTATGAACTGCGACATCAGGCACTAGTCAAATGAAAAATACAAAGCTCTCCGTCTATTTTAGACTTATATAGTCTTATTTACATGGTCAGTCCTAATCCTTCACTGTGTGTGCACACAGACACACTATATGTACACAGATTTCTTGATGATATATCTATCAACTAGCATCAGAGCAGGGCTGAACCCACAATGAGATGCTCTGCTGCTTGCAGCAACTTTGGTTTTTTTAAAGTGTATTATAAAGGATTTGAAAAGCTTGATCTTCAGAGTGAGAAAGGAAGGAATTAAAATTCTTTTGTTTCTCCCTTCTGGTTTTCCCTCTCTTCTGTCTGCCTCTTTCCGAGGATTTGTATTCAGATTGGAACCATAAGTGGTTTATTTCTGCCCTCAGATCACCCTGCCCTAGAAATACTGTGATAGCTCACAGAAGTCTGTGATAAAGTGTTTGTGTTCTATAGCGCTATAAATTAGTGATACAGTCTGATAAAAAGAATAAGGGATGTAAAAATGCATATGTTAAAAAAAAAATAGTAAGTTGTTAGATCTAATAAAAACCAATGCCCTGGCACAATGCCTGCTTTCCTTTTTGAAAAACAGTAAAGCAAAGTCCTTATGCTTTATAATTATTTTTTTATTTAAACTGAAAATTTTATAGTTGTTTATTTCATGACCAGAATGTTTTAATCTGGTGTATGATTCATACCTTTAACAAAGCAGGCAAGTAGTAACTTTGTGATTACTCCCCACCTTATTTAATAATTTAGACATAATTTTATTAACTGTATAAACTAAACAGTTACAGTGCATTCTGCAATATATACCTAAATCTCTTTACATTGCCTTTGGAAATATTTCCTAACAGTTTATCTGTGTTAGTCATTTCATAACAGAAAATGGTCTTTTACTTGTAACCAGCTGCCACATAGAATAATACTGAAAGCTTCTTCTAACATTTCCCAAAATTGTTTGTGTACCAATGGCTGAAAAGAAATCAATCCTTTTGTGTCTATGTCAAAAACCTATTTTAGATAATGTAGGATATATATATATACACACACATAATAAAGACATACATGGCCGTGTCATATTGTTCTAGGAATCAAAGATAGTAATCTCTCATATTTCCAAAGGGAAAGCTTTATCTGATAATTTAAATAGAAGTAATGTGTCTTCTTTTAAGTTCTTGGTCACCAAGGCATTAAGAGTAAGCTTTTGAATAGTTCCTGTAACTTTCATATGCACAACAGACTTAACTGTCTTACCGAGTGATTTCACACTATTCATTTTCCTATGCATTAACGATGTATGTAGCACATATTTAAAAATTGTTTGCCTCTGCTGCTGCTGTGGCAATATATGGCAAGATTTTTCAGTCTGCCAAATCAAAACAAAGTTTTCTGGAACACTGGCAGTAAAATCTAAATTTTCCAAGATCAGTAGCTGTAAGGCAGACCTGTCAGCTAAACTGCTTCAGGCTTGGCAGCCCTGAGAATCCAAGCAGGCAGTGTTCCAGAGATCTCAGGATTTGCATTGGGAAGTTTAAGAGCCCAGTTCTAAGTAGCCAGTAACGTAATGCTCCTGGGGGCAGATAGCTTATTTCATATTTGAAATGTGCTTTATATTATTTCTGAAACAAAATTACTGCCAATTTTCTATCCTTGAAGTTTCTTGGATTTGGTCCCAGTGGACTGAAATCTTGCTGCACAAACCAAACTCATCCTAAAACTTTGTGTGTAACAGAAAGTTTCCTTTTCAACCTGCTCTGTTTCTGCTTTGGTAGGAGATACAGCTATACTCATATATATCAGTATAGCTGTATCTCCTATATATATATGCATATATATATATATGCATATATATATGCATATAAATATATATATATGCATATATACACAGTTATATCTTCTGTCACTGTATCAGTTGCATCACCCTAGCTAGTCATACATTCCTTTCTTTGGATTTTTCATTAAATGCTTTGTGATTTTTTTCAGTGTCTTAAGCTTGAAATGCTTACATTTAAACAATCTACTTAATTTAGTACTAGAGAGCTAAATGCTGATCAGTGGCCTCATGAAAGCAGTGGCTTTATGATACCTTTGCTTTGAAATCTGTAGCTTTCTCTTGTGGACAATTATGTCTTCCTTACCCTCCTCCTTGACAGTATGCACTGCATACTCACCCTGGAATCCAAAACTGTCAGCCTGGTCCTTTTTCCTAACTCATGCATCACCAGTGATCCTACTGAAAATATGTAACCCAAAACTGAGTATAGGTTGCTGCGCTAGCCCTGGAGGTCTGACAAAGACTGCTGGTAACAAGTTAGGGTTTTGTCTAGCTGTTCACAGGCTTCTGTGGAGGTACAGTGCTGAAGAGTGGAATTCTGTCTGCTTAATATACAAGGGTGCATTGGGTGTTATTATACATAGTTCAAGAGCAACTATTGATTTAGTCTGCCAGTTTTCTTCAGCTGTCAAGAGTCAGACTTCCTATACAATCTGTGGTGAGAAATAGTCCTGACACCAAAACTAAGCCAGCCAGCCGTGGTGCTTAAATTAGGCACTCCAGCAGTCTTGTATCTGAGCTCCCTAGTTATGAAGTGACAAAATATGAAGAGACAAATATACTTCCTATAGATTTTATTTATGGTTTGGACACTATGTCCCTCAGTGGATATGAATTGCAAAGGCACAACCTGCTGAACTCAGTAGAAAGGTCTGCAGTTCAGTTTATTTGTGAGGTCTTCTAAAATCTGTTTTTAAAATGTTTTTTGCATGTATAATACAGAGATAAGAACTAAGAAATACTGTGTGAGTTGGAAGTTATTTTTTCAAGTTCTGGGATCAGTCCTGAAGCCCTCGTGTGGGCAGACTTCTAGGGTTTTTTATTCATAGGTAGGAATTCAAGTTCACCAAAGGTAAAATGGTCCTACAATATAAATTTAATTCAGTTTTTGTACTTTTCCCACAGTTCTGCTTGGTACAGCTGCTGCAAGCTCAAGTGACTTTTAATGGTATTTTGAAGTGACTTAGGAAAGAGCAGGGAAAAAGAAATTGAAAATGTGCATTAAAATTTTAAATCACATGAAGTACTTCAAGTGCAAATCATTAAAAGATATGTTCAAATTTATATAGAGAATCATGATCTCTAATTATGGAAACAAATAAGCAGTGTGGGTTTTATAACATCATTAGACCTGTCAAAAATACAGCTACAGAGCAGGAATCAAAAAACCATTCATTTATTGAATCCACTATGAATGAGCTGTTAAATCACAACTAACCCAAAATTATTGCAGATTACTTTGTCTAATAATTTAGACAGATGAATCCAGAAATGGAAGCCCTACCTCCTTTTTTCTCTAGTGGTGTAAGTTTGCAAAGAATCCTAATCTTCTTGAGACCAGTGGGGATTTTACTGTTGATTGCTGCAAGGTTAAGATTTACCCCTGATTCTTGCTGCTGTGAAAGGAGTATCGGTACTAATGGGTCTAGATGCTGGAACTGTCCAAACATCAGTAACTGTTAGAGAATTACTGGAAACTGAGTGGTTGGATAAGCACTCGACAAGGATGAAAGACAGGCATAGAAACTAGCAGCTGTTACATCAAGTAGGTGACATGCCTGAGATGGGATGGAGAAACAAATGCATTTTCACAGGAACTGACCCTCTTCCACTGCAGGTGGGAAAATAGGAAGAACAGGTTTGTGAGAAAGAAGAAAACCCAAATTCACAGCCTCTGTGGAAAGGGGAGGAGTGAAGGTGTGGAGAGAGAAGTAGAGGAAAGGATAGTATATTATAAATTCATTGGAAGTGGAAAAAAAAAAAAAAGACAGAAAAGGAGCTCCAGTGTTATGTAGACAGTAGTTAAATGTTCTGTGGGGAATAGAGCTAAACCAGGCTGAATTTTCATCTGTTATGTATTTATATCAGCAAGCCGTCAAAGAATGTTTCATATAAAATAAGGAACCAAGATTTGATCTTTCTTTTTATTAGGGAAAAAATCCCAGCAAAACCACAAGAAGTTTCCTGTTTGGTATATTGAAGCGAAACCCCCTCAATTACTACTTTTTCCAGTTGGATCAGGCCCACAAGAAATTTGTTGCTAGAAAGGGAGTACCATGGGAGTCACATTCGTAATCAAGAAAATAAAATTTCCAGCTAGTAATGCAGAGTAAAAAGCAGTAACTAGAACTGTAAACACGATGGCATTAAAAATTCACTTTTACAAGAGGGTTATCCAGAATTCTCACTCAGAGAAGAAAGAAGTTTAATTGCCATAACTTTCTATTAAGTGCCTATGACCCCGATGATGATGTTGTAGCTGCTACTGAGCATTCCTGTTAGGAGACAGTTTAAATATTTAAGAAGATCCAGTTTCCACAGTGGCTTTTGTGGTGCTTAGAATGAGATAACCTTGGCAAAGGCCCAAGGCAGACATTTTGTAGGTCTAGAGTGAAACTCACACATTTTACTACAATGTATAGAAGTACCTTTGACTGACCGTTTTGTTTGCCATCAATGCTTGGCATCAAGAATGCTGAAATTCCAGGAAGGCTGAGATCTGCATTCAGCACCCGGGACATTCAGTGACCAGATTTTTTAACGAGTATCTGAATCTGCAAAATTGTTACCGTTTCAACTAAGGCTTTGAGATTTCCTCGTTCTCTACGAAGAATGTACTGTCGTAGCTGCGAGGTCCTGAGTGGTGTTGACCACGTTTAGTGTCAGGTATATTTTTATCTTGGTTGTGTTCGACACAGTTTACAGTGACATCTAGTGACTAGTTAGTTAAATGCAGGTATGTACTTCAGATGGTGTTTCCGTCGTTGGTACCTCTACTTTACCTCCACTGTAGTAAAAAGTCCATAATCTGAAGCCAAGGACTTGGCAAAGGCACTGTAGTTTATCCATTTCTGGACTTTCGGTACCTTCTTCCTTCTCTCGCTGTCCACAGCTGGGTGCCTTGCAGAGTGGATGTAGCAAATTGGGCTAGAGCTGCTTCAGGTTTTTCATAGTCTTTACTGAAGTCTCTGCATTCTGCATTCATTGCTTGTAGTACCTGTCTTGTGTAAATACATTTAAGGAGCAGAGAAAAATCCCTGAGCATTTCTAATAATCCTCCTGCTTACTTTTGTTTATACTGGGATGCTTGGAAGTACAAAACTGCTCATCTCTTGTTTTGGTAAACATGACAGAGATGACTATTCTTAATTTCTAAACTGAAAAACAAATCTCATGGAAAGGGTGAAGAAAATTAGAGTGAGTGAACTGGGAGAATAGTGTCCCAATATTACTATCTGAAATACAGATAGTTCTTCCAGAAAGGCTTTTCACAGGACAGGGAAAATGTAGGTCAAGACACAGCTAAGTTATAAGCAACCTTCTCATTCAATAAGGAGGAAAACAGGTTCTGTTTTCTTTGTAAGTCCATCAGAAACCTTCTGGATCTATTTCTGTACCTTTCAGATCTGAAGATTTTTTTTTGTCAATGATTGCCCTTTCCATTCCCATACAAGCTCTCTACATGGTTGTATTTTACATTGAGATGTCCGTTTTGATGAGTTTTCTTTTGAGATCTGATTTCAGATTTTTTTTTTCATTATTTACACACCTGAGTTACTCTGGAGAACATTGCTGACTAGTTTCCTCAGTTTCTCGAAGTTGCATTTCAGAGACAAAACCTTCTTATTCCACAAGGAGTGGACATCCCTTTCCAGGCTGTTCAAAGCCTGCATGCCGTAGCTGCCTAGAACCCTCTCCTGCTCACTGAATCATCTTGCCTTTTCCTCAGGTAACAGTGGAAGATGAATCTTGCCTTTTATAAGCCTAATCAATAAATTAAACTGTTTGTGCATTGCAGGAATGGAGCAGCATGTCCTTTATGACCTGTTTTATGTTGCTTTTTATTTTATGAGATGAAACAGTGTCACAGATACAAGCCTTGACTCCAGCATCAGATCTGAATGTTCTTGAGTTTGAGATCTGGGTTTAAACTGAGGCATTCCTAAAGTCTGAATTCGTCCCGATATGAAAATTAGTTGATTTTTCAAATCAAGATTTCAGTCCATGTCTCTCCTTTCAACTGGTATTCCAGTTTGCAAACTTTTGATATTGTTTATTCCTTTTACAGTTTAACAGGGATAGAGCTGAGGACTTAAACCTAGCAACTTTGTGTAGATTTTGACTCTTTTCCAGAAGTAAATAAACAGAGGAGTGTCACCCATGAGCAGTCCTGGTGAGCCCTGGAGGTAACTGGTTTGGCACCATATTGTTACCTTACCATTAACCACACAGCTTTTGCTTTTTTTCTGTACTGTCACATTCATGTAATAAGGCCTGCACTCCAGCAATAAAATGCTCGCTCATAAATGCAGGTCTTTGCATTGTTGAATTTCTTTCTGTCTCTGTGACCCTGCATCATAGGGCTGAGCAATTCCTTTTGCATGAAAACTTGTTCTCAGTAGTCGGCATTACCTTCCTGCTCTGTGTTACCTGAAGCTTCAGTACCATGCACCTTCTTGGACCATCTTCTCCTTGGACCAGTATTTTTATTAAAATACTAAGCAAAACTGGGACGGGCACTGATTTTAGAAAGACACCCCTTCTCTTCCCAATAGTATAAACAGTTATGATATCTTCTTACCTACCTAATAGTTATTCTTTTCATCTCCATTTTCCCACTTTAATAATTAATCTCCCTTGAGGCAGTGAAAGCAATTCTTGGTTTAAGTCTATAGAGATTAGTTCCAATGCATTGAGCTTGTCTAAAAAACCAGTTATCTTATTGAAGAGAGACACTATAGACTGCCACAATCTAGCCTGATAAAACCCTGTGGCATTTTATCACAGTTTTCATTTACCTCTCTGTCCTAGATTTACTCATTCTGCAGTAATGGTACTGAAGTCTTGCAAAATGCCAGTCCTATCTCCTCACTTGCTCCTTTTGAATATGCACACAGTGTGTGTTTTTGCTCTGGGTCATAGCATATTGCTGTCAAATTATAGGAACAAATATTCTATCCAGTGTACCAGTGATTTTTTTACACCTTTGCATGGAGACTATTTACCCCTTTATTTTCAGTTTTGTTGTGATTGTCCACATTTTGGTCATTCATAGAATGTGGTAAATACTTCATTCCCATCAGATGCTCTGCTCTTAGTCTCTTGAATGTAATCATCCCTACTGAAAACAGAAGAAAAGCTGTATTTATTTGCTAGTCCAAACCTAAATTATCATTTGACTCTACCACATTGTGACTAGGTGAAGGCCTCACTTCTCTCTTTAGCCTTTCTCTACTTGTGAGCATAAGAGCCAGGGTTCTGTTCTCGTTGTAAGACCCTTCTGGCTCTATTTCTGTTTCTTTCAGATCTGAAAAATGCTTTTTGTCAATGAATGCCCTTTCTACTCCTGTACAAGCTTTCTACTTGTATTTTACACTGAGGTGTCTATTTTTATGCATTTTCCTTTCTTTTGAGATCTGATTTCAGTTTTTTTCATTGTTTACACACCTGAGTTACTCTGGAGAAGCTTGCTAACTACTTTCCTCATTTTCTCAAAGTTTGCATTTCAGAGACAAAAATGTAATTATAGATCTATTTTTACCTATTTTGAAATTTTAAAATTAATTGAAGCAACTCATGATTGCTCCATTGTAAGGGAAGTGGATGCACCTGAAAACAGAACCATTGTCCTAGAAGCACTTTTAAATTGTGCATTTACAATTCATTCCTTATTAGAACTAGATTTTACAGTTTGGATTTTCAGGTCAGGTGCAACATACAGATCTGCTCAGGCCACTCCCCCTTGAATGTCATGCACTGTGGATAATAACAAACTTTTGAAGCTATGGAAGCAGTGTAGTGATCATGAGGCATACTGTGTGTTTAGGAGTGAGAAGTGTTATGAAATAGAGACAACAGCCAAACTAAAATAAAAGTGTAATTCAGTATGGTATCTCAGCTGTGTGCTGAATGCAGAGGGACTTGAAGTACCCCATAGGAAATGCTAAGTGCTATCTGTATCTGAGATCTTTCCCCTGTTTAGAGAGTTTATGGCACCTGAAGAGAGCTGCCAGTGACTTGAATGGCTGTAATTTCCCATTTCTTTTTCACCAAAGAGTCTTTCAGTGTTAGGCTATAAATGGAGGGAGAAATCTCATGCCCAGTCTGGTTTTCCACGTTTAAGAAGTGGGTCACTGTGGAGTATTCCTGGGGCCAAGAGGAGATCAAAGAGAGATGAAAATCATTGTGGCATCTGGTGTTCAAGGTATTTGGCTGGAATGGGAAGCTCCTGTGTCTAGACTTTACTCTGAGGCTTATTTGTTTTTATGTGATGATTGTTTAATGTAAATTATGTGTGCCGTATTGGGAGCGGAGGCAAGAATCAAATGGAAGTTGTTTCTTGTTGTCTTGCCCTTTGTTCAGTCCCGCAAGCTCAATGCTGAGATGCATAGGGCAGGTCAGTCCCAAGCATTTGCTTTGCACAGAACCCTAGATACTCAACAAGTTATTGCATTAAAAAAGGTATTTTGTGTTTCTGATTGTTGAGTAAGATGTTCTGTATTGGAGTTTTTCGTTTAAGCAGGTAAAATCTTTTATAGACTAAAATCTCACGACTTGTTTTATGTAAGGTATATATAAAGTATATATAGATTCTATGCAGTTACATTTTTAACCACCTAGGGTTATCCACAACCGTTCATTCCACAGGCATCATGCCAAATCCATGTTTCTTTAGACAGCTATGTTTGGGAAACACGAAAGTACAAAGCAGGCAAAGGAGAAGGACATATTCACAACTTCTCAGGCTCCATCAAAACTTCATTTACTTACTGTGGACTCTTCGCTGAAACCTTCAGGCATAATACAAATTAAGATAATGCACTGTGGGTTTTGACAAATATAGAAGTTTCAAAATAATTAAGAATGCAAACTACTGACTAAAGGGTTTTTGAAATGCTGTATCAGTTTATGAATCATCTGCCCATTGGTCATAATATACAGGCAAATTAAAAATTAGCTGAAGGATATTAATTAAAGAAGATTAAAAGAAAAATGCTACTTATTATGCAAGAGAATGGAATGTGCTCATTGTTGAAGCAAACCTCTTAACACTTTAATATGTATGTAAGCTTATAATATGAGTTTCACTCATAACTGCAATATGTGGAATTTGAAACAAATAGAGTATACTCCAGAACTGGCAATTTCTTACAGGACTGAGACTTTCCTGTCAGACACTTCTTTTTGAAGTGGCCAGTCAAATTCAGAGTCAGGGACAAGGTGGTCTTTCCAGATGGATCCTTTAGCTCAAGTTTTTGAAAAACAGAAGTTCTCACTTTATTTGTAGTCCTTCAGAGAGATCTATCCATAATGGTGGGGATATATTTTTTTCTATATGAGCTCTTAAGTATTATTGTATTTGGAAGCTTTCTGTTTTATAATAGCAAAAACTAACTGTTTTTTAGTGTCCAGGAGTAGAAAATCCTAGATGTTGTGGGCAAGAACCCATTTGATTTTGGGTGGTCAGACAGACCTTTTCTAAAGTTTTCCATTTTCTAAAGTGTGATGGTAGTATTTGGAGCATATAGCAGAGGTATTCTGGGTTTACAATCTCCCTGTAATGCATGAACAAAAGCGCTAAACAGAAGGTTAAAGAAGTGTTAAGTTCTGTTAAAGCAACATTTGTTAGAGCTCCAGATGTTCATGGGAAGGAAAATCTGTTTTAGGAACCACTGGTGAGTGGGAGAAAGGAGGAAATGAGCTCTCCTGGGTCCCCCTGTTCTAACAGTGTTGCTGTGAACTTTTCTTTCTGAGGAGATTCCCATTTGCTTTCCATTCCCATAGTTTAAAATGATTGGAACAGTAAACTACCCCTACTAACAAAATCTAATACCTATTATACCTACATTTCAGTGCACCAGAATCAAACTCAAATATTGGGTGCATTAGATAACAAAAGGCGAAGCTGTGAAATATCTCCACAACTAATTTTCTACACAGTATCTGGCACTTTTGGACATCTTTTTAATCTGAAATGTTGAAACCGATATACACAGCTAGGTGGTGACCAGGCCAACCTTATGGCTACGGTACTGTTGTGGCTGTGACATTAGACCAATGGAAAGGCCAGTCATGAAGGCTGCCCTGGCTTCGCATTACTGGTCTGTGCTGGAGTGTGTGCAGAGCTGAAGTGTTTGTAGTGTGTGGAGAGTTGGGTAACAAACCTGATTCAGAAACTGAAGCTCATTTGACTGAGGCTATTGGTAATGCATTGCAGCAGACATGGCTGGCTTAAAAAAGGCCTGTTTATTTCCCCTTATGATAGTATCAGAACACAGTGGTGTATGGGGGTGAAAGCTAATGGAGGAGAACCATTTCTTTGCTAAACCATATCAGACTGAAGCTGTTCACTGGGGAAAATATGTTTGCAGACAGGGCTGGGTGCAACTGCAGTGTGGATGAAGGATGGGCTGCCAGGCAAGGGGTGCTCATTTTGCTGCCATGTGATCTACTTTACATAGAATATTAGGAAATGCTGGATGTGGTAGAAGGTTTCCTTGCTGGTAAAATCTGAGAGGAGAAGAAACAACAGTCTGTATTACGCAGAAATGCATGTCAGAGGGTTATCACTCCTTGTACGCTATGTCTGTGTCATCCATTTGTATTCCAACTTGCATGTGTTCTGGTTACCTAAACACCTCTTCTTCCACAAGAGTGACCTTTTCCAGTAAAGGAATCGAAGTGCTGAGAAACAGGTGGAATGGTAAAAAGTCATGCAAGAACTTTTAATTAAACAGGTAGTTGAGCCTAAATTTCTTGTGTTAGGCCAGTGGTCTAACTGGTGCCCCATGCTACCTTGATGGAGGAAAACATCCTGTAGGTATGTCTGTCAATAGCTTCTGGAGAAGGTGCACCCAGCAGACTGGTACCTCTGTAACTGGTAACCGGTGCTGATTTAAACCAGAGGACTCATTTCCTCAGATAGAGCATCCTGTGCAGAGTGTGAGTTACCAGCAATGTACTGATTTGCACTGAAGGAGCGCTGTTTTCTGGACTCCTGCAACAATCTATGGAGACAACAGACTACCTACAGGTTTTCCCATTTGTCTTTTTCTCTGGTAATAAAGAGCTGAGAATCAAAGGATTAGCTACAATCACACAGCTGTCACAGTGAACAGTTCTGCATCCTGCTTCACTGGCACTGCTTTGTGTTGGAACAATGAGTTGGTGATGTGCAGGGACAGGTAGAGCATGTTGTTGCTTCAGAGTAAATGAATGCCAGAAAGTGTGCATATGCATGATTTGGACATGTTTCCTGGATAGCTGAGGAAGGCACAAATGAGCAGTGAAGAAAATCTTTTCTAAAACATTTATGGCAGCTTGGAGAATTCCTCTTCTGTAATGTTATAATTGCTCTGACCTAGAGCTGGTTGAACATTCATGCCATTGTAATTTTTGCCACTGAAAAAAGTTGATTTCAATAGTCAAGGTATATTCTTCTAGTGAACTTGTCTGTGAAATTCTTTTGATGTTACTAAGCTTGGAAACATGCAAAAATAAAGTTATCCAGCTATTTGAATACAGATACTTTCTATGGAATATTGGGAATGCTAAAAATATTTGTCTCAATGAAACAAAAATAAAACATTAGCACAGAATTCTGAAATTTTTACTTAACTTCTGTGCAATGAAATTATATCCTGCAATGTCAAAATTCCTCCATAGATGTTAAGTTCTGCACCTAGAGCTTCCCTTTAAGTCTAGGTGACACCACTTTGTCAACTCTCTAGTAAGAAAATGAGCACAGAGGGTATCAGGCTCTTCCTATCCTAGCCCAGGCCTGGCTATGACCTCTGTGGGCCTTGGTTGTCTGTAATGCTGTTGTGTTGATGGGCTTCTCAGAGCTTTGTGAAATGCTAATTTGAAAGGTTTTGGATGTCGTTTGTTTTGTGGCAAGAAACTGCTCTCACTAGAAGGACTTACTGCCTATCTAGCTTCAGAGTAGGAGGACATACATGACTCAAAATTCTGTGCTGTTCAGGCTGTCCTTATGTTTCCACCCTCCAATCATGAAAAGCCTTCAGTTTTGACACCCAGCTTTGATCTAGCTTCTCTTTATGCCAAACATATATCATTAGTCTGTTTCCTACATTTAAAATTTGTCTCTGGACTATCACTAGGGTATACTAGCATGTTTACACAAAAGATGTAGTGATTGGAAGCTCCATCACACATATTTATCAGCATACCTATGCGTTTGATGATAATGTGTGTTAGCCTGTCTGCAGTATTAGTCAGGAACTGGTCTCAGATCAAAGTCTGTAATTTCTTCAAATACCTTGCTTCTGCATCTATGAGCCACTCAGTTCTCTTCCAGTTCAAAGAAAAGCTCATTGCTTTTTACTGTTTGTGGCTTGTACTAAAACAGAAGAGGAGAACACAAATTGTGCAAGGTGACTATTGCTTGTGCCTATTAAAAAAGGGCAATTTTTTGGATGGAGACAGATGTAGAGGCATCTCACCAGTACAACATTCTCATTTCAGTGCTCAGTACCTCTCTGCTTTCTAAAGAGTTTTTCATTATATTATCTGGAAAGCTGGAGCCTTTCTGAGTGCTAGAACTGCTGTACAGTGCTGTCTGTTGCATTAGTAATGATCTTCTTGCTGTCACCTTGTGCCTCTTGCTAATTCATTGTCTTCCTCTGTATGGTTCAGCTGTGAGAGCAATCAACAGGCAGTTTGTGGGTACCTTTCCCAACAAGGTGTCAATCTAACTCCCCCTTGTCTCTCTTGCTGTAGTGATTCAACATAAATGTTATGAAGCCACATCAATGCCTAAAGAGCTTTCTTTCCCCAAAATGCTTTGCTGTTTTTGAAATGTGCTTCCTCACTCTCAGGAAACTTCATCCAAAGTTAACAAATTTTAGAGCCATTTGCTACCTAGCTTGAAAGAAGCATGTGTAAGAGCAGTGGCTCCTGTTCACTCATGGGCTGGGCTAGGCTTAATTAAAACTATACTTCTTTGATTTGAATGTTTAATTCTTAGCAGGATCAACCCCAGTCACTCTTAATTTAAAATAATGTGAGACACCATTTAGCCTCTGATGATGATTTTAATTTTTCTTCAGTTATTCTGAAACCTTTTCTCATCATATCTTGTTTTGTTCTATCTAAACAAAGTGTGAGGTGTGCTAATATTCCAGAGAGAAGTTAGCTGGCCTAGGTTTCCTACCTAGTGAATAAATTCTTAAGATAGGTCTCTGTGCAATTACTCTGCAGCAGGAAAACCTTGCTAGATGACACTATGCAAGTGGTTTTGCATTAAAAAAAAAAAAAAAAGGCATTCTGTTCCAAATCTGGCTGAGGTTCCCTGCCTTAACTGCAAACTCTTTTGTTACATGTAGCTACAAGGTTCCCTTCCTTCCCTAGCCTCACCAGATGGTTCACTCACAAGTAAGCCTGTTGGCTCAGCAGAAGGGAGTAGTCCCAGTACAGAAGTGTTGCAAACAGGGTCATTTTTTGGCCAACTAACATCCATAGCAAAACTTCAGGATAACTTTAGCGGACCGCAACTTTCATCTAAGATCTTTCCCGCAAAGAAGGAAGCTGCAAAGTAAAAGTTAACTATGGCCAGCCCTCAGGGACAGGTTATAGAACCAGGTGCCTCTTTTTGCAAGCCATATCAAAGAACTGTGGAACTATCAAAGGTCTGTGACAAAGATTGTTTTTCTATGCTCCAGCGAGGGTGTGTGCACCTCTTAAAGGCTGTAAATGAGGTGCTGCATTATAATGGGTACTCCCGTTTTAGAATTCCCTTTGTCCTCTGTCTCCAAGAGTGTGCTGACTTCTGGAGAAGGTATTGTTCTGTGCTGCTGCTAGGACACATTGTATTCCTCAAGTATCTAGAGAGCTGAGATGCAAAGGGCAGTATGGGTAAAATAAGTGAAAAGGACCTGTTAAGTACAGAGGACTTTCTACTTAATTTTCTGCTAACCCATGGAACTGCAGGAACTAAAATGATTGTGATGCATAATGTTCCTTATGGTGAATTACAGGGATCCTCGGAGCATGATCTGGCGCACCTCTAGTTATTCCTTTCAGATGAGGTTTCAGAAATTACATATTATTTGACAAATCTGGCATTTGAAACAATCTTTTTTTTTTTTTTTTTTTTTTGGTAGTACTGCCTTCGCAATGAATGCCACTTCCTCTGGCAGGGAAATCACCATGTACCTCCAAACTCTGCAGCTGGCTTTTCTGAATACCTCAAACAAGATTCACAAAATGCTAACACATGGAAGCTCATGTCCTGTTGAATATGTCTCTTTGCTCTTAGCAGCTGTCTTGTACTTCTGTTCCAGCACTTGTGTAACTGGCTTTTTTTATTGTTAAGAATTTTCAGAACAGTAAGAAGAGTACAAAATTTATGTGGTAGAAGTGGTAACTACAGTCCTAAAATGAACAGTAGACTTCACAGTGAAACATGACCAGCTGGCCCAAGCTGTATGAGTCTGGTGATTCTTCATGAGCTTGTTTTGACTAATTTTGAAGGTGTCTCTGATGAAGTGCCAAAAATGAACAGAGACTTTGCTACAGGGGACTCTCATCACCTTTTTGTTTCTTGGTTACAAAGCCACCTGAACTCAAACCAAGATGGCTGTTTTCACCTCTAATGGGAAACCTCAGCTGAGTCATTTAATTGAGGTTAAACATTGCTGTCTTGGGTAATGATGTGATGCTACCTTCCAGCTTGATTGGCCACTTGCTTCACAGCAGAAGCACCAGTAAGAGGTTTAGATAAAAGACTTATCTAACACTGCAGGTGCTATTTATGTCTTCTGCAGAGAGCCTGCTTTTGTTCTGGCATTGCTGTTCTGACACAGTTTTATCCCAGTACTTCCTATATGTGTGCATTAGCAGCCATAGAAGATGGAACACAGCAAACCTCTTTTCTGACAGCAAATGCCTTTTAAAATCTTTCCAGAGAGCATTTGCTTTGTTCCAAATCCCTTTTCACCCAGTGAGATGCATGGGAAAGAACCTCTTATTTTGACCCATTCTTCTCTTCCATAAAACGAATTTTAAAAAGTTGAAACTCCTTGTTTGTCTCTGTTCTCTTGTGCACCTGCACAGCATTGGATTTTTCTTGAAAGTAATATGCGTGGTTATTTTTTTCCTCTTTTGAAGGTTGCAAAAGGCTTAATTTCAGCCATGATCTGTGCCTTGACTTAGCAACATTGCCATTAAGAGGCCACTGCTGCCATTTGTCCTAGTGGGTCAGCCTACCAAAAATTACTCACCAGATTCCTATAGCATCAAAGATGCCTTAGATGAGGGTGCCCGTCAGGCTGTGGGACGGCTGGAGCACATTCGCCAAGTGGCAGGAATGCAAGGACAGACTGACCAGGGCTCTGGTCTGGCATCAGTCTCTGTGTACCCACCTAATCTGGGGTTCCCCGAAAGAGTTAGAAGATTTCTCTTCCCACCAAATTCCCAGTCACTATATCCATGCATTTTTTTTTTAGGCAAACTGGGAGTTGCAATTTTGCAGGAATATGTCCCAGAGAGGAGGAGGGAGGCTGAAAGCACCAGTCCCAGAGAGTGGCGTGTTGGCAGTGCCAGGGAAGCTTCCTATGATGTCGGGCTGATCTGAAACAATATAGTTAGGGATGATCGGGGGGGGGGGGGGGGGGGGGGGGGGAGGAAAAGAAAAAAAAAGTTGTTGGAACAGTTTTCTTCTAATAAAATAAAATTCTTCTGCTAGAAACCAGAAAATAGCTCCAGTAGTAAATTCTCAAGGTTCTGCTGGTGTTAGTAATACATTTGCCCCCTTTTCTTGATTTCAGTTATTTTAACCCTTTCAATACCAAGCCCACAGTAGCAGCTCATTACATTTCTTTCTTAGTCTTTCAGTCCTTAGGGAAATCCTTTACTTCTTTGGTTTGGTTTACAAACCTGAGGAAATAGAAAGGAAGTCAAAACTCCTTTCCCTTGCCATGACCCGACACTGTTGAAGCTGCTGGTTCCTTGCACAGGGCTCATGAAGAGGCGCTGGGGCTGCCGGTCAGCCAGAGGGTCCTCACCGCGTTATTCCTCTGCGTTGCTTCCCCAGTCACTTCTGGGAAAAGTGCTGCCATTTCTCATGCAATAACAGAAGACAGCAGAATGGAAAGCCAGAAAAGCAAAGTGTGATTAGTTTTAAAAGATAGCACAAACAATAAATGAAAATTATGACCAGTTGTGAACAGGAGAAGCGTGAAGGACTAAGACAAATTTATACTCTTCTAGCTCCCTTCTAAATGAAAAATGGGCATAAAATCCCCTGTGTGCTGATTTGCATGCATGAGAAAAGGGGCTGGCTGGGTGAAAAATAGCCTATAGTGCCCATCCTTCACTTGTTAAATAATCTAGACAAAGGAAAAGAGAGATTCATGGTCGATGCATTTGTACCTGAGTGATTTCAGTGCCATTCTCCCAGCTGGATGAAGCCCCATGGTTTCTCATCTGTAAACCGTCCCTGCTCTGTGCACCCCTCCCCGCGCTGCTCAGTCGCGCCGCCGCACCCCGCAAAGCCGAGAGGCGCCCGCCCCGGGCAGCGGTTCCCCGAACTCGTGGCCGGGGCCGGGCCGGCCGGGGCGTGGCGGCTTCTGCCCGCCAGATGGCAGCAAAGGGCTGGCAACGGTGAGCGGGGCCCTGGGTCCCGGCTGCGAGCGGAGCCGGCGGGCACAGCCAGCCGCCCTGGGGCCGGGCGGGGCGGCCCTGCCTGACACTGCCCTGCCCTGCCTTGCCTTACCCTATCCTACTCTACCCTGCCCCGCCTTGCTTTGCCTTGCCCGGCCCTACCCTGCCCTGCCCTGCCTAACCCTGCCCTACCCTGCCTTGCCTTGCCTTACCCTATCCTACTCTACCCTGCCCCGCCTTGCCCTGCACTGCCTGGCTTTGCCTTGCCCTGCCCTACCCTGCCCTGCCCTGCCCTGCCTAACCCTGCCCTACCCTGCCTTGCCTTACCCTATCCTACTCGACCCTGCCCTGCCTTGCCCTGCCCTGCCTGGCTTTGCCTTACCCTACCCTATCCTACCGTTCCCTGCCCTGCCTTGCCCCACCTTACCCTGCCCTGCCCTGCCTTGCTTTGCCTTGCCTTACCCTACCCTGTCCTGCCCTGCCCTGCCTTGCCTTGCCTTGCCTTACCCTACCCTGTCCTGCCCTGCCTTGCCCGCCTGCTGCCATGGCATCACTGGCTGGCCTGCACAGGCCTAGAGCCAGCTAATGGTCCTTAGATGAGCTCTGGCTGGTGCGGCGGGAGTTAAAGGGGAGTACAGAATCAATGCAACACTGAAAAATGGCAGTGGCATAAATAATTGTAATCTTAATTTTTTAAAAAACCTTTTGATGTTCTATGGATCAGGTTTTAATAAGTTGCTTTTCTGGAGTGGCCCTTACTTTAGACCTCATGTGCATCCACTGTAAATGAGCTCTCTAAAATTCCCTGGCATTCTTCCTCACAGTGTGAGAAATTCTGTGAAGTCTTTAACGTGCCTATTTCATGTTTCCCTGCCTAGTTATTCCTAACAAAGTAATGAATTCGTAATGCATATTGAGATAACATTAAGATTTGTAGCCTAAAGCAGGGAGAAGGGGAATGGCAAATACTTGGCCTTTGTTGATAACTTGGTTGGTTGTAAAGGGAAGGTCAAAATTCTTAAGCTTTACAGTGAATTCCTAGCAACTGTCAGCTGCTTCCCAAGACCTCATGTCACTCTGCTTACATGTGATTTTTACACTTAACTTCTACATTAAAGAATGTAACAGCTTTTTAATCCTTATATATCAGTCCATGCTTTCTTAAAGTTGCATAGTTAGTTATGTATTGGCTTAAATGTGCAAATTCACTTTCTTCGATCTGATGGATGCTGGTCTGAAACTGAGTTTTAAAAGTATTCTAACATAAACCTCAATCACACACTTATAGATGGTTTTAAAATACAAATTTTTATTTACACGATTATTTTTTAACAAGGAAAGCAATAATCCCACCCTGTAGATATTAATCAAAATTGCTGAAGCTATTATCAGAAATTGCTTAGGTGTCTGGAAAGCTGTCATATTAGAAGGCAAGGATGATGAATAACCACTGTCCTGCATATCTACTTTTGTGCCATAGCACTTTTCTTCTGCAGAGCTCAAAATGCTTTCTTTGCAGCAACTCAGGCACTTTCATGATCTGTCTCTTTTATAGACAGTTGTGTCAGATGAGTGACTTCTTGTTAATGACTGGCAGAGCTAGCAGGAAATCCCCCCTATGATACTGTAGAGTTTAGGAAGACAAATGTATCTCCTTTGAAATGAAAAGGCATCTTACCATTGTCCTTAATAGGACATTAATTTTTCAAATGTGTTCACTTATAGTAAATTCATTTATTTTCAATGAGCAGAGGGAGGAGTTAGCTGCTTGCTCACTGACATAGAGACCTTTATTGGAGATCATTGGATTAGGTTCTTCGTATGTGCACAGGGTTGTTTTTCAGCCTGAAGTATTGTATGACAAACCCTGGGCCAGAAAAAAATACTTCGGGATGCAGGTGAACCAAGTGAGTTAGTCTTCACTGTGGTGTTTGCTTGTTTGTTTTCAAGAGAACATTTCCCAGCCATGAATGTCCAAACCAGAGCTCTTTGGTATTATATTGTACTGTAATGTGTTTCTAAATATTTTCGGTGAAACGATATATAGCAAGACTATATTGGATATGCCCATAAAATACTAATGAGCTGGAATGGGTTGGCACATCTGCATCGCCCAGCTGGTTCTGTATGGAGTTACTGGGCAGGCATCTGGAGGCTGTGTGGCTGCAGGAGCATGGTGCTGATGCTCTCAGCTGTGCTCACCAGCTTAAGCACAAACCAGCTGCAGCAGTTCAGGTCCCAGCACTAGTTCATTTAGGATTAGCTCAGAGCTGATTTGTGAAAGGTAGATATTCCCCTTCCCCTAACTAGAGCAATGGGGAAGAACGCAGCACAGCTTTTGGGCCTTACAATGCATTATTCTTCTTTTCCTGCTTGCCCAGTTGTCTTCATACATGAGTCAATACATTGCAGTGTGGTACACAGCTGTGTGTCTCTAAATGGAAAGTTGTTCACAGAGCTCCTTTGCGATTACCGCAGGTGAAGGCAGGCACCTGGGATAAATGTAGAACAGCTGATGTGCTGCCCTTGTCCAGGTGCTCCTGCCCTCCCTACAGAGCTTGTTTTCCAGGGGGAACATGTTAGAAGTTGCTTTGATATTGAGATTTTGCCTCAAATTAGAGGGAAAAAAAAAAAAAAGAAGAGAGAATATGATCATCTTTATGTGAGCAACAGGAACAGGACTGTAGTCTCCTGTTCCCCTGTCTAGCTTTCATAGCTCTTCCACTTCAGTAGCATGCTCAAGCACAATCTCATTTGCCTTTTGTACATATTTTTCAGTATTTTTTGCTTAAGAGCTTTGCTCATCGATATTTGCATTCAAACAGAGAGTTAATACTTCAGCTGATATTCTATTGATCTTCTCCAAAAGATATTTTGCCAGTGAAAATTGATTGAATTTAACTGAAATAGCAGAAGATTTGGAAACAAGATATAATGAGGTCTCAGCCTTTTTTATCTCCCTCAGGTTTTATTTACTAAAATCCTAATATTTTGAGCCTAAGGGAGAGAAAGGAAGATGAAGAGGAAAATGCAATATAATGTAGAATTAGTTTGAATTTCCTTCATATAACATATGTGGGCCATCTTGGCATCTTGTTGTGTATAGAGAATGGAGTACTAAAATAAGCTGAGATTTTCCCCTTTCACATTGATCCAGTAGGTTTCAACATAACCTATCACCTGGCCAAAAGCTCATTCCTGTTAGGCATGTCAGCCGATACAAGCAGTTCTCCTGCTGAACGTGCTGATCCTATGAAGCTATAAGTGATCTTAAATCTTTTTTTTTTTTTTTCCTGTTTTAGCCAGAGAAATAAGGAAACATGTATCGCTTCTGCAGGATCATGCATTTCCTGGGGTTCACACAAATCAGTTTACAAATGAAAGTGTAAGGGCAATTATGGCCTTCACCTCCTTGCTCAATCAGTAACAGTACCTGTTTGTGTCAAGGGAGGAGGAGAACAAGAATACTGTTCCAAGAGCACAGAGAAAAGGAGGAATCTTAGTAGTGGTACTGTGAGGTGTGAACACTGTTAAGTGGGAACAAGGGGACAAGTAAACTGCCCCCAAAACAGAAGTGTCCCAGCCTGTGCCTAGCTCTGGCTACATCTGTCATTTGTTGTGTCTGGCCTCAGGGCAGCCCCCAGGAGGAGGGTGGTCAGAACATGTATACCCAGGCACATCTGGCATTGTAGTAGGCGTCTGGCATGTGTAGTTAGACTCTGGCACAGTTCGACTTGTCTGGCAGCTCTACATGCGGGAGGTTGGCTCTGAGGGCGAGCATGCATATAGGCGTTCTGCAGTCTGCCTTGTGCAGTCAGTCGCAGCTCTGTTCCTGTTGTGCTTCCAGAGCTACATGCATCCCATCTTAGGGACTGCCTGTGCTCTGAGTAACTTGAAAACAACGGACAGTCAGCACTTTGTCTGAGCATAAAAGGTTGTGTAACTGACTTTAAAGGGCTTCTCAGTGCATCTCATAAGAATCAAATAATGTCTGATGATACATCAGTTTTCACAGTGTTTTGAGGTAGATGTACTGCTTAAACACAGACTGTTCTGATTACTTCTGTAGGGAATAACATACGTTTTAGCTACCCTTCCGCCAAGAAGTTGCGGTGGAAAACTGCATAGATGATTGACAGACTTGTGCCACTGGAAATCTGTGAGACCATGCCAAGTGTTCTGTATAGGGCAATGGCATTATACAGTCTTGCAGTTTCATGTAGCGGTTGCTAAAAATGAAACCTAACTATTCAATTAAAACGATATTAAATGTGCTTGTCCTAAACAAAATTGCAGCTAGGGGTCTCTGTGTACATGTAGGAGACAGCAAAATGGCAGGCGTGTATCAGAACTTGTTTGTTGCTCTCAGAAGTTTGTCTTAATAGTATATTGGAAAGATTTTCTGATTCCAGATAGGTAAAATACAGGCTTTATGTTTCTATGGCACATACATTTAGGCTTAATTCTGCTAACGCTTTTCCTTTGCATGGCTCTGCATTATGGAACTACCAGCACATAAATAATTGGTGCAGGCATGTCATTTGGTGGCTTCTCTGGGTTTAGGGTGTTCCTTCATGGGTTGCCTGGCAAGGAGGGACAGTGTATGGCTGTGTAGTTGAGTTTGGTGTATGGCTGCCAACAACAGCTACTATCCTCTGTTGCTAATTTGCCTAGGAGTGTTTTACCAGAAAGTGACATTTAATGCAAGGCAAAGAGCTCAGATTTTAACCCTCTGTTAGTGGTTAAGCTCTCTCTTTCTGCAGGTCTCCATATTGTTCCTGCTGCAGAGGACTTAGAGATGTTACAATGACAGTGTATCCATCTTTGGTTAGAGGTAGTGACGCTTCCTCTCAGAGAAGGAGTTATTGTCTTCAAAAAAGAGTTTGGCTAGTCAAAACACAGTATTACAAATCTGGACCTTTTTCAGCAATGAAGCATAGTGTAAAAAAGTGGTATGCACTTGTGCAAGAGTGAGGAACTCACCACATCTGCATGGATCCACGGCACAGACAGGAACAGTCTCAGTTTCTTAATCTGGAGGACAGTGGGGGTTTAAGAGAGGCAGTCTCCCCTGCTAATGTCTGTTCCATAATAGTGTCTGTGTTTTCCAGATTGAAATGAAAATGAATTGTTAAAAAATGCCCGCAGTAGAAAATGTGCTAAGTACCCAAGAGTGAGCAGAGAAGCCATGTAAATCTCCTGGATTGGTTTAGCCCCCAGTGGCAGAGATTTTTTAGATCAAAGAAATGGAAAAGAATATAGAAGTAGGAACATGACAGCTCCCCAAATGTAACTGCTCCAGGTTTCTCTTTTTTCAGGGGAGCTGACTCACAGTGGAGGGAATGTGTTTTTTCCTTTCATTCTTTCTGTATTTTTGGATCTGAAGATTGTTAGTTTCTCTTTGAAGGGTTTGCTTTATAGCTTCATGATGAGCTGCAGATGGCTTGTGGAGTCAGGGTGACAATATTTCATTCATTATGACACCTTTTGCTTACTAAGAGTGTCTTTTAAAAGTGAATTGGTTGATTAATGTGCATTTTTATTAACATTATTAATTCTCAGCTTACTTTGTATGTGGAACTGACCTGGAAGAAACTTGCTCAAAAAAGCATCAAAAATTCACTAGTAGCATAAAGTGAAGTGGCAGCCTTCTCTCTGCTTTATGCAATCAGTGCAAAGGAACTGTAAAACTTAGCAGAACTGGGTATTTCTAGTTCTAAAATTAACAATGTAGTTTTTACTGAACAAGGTATGTGAGGAATTAATGTTTTATGTCTTATATATGATCTAGCTCATAAAAACTACAGGAGAAATTATCCCTTTTACTGATATAGAATGCATATGGGAAAGTGCTGAAAAAATAAGAGGAGACATGCCTGTCATAACTGACCAACTCTTGCAAAGTGCTTGGTACTTTTCTTTCTCGCAGAAGTCCATGGGAGTTGAAGGCATGCTGCACTTTGCAGTAGGCACTTAGCACATCTAATGTAATCCATTTTTAATGTGACTTTCACTTTGAAGCATCATGCTGTATATGAAAACCAGATACAGCAATGTGATGTAATTGCTAATGTTTCTAGAAGCAGCAAGGTCGGAAAGTACAAAGTCTCATAGCAACTACCTCCTTTGACCCTAGATTGACAGCTATAGAAGTTAGCAAGACAGACACAGTAGTTTCACAATTTTCAGCATGTTAATGTCATTTGAAGTATTCACATTTCCAGTTTGCAATAGCAGGGTGTCTTCCCCATCAGCAGAGAGTAGACTTGACCCTTCTTATGCTGACATCAAAACCACTTTTGTTCTTGACTTTTCTGGGGCAATTTTGAGCCTTGCCTCTGATTTTTCTAAAAGATGAAATCAAGGGACATGTATTTATAGGGGAAGACTGTGGTCATACAGTTGGCCCTCTTCTGTTCACACACCAGCTTTGTGTAACTGTGTGTCATCTGTAGTCAGAGTCTGGTCCCTCTGTCTGCATAATTGGGATATGTCAAGTGCAAGTGCTCTGGAGTCCTCAGTCATTTCCTCCTATCTTTGGGGGTAAGAAACAGTGAGAATGACAAATACAGCCACTACAGGTGGACTTGTCACTGTGATTCAGTCCTGCTACTTACTGGTTAAGAGATGCAAAGGTTGTACTAGTGATATGCTAGAGGTTTGTAGCTCTTTGATGTCTAGCTGGCATGGCTTTGTCCTGCAGAGTTCCCTGTCCAAACATAGTTTGGTTTCCCAGTCCACTGCTTCATGAGGCTTTGAAGAAAAAGGTAAACAAAAGCTTGGGCAGTTGCGGAAGGTCTCATCCTTACTTGGTTGCTCATAACTCTGAATAAGCTGCTTCTTCCAGCCTTCTTTACTGGTTGAAAAAAAATTTGGGCTTCCACTGCATTAAGTACAGCAGTCGTGATCATTCCTTAAAACAAAGAGGACCCATTTTCCTTTTCCACATCAAAGCACGCTAAGCTTTTTGTCTGCGCCTCATCAAAGGAATGATTTCAGCACATGTATTCCTCAGAAAATGACAGGAGGAACTAGGAAACAAAATTGAAATGAAACACTAATTTGAAAGAACACAAGCATCCTAATTGGAGATTTACTTTAACAGATTTCCCCATGTCTGAAAAATGATGGCTGGGAGCATAATCAGGCTTTTGGCAGTCACCGTCTCTGAATTGTTCATAATAACTCTTAAATCTGTTTGCTGCGATTTTGAAATGAATTTAGAAGCCATCATCTGCGTGGGTAATCTAAGGGACCATATCTTGATACTTTGCTCAAGAAAGATTAGTCATTAAAAGTACTAAAACCAACAGGGAACAGAAGGCATGTCAAGGTCACTGTGATATTCTTGTTCTGAAATTAGTGCAGTAGTCTGTAGAGTATATATAAATCATATCGGGACTAGCTAGGTTCCACTGACTCAGCTAACGTTACACCAGGGATGAAGTGGCATAAGGTATCAGTGCCTTCTGTGAGAAACCAAATCCAATGTGTCTCCAAACCACGTTCATCTCATACCGTTAGGAAACCACTGCAAACGTGAACATTCCAAATTCTCATCCCTCAGAGTTCATGGTGGGTATAAAGACTAGTCCTTGCAGCCGAGGTGTATGGGCTGTCACAGTACAGTCAGCAAAGAGAAGCTGTATAAATGTCTCATTAATATTAACAAAAAATACCCAGCCACATTTGCCAGGTTAAATTCAAGAACATACTGTGAATGTTTGAATACATGGGCAAAGACATCCAGTACTAATTCTTTCAGAATACCCCAATGATGGATTTTTGAGGGTTTGTAGGCAAGAGATTAGAAAAGCTATATGTCGAGAGTGACAAGGAGACAGACACACAAACACAGCGTCTGGGATGGAGCAGCATTTATTAATAAAAAGAGACATCCGTACAGTGCTGGTGGCTAGCAAGTGATGTGCTCCCATGGAGTGGGTGTGAGTTTCCCATGGAATTAAATTAAGTTCCATTTAATCCTGTTTATTATTTAATTAAAAGGCAGGGTAGCGGGAGACCTGCATCTCCTCTGTTGGAGCTTTTAGTGCTCAGCTTTGTGTCATGCAGTATGAGGTGGGAAGCAGCTGCTCAGGCAGTGTCCTGGATTTCAGGGCACAGTGACACTACTGTGTGTTCATTAAAAGGATGTATATTATTGCATCTTGTTGCTTCATGACTAATGCTCAGGAGAAGAAAATAAGGCAGGCAGAAAAAGGACTTTTCTATAAAGTAGACAGACAACGTAATCAGAATGGTATTTGTACCAGGGGGCTGCTTTCAAAGATCTTTGCGTTCACTTTCCTTTTCTAGGCTTAGGCTATATCTTGATCCAGATTTACTGCCAACTCTAGATCTGAAATGATCGTTGTAGCAAGGCTTAGATTAAGCTCTTAATGACAAATCCATTATGAAAAAAAAAAGAAACTGGTTACCTGGACTCAACGAGAGAAACAGGAAAACTTGACCTATGCCTTGAAGATGGGCAATAGGTGATGGATGGTGTGTAGCATGATAACAATGTTTTACATAGCATTAAATGTCAGGATGGTTATTCTGAGACTTCCATCTTTTTTCTTTTTGAACCTCTGTATTTCCTTAAGGAAAATGGCATAAAATATCTGTGTTCTTTGGTCAGGTTTCTGATTAAATTCAGGATCTGCAGATTCATTTGAAATAGTTAAGGAATCTTCCTATAAACTTACCACTGCTGCTACAAGTACTTTAGCAAGGTAATCCTTGCATTAGTTTTTCAGGTGTTTGAGCTTAGAAAGTTACCAAAAGTATTCCCTTCAAGTTTAGTTCTTCAGTATGCAGCATAGCCTGTTGTACTACTGTAGCGTGTGCACTGTGTGCATGAGAATTGTATATAGATGTAAGTACAGGTCTGTCAGAATGGAGTTTTTGCAGCTAATTGGTGTCTTTATGTACAACTGGAATGCAAATATAAGTAACAGACTATCTCATAGACAATGAGATACGTATCTGGACAGCTGGGTACGCTGATCCATAGCATTCACTTCAGTCACAGAGCAATGGTGCAGTCTCGCTGCTTCCTCAGCACCTGATCTAGGGGCCTGCCTAAAAGCAAGCTTTTCCAAAGATTAAGTCAGACTAGACTGAGATGATGAAAGACGGTAGGACAATGTGGTGCAAGGGATATCTTCTTCCAGAGCAAATCTCGTCAGTTAATGAGGTTAGCAGCTTAAGATGTATTTTCTCTTTGGGAGTGATGGTAGGGTACAGACTCCTAAAGCAGCAAAGGCAACTAGAATAATTGGTTTGAATTTTGTTTGTCTTGGAATCTGCTGGGTTTTTTGGTGTCGATGATGTGATAACTGCCTGTGTTTTGTTTGACCTCAGGATTGAAGATATTCTGGGTGATCAGCTGTTGTGTAGTGTATCTCTGCTTTCTCTACTGTGCTAGCTGTCTGTTTCCAAACATGTTGGAAAATGATGACTGACCGGTGAAGCTGAGGCTACCTTACAGGCTGTCTCTCCCTTTATTCACCCTCTTGAAAGAACATCTGGGACTCTTCTTCCAACAGTGCTTTTGATTTTCAGCTCAGGAGGAATGGTAGCAGGATGTTCTCTGGATCAGTCCTAACCCCTGTTGGTCTGACAAAGCAAAACCCAAGTTTTTTGACCTTGCTGGCAAGTCTTTTCTGTTTATTCATGAATTTTACTGTGGTCAGGACATGGGAAAGATTTTGGCTTTACATGTTTGCACTGGAAAATGCTTCTGCTTTTGTTCATTCAAATGGAGAAAAGGTTTTTGTTCTCTTCCTTGTACTGTGAGTATAAGAGGAAACTGCCTGTATTTCCATTGCTGTTTCTACATTGCCATGGGAACAGATTTGAAGTGCTGCATCCATTAAGTCACTTAATTGAAAAATGGCACAGTTTATCCATTCAAACTGCACTTTTTCCACTGCTCTGTGTACGTCTACATGTCACAATGTAGTTTTTGAGCTAGCTTGGTCCCAGAAGCAATGCAGCTGCATTAACTGCAGTTGGGTATGATGGTTTGGGTTGGGATAAATAGCATAGGCAGGGCATGGTGTGACATAGCTATGCTGCCAACTCAGGCTCCTGTGAGATCATTGTGAGGTAGTGCAGCTATATAGACTGATGTAACGTAACTCAATATAACACTGCATTTCATTGCGCAGGACTTTCTCTTAATACCTTTCATAACGCTTTGCATTCAGTTACTACTTACTGGTGCAAATTTAATATCCTACCTACTTTTTCGTTAATCTTGAGGTTGGTTTCTGGTTCTGGAATGCTAAATAGGACTTCATTTAGTAGAATAAAGCTCTCAAATGTACAATAGAGTAGTAATTACTGCTTGTTAGGCATGGTGGAGTCAGGAGAGAGTGAGGCACAAACTGAGGCAAAAAGAGGCCTCTTGAAGAAACTGCAGTGCCTGTATTCTTGGCTGCACAGTACCTAATTGCTAAAGGATGTCTAAGTATGTGTTAGTATGTTAAAATCTATCAAACCTGTATAAATTTATGAATTCTTACCTAGTAGTACATTTTTTTCTTTTAGTTTTTAAAACCTACCTCAAGAGTGAAGAATAGAGGAGTAATCTTTGAATGCATTCATATTTCAGCTGAGACCCAATTCATAGCCCTTTAACCTCATCTGCAGGATCTGTCTGCTGGTACGAGCATTTTCTATGAGGAATAGTATTACTGTTCAGGTTCTCTATATGAACAGACACATAATGTAGAATATTGATTATAGAAGTTTACAGAGGGAGTTGTAAGTACTTGATAAATGCTGTTAGCGTTCTGCTACGTCGTGTTTGTCACGCTTGGTGCTGTGGATGCTTCAAATAAGATTGTTGGCTGGGTTCAAAAGGGCAATGAATCTGCAGCTGGGGTGGAGAAGATGAGCTGCTAGCAAATCATACTCAAGTCACCAGAGGAGTAAGGGGAAGGAAGGAAGAAAAGAGCAGAACTATTTTATTTTCTTCTTTCCCTGCATTATAAATTGACATCTCCCTCTTGAGTACTGCCTAGCAGTCAGGAAAATGTTATGTCTCTTTAACTCTTGGACAGACATATGTAGGCTAATTTCCAAATACCTGCCAATGATAAGTAATTTAAAACTTTGCAGATAATTTTTAATTTTTAAAAAACTGTTTAAGCAGTTACTTGACAATTTATGAAGAGGAAGCTGAGTACAAGTGAGAAGCCTTATGGTAGTAGTTGAGTATTGGAAAAAAATGAAGGAAGTTCATAACGATCCTAGAAGGCAAGAACTTAAAAAAGACAAACTCTGAAATCGCAGTTGAAATACTTTCACTTCCTAAACTGTTTCTAGAGAACATGGCACATTTCAAAGAGTGAGGAAGGGAATGGTTAACTCTGAATTTCAAATTTTTAACAACAAGGTGCATGTTAGGGTGACGATGCACACTGCAAATGTCTCCTTTGAAATTTCTGTGGCGGGTTCTGTGTGAAGGGAATTGTATTTGGTAGCTGATGAACTACTCTTCTTCTGGAATCTGTTTGAATTGAGCTGATCCACAGCTGAGATTTATCAGTAGCATGAGAGCAAGCAAGCATCCATTTGGGACATGTCTCAAAAAAGGTTTTATGGATTAAAATGAGAACTACCCAGTTACCTGAGTCTCAGTCATGTTAGTCTTATTTAGTGGGATGATTTGTGAATGTTTCATTCACATCCATAGAACCTGAGAGTTCTATGGATATAGTAGGAATAATGAAAAAAAAAAAAAAAGCCAACAAAGGAAGACAGGAAATAAAGGGTGAAGTAGACAGGACTGGAGTAGTCAATGCCTTCTTTATTTCTGTCTTCACCAGACACTTAATTGTGATCACATACTCAATGAAATTAATTTTAATAAAAGGATAGGCATACAGGCCAACGCAAGGAAAGAATGAGTTTTGTGTTTTCTAGTTAAAGTGCTCAATGAACCCCAGGCTTGGTTTAGAGGGCCTAAGGAATTTGCTGGAGTGATTTCTCAACTGTTAGTGGCTATCTGTAAGATTTCATGAGTTATGTCCCAAGGGAGAGGAGAAAAATGAACATAGCAATTACCTTTCCAGTGAAAAAATGTGGAAGATCTAGTGGATACCTGAGCAGTCAGTCAGATTTCGATTCCTTGTAGATTCTGCGCTGACAATCAAGACTTTTATCTTGACAAATAATGTAATTGTGGTAGAATAACTGAACTACTGACAGAGTGGAAGCAGTATCTTTGATATATCTGAGAGTTTTAAAGTACTTTTTAGGTAAAGATTTTTTTGATGGTCGCAAATGCCATTTATCATAAGCCAGCTAGGTAAGCTGTTCTAGAGGGCATTGCCATAACACGGTAGCTTTTTACAATTTTTTTAAAGCCAATTGTTCACCTGTCTGAGTGGTAAGCACTTGCTTAGTATGGAACTGGGAGGGCTTCTGGACCAGATCTGTTGTATATTCAGTTCTGGTCAGTATTTTCCCTTTAACAACTTAGATAATGAAGCAGTAAATGCAGTTACAAAATTTGTTATGACACAAAATGAAGAAGAGGAGGGGAGCGAAACACTCTGAAGGCTGGAATCAGAACAGAGGCTAAACTGGAAATAAAGTGAGGCTCTATTTTTGAAAGTCAAAAATATACGTACCACAAGGCTTCGGCTGCTCAGCTGTGTGTCAACTACATGATCCAGTTGTAAAAAGACAAATATCATTCCAGAATCTCGTAGGAGGAATGTCAGGTGTAATTACTCTGCTCACCTCGGTGCTGGTGAAGGCTCAGCTGGAATCCTGCCTTTAGCGCTGGGAACCATGCTTCCCGAAAGAGTTAAAAGGAGCTAGGAGGAGAGTAATGAGAACAGCAGGTGTTTAGAAGACACAAGTTTGGAGACAAATGATGATTATGTCTTCCTTCTCCTCCCTTAAAAAAAAAAAAAAAAAAAAAGAAAAAAGGAGGATCTTTTAAGTTGCAGCAAAGATTTGCACAGGATTTGAGGTTTCTAATTGGATTTCTAATTGCTGTCTGAGGAAAGAGGTGTTTTTAGGCAGAAGTGAGGCGGTGCAGATGTAGCCACAGCCCCACTGCAGAACAGCTAAACCCCTCATGGGGTAATTTTCAACATGCTTTTGAGAAACTTGTGAGTCGTGTTAGTTTGTATAAATACACTGGGCTAAAGTTTCTGCAGTCAGCAATCTTCTTCCTAAGCCATCCTGCAGTGTGGCTGGAGCAATCGCCTCAACTGGCCTCACCACCACAGTTCCTGCCTCTGAGCATGGAGCACATTGAGCACATTCTTACTGGGAATGGGATTGTCTTGGTGTAGAGGCATGAAGGCAGTGGGGTGATCAGCACTGACAACATGCAGCTGTGGTCTTGCCTCAGCGGCAGTGGGTTGATTGACATGGATGATGTGCAGCTGTAGCTCGTTCCTGCTAAGTGGTTAAATAGCCCTGAGGAGTATGGGAGAGGGGGTTGGATGGAGGAGGAGCAGTGTGGTCTTGTCTTTGGAGGAAGGAGGTACAGTACAGACAGGAGAATTTGGTGAAGAGTAAAGCCTTGTTGTAGCATTTTGGTGTTATCCATAATCTATTCTGAGCTTTCCTTCCCCCCCCTGAAGTGTTCTTTGGCTTTTTAAAACCTTTTTCATGTCATCTGACTCTCTCTGGTAATACCTTTCTTTCCTTCATATTTTTCAAGCTTTTTTGCTTGCTGTGGTTTAGCCAACCATGCTACTGGCCTTTCCTTACTGCTCAAATTCTTGCAGCCACAGGGCTTTCTCATGGTACCTGTGCAAAGGGAGTTGGTGTGGGAAGCCAGAAACTGTTTTCTCACTAACAATGACAAACAAATTGTTTAGACCTTCTAAGTCAACCACTTAGATGCTGAAACAAAATGCAGGATAGTATGGAGGTCCATTTCATTGCTGCTTTGGTGGGACTCTTAAATGGCACAAAGCCTGTACCGCTTACCTAGGGAAGATATAGCCATGTTTTGATTTTTTTTTTTTTTTTCCTATGGAAAGATCCTAGGCTTTTCTCAGACAACATTTTCTCACCTAAATCTTTCTGTACAGTCTAAAACAGATGTTCTTTTACTGTTTATATTGAACATAGAGGATTCATAATATCTAGGGTTTTCAGGCAGTACCTAAATTCAAATTTATGTATTTAAACTGGAAAAGGATCTTGAAAGTATTTCTCTTACATACATATTTTAGTCTCACTTACCTATCCCTCTAGGCTAGGTAGGCTGTTACTGTTATCGCAAATGTTGCCATGGAAACAGTTTTACACTCTCCTTCCTTTTCAGTCTGTTTCTCTCAGTATCTGTCTCTTTAAAACTGTGGCCATGCTAAAATGGAAGTAGACCCCTAATAATTAAATACTGACAGTTACCTCACGGGCTGATACTGAGTGAATAAGTTTGTTGAAAGCAGTGAAGTAGTGTCAAATGATGAGGTGAAAATCTGTCCCTGGGTTTTCAACCCTTCCTCTCCTCTTTTTCTCCAAAATTAAATATCAAACTGCTTTGAGGTCAAAGCCAGGTGTTCATAAGTTAGGATTTTTTCAAGCCATGAATAGGCTCTTTTGAACTGTGGTAGGTACATCTTCACCCTGCTGCTGTTCCTGGATAATGACAATGGTTTATACAAACATAACTGACAGAAAGTGTTAATGATTTTAGATTTTGAAGAGTTTTCAATGAAGTCTTTAAAAGGAAGATGTTCCACTGGCATATGTGTATGAACTCCACATGACAGCCAGGTATGAAGGTCACTCACTAAATTGAAAAATGAGTCAGAAGTATTGGTTTATAATTTTTAGACATCAAAGCAAACATATGGAGCAAAACATGTTAAAGGGGAAGTGGCTTGTCTTATCCTTAAAGCTCAGATTTCAATAGGGAAATTGGAGCTAAAATGAAAGAATCAAGAAAGCCTGTATTCATGTATCTCAGAGGGGAACTTTTATCAGTGTCTGATGAAAGAGGCTCAGCAATATCCCAACAAAACATTAGGTTTATATGTTTGCAAAGTGAACTCCTAACCTTAAGGATTATTTGACAGAAAGCAACCTAGTCAAGGTAACTAAACAGAAAATGACAGCCATTAGTTCAGTCTGTACTCAGTCTCAGGAGGACTGATATCCTTGCCTCAGGTTTTCTGATCAGGCAGTGGTGGCATGGTAGTCAGTTTTTGGAATATAACGGTTGCCCTGTTTGTTTCAAATTTATCTAATAGCACCCAGGTACTGTATCAACATGATTCCAAAATAGTACTCCATGCCGCTACTACACAGCTTAACAGAAAGTGGAGACGCCACAAACAACCTCGACTGAATTTGCTTTTGTTTCAGGAATAATTTTCTATCACCTTTAAAGATGAGTGGCTGATATAAATCAGGGCTTAGAGTACAGAACATGATCTAGAGTATGCGTAAATAAATCTGAATGAAGAGTAGGGAGCAGAGCTGAAGGTCAGAAGGGCTGATGAACTGGGGATTGTTGGGATAGATACAGGGCAGATGCCTCCAAGAATTACCAGTTAGCATTGGGATAGCATTAAGGACAGAATATGAACTGGCAGAGTCTGATGAGATGAATTTATTGATGGGTCTAAAAGGGACCTAGGACTTCTAGGTTTCTTGGGTTGTGGCGTGCATTGCTGGTGGCAATTGCATTGATGGGTATGTGGTCTGATTTTAGGGCTGTTGCTTGTCCATCCAGACTGCAGGTTTAGATCTGGGTTAGAAAAAATTACTGGGGTATAGAAAGGCAAAGCTTGGGCTGGATTTGGGATTGGAGCTAGTGCTGTTACTAGGTTCAGAAAGGCTCCTAGTTTGGATTAAAACTCTGTAAGTCATGTAGCCTTTTGTGTGGGTGTTATTTCATGCAGACCAAATCATGTGGCACTTTTTGAGAGAGACTAAATTTTAACAGATCTTCCATGTCTTCACAGCTGCCTTGTCACAATGTTGCAAAAAAGGATATATAATAAATCTCTGCCATCAAGTATTTGTTTTCATTTTTATAATGAATCCTTTAATTGCAACATGACTGTTTCAGGTGGCATGTCTGCATCCACATCTGAGCTGTGCTGAAGTCTATTGATTGCAGCTTGAATATCTCCAGCTCTGTATTTACAGCTGACTTAATTTCTATAAAAATCATCCTGCCATATCAAATCTTGTAGTGAGAGTGCATTGAAATAGAACTATGGTAAAAGCTATTCCCACACTCCATACGTAGTAATGAACTAAACATCTGTTGGATTTCAGCAGGTTTAGAATTGTGTTTGCGGTAACACAATTTTTAAGGCAAGATGATAAAAGTTTTGAGGCAATGCTATGTATTCCTATAAAAAGGGGAATTAAAAAATGACTAGTGCAATTAAAGCTTGTCAAAATAATTACAATAATGATAGGAAATATGAGAATTTAGCTGCTTATGTGTAATATAAATGACAAAAATAGGTAAGAAAATCACCACATGTGAGAATTATAAAAAATTAATACTCCAAAAAAATCAGAGGATCTATCGTTAAAGGAGGTTTCTTTCATCTTCTTCTTACTGTGTCTATTCATTTAAACCTATATTGTATTATACAAATGTTTTTGTACGGTTCGGTGTATCTCAATTCAGATTTTACTGCCCTGTCATAAGGCTTATCAGAGGCTAAAAGTTTCCTTTTATTTCTCTTTTTGTGAAGTCTGCCAAGTTCTGTATAAGCTGTATTACACTCACTGAATGAATAGAAGTTTGTTCACAATGAAATTGTCCCAAATTTCTCAGGGTTTTTTTAGTCCATTTACAGTCTATCCTATCTTCCTAAATCCCCTGCATGGAGCTTCTGAGTCAGAAATTATATCACTGCGGTATACCATAACATCTTACAATGGGCCTGAAAAACCAGCAAGAACATCTATCATTTAATAGGTATTTCTACTAGTGGCTTCATTTTTGTCTTCTATACATATAATTTATAATCAAAAGTTATGGTATGTTAATGACTGAATAACCACTTTAAACTGTAAATATAAAATGTCAGGACTGTTACTAAAAGTGCTTGCTATCTCTTCAACCCAAGACAGAAGCAAGAGTTAATAGTTCCTTATACCTGTCATCCTGACATCACTGCAGTGGTGGCTTTTACAATACTGATGTGAAATCTGGCACAGAGGCATAGCCCTCCACCTGCAAAAGCCAAAACAGACTACACAGTGTCAGTGATGCAGATAAGGCACGCTGAAAAATGTCTGCTGGCTTATATGCACATAGATAAGTACCTTGCAGAAAAGCTCACACCAGGTAATAAGTCTTTCTAGTGCCTTTATTTCTGAGGTAAATAACATCCGGTAATGAACAATGGGTTCTGAATGCATAATGGAGGTATATTTGGTGCTGAATTGCACGAAGACATTAAGCGTGAGTAACAATTTAAAGTCTTGCTAGAGAATTTGCATTGATACAAAAATATAAAAGATCAGAGGGAGTTTTTGGCAAAAAGCTCACAAAGGATGCTTGCATTTCTCTTCAGCTACCATGGAATGTGAGTGCCCCAGCCCCATTGCCTTATATGAAGATGCAAAACCAGGTTTAAAACAAAGTAGTATTTCAGTGAGGAATCATTCCATGTTCCAAAAGGGAGAATTTGTGAAAGTGTCATCTGCATCTGTTCTGTATACTTTGTTAATGTGGATGAACATGTAAGGAATTAAATATTTAGGTGACTGAGAAGGATATGTGGTTTTTCCTCTAATGCTCCGGTACCTTACTCCCTGTACCCTGAACTGTCTTGTCTTGCATACAAATAATGTCTCTGATCTCTTTAGGTTCTTATTTTAGTTTTATTTGGTTTTGCTTTGTTGGGTGCACATATACCATGGGGTGAAATTAATGCCCATATTGTCTATTGTCTAAGTAAGGTATTTACAATATTTCTTTTAATTCTCTTTTCCCAGCGTTATGCAGAACCATGGCAAAGGGCTGTTGTTAGAATGTGTTTCAAGCTGGCTATGAATGAATGAATGAATTGAAATGTGTTTTACAATTACAAAGTAACAGGAAAAGAAAGGAGTGCTGCAAAGATCATTAATAAACTTTTCTGAAGCTTTCCCAACACCTGTGTCTTGTCTGAATTGGATATTTTGGTATGATTCATTCTGCTTTCATCTGGAGGATATTGATCATATTAATTTTTGATGCTGTAGATCAGCTACTTTTAGTTACATATGATTTTTTTGGAGTTGACCTTGGCTTTGTGTCAGCATCACAGTTCGATTCAAGCTAAAATTCTGGCCCTTCTGAAGTTAAACAGGAGGTTTGGCATTGACATGGGTATATCCAAGTTTTTCACGTGGTGTTTTATGACTGTCCTTCTCTCATTATACTTAAACGTCATGAGGCACAGCCAGATCTCAGCAAAGAGAATTTAGTTCTGCTGGAGTTTAGAAGTATGATTTTCAAATTGAGAAGGACAATAACATTTCAGCTGTGAGGCTTACCTATTTTCCTTTAACAAGGAAAGCCAAGGGTATATGGTGCTATGCATGTGCTTCTGTATGCATGCACACAGACAGCTTTACCACCTGTGTAAATTGTTAACAAGGTTGCCAGGAGCTAGGACAATTTTTGTACCCTGAAAGAAAATAGAAGAGGGTGCGCCTTTTTTCTTCTTCTCCTGTCACTTGCATGATAAATTGTCAGAGTATGACTCTTGGCACATCCTGCAGAAGACTGCTAAGATTCACATGGTGATTAAAGGACATATAAATAACCAAATGTTTATATTTGCAGTTGCACTGCAAGACTGTAATCCTTGCTTGCACTGCAAGATTGCAATCCCTGCTTTCAGAGGCAGGCCACACAGATACAGAAAATTGCAGCAACGTTCATAGGATGAGTTTCACTTGTCATGGTCACTTTGAACAAATATTCTCAGCAGAAGTAACCTAGTTAAAAAAAACAACAAAAGAGTCAACAGTAACATTTCACAGGCACTCTTCCAAAACAAAACCATTGTGCTGTTAAATTGCATCTCCTACTTTTGGTTTTAAATTCTTCAATGTCTTCTTTCTTTGGATTCCTACTGAAGGAATTATTGGACAATTTATCATCATTTCTTTATTATTTCCCTTGTGAAAATCAAATGTCTGGTTAGGGCCATAAAACACAAGTGTCTTATTTTGAAACCACCAGACATTTGCTTAGGAGCAAGAGCTGGAAATCAGCTAGACAGATCCCTGTTCACTCCTCAACCCTACAGGCCTTCAGTGAGCTGCACAAAGAAATGTATGGGAAACCACGCACATACTTGCGAGGTGTTTGGGTGGAACTGGAAAGCTGGGCTTTTAGGGTGTCTAGGTGAGACTGAAACCCTTGCCATTAAACTCCCTTGTGGGAGGGAGAAGTTAGTTCATGTAGTTGAAGACACATTAACTCTCTGAACCCGGGGACTGGGGTTTCCTTGGCTTTTCAAAGTGGGCAATCTGGGTTTAGTGCAGTCAAGGGTACCGCTGTGGCAGAACTCTTGGGAACTGGAGTTGTTATCTATATGGGGGCTCGTGGTTCTGTGGGTGCAGCTTTGTCCTGGTCTCTGTCTACAGAGAATGCTGCTCGCTGGTCCAGGCAGACAAGTCAAGACTAAAGAGGATAGATCTCTCTGATAATTTGATGTAGGATAAGAAAAGTTTTGTGAACTGAAAACGATGCAGACAAAATTCCCCAAGAGATCTATAATTATATGTAGTAGCATTCTACTAAAATGGGAAAGTGTTTTGCAGGGGGGATGGCTACCATCCATTCTCCCACCCTGGAAGAGGGCTCTTTATGATTTGGGTGGAAATTGTGTCAAAGAATCGATATCTTTTATCCAATAGCTAGAGATCTATATAAATGCAATTATTATTATTTTAATTAATGATTATGATAAATGGAAGGCCTGTCTTGATAATTTTCCTTGGGCTTTTATGCTTCTTGATTTACATTTTTAATAGCACTGAAGTATCTAGAGAAGGGGGACAGTGAGTTTCCATCCATGCATTAGTTGACAGGACTGACAAAAATATTTGAAGCTATATTTCTTTACATTTTTTTTTACAAGAAAGATGATTTTTCTGAAACTGTTAATCTTGTATATCTGTGACTTCATCCTAATTTCTGAGCATGAAAAATGTGCTTTTTTATATTTCCACAAATGTCATAAGATTAAAAAATTGTAATATTTTTACAGATTTCACATGGAATTTTATTCAGCTTTAGAACACTTTAAAAGAAACATTAAAATAAAAACTACAGAAAAAAGCTTGCCAATAATTTAAAAATGTAATTACCTATTTTGGCAATGTAAAAAATAATGTTCTCACTCTTCAAAACTCCTAGTGAAGGTAAGTTTACCATTTACGATATGCAGCTCTTCTGTGAAAAATTTTAGAGAGCAGCAGCACACTGACTTTTTATAG